>NC_052148.1:61746823-62055517 GCF_902713615.1 Scyliorhinus canicula
AATGTAATAGAACTGTCACTCAAAAATGCAACCATCCATACTGGAAAAAAACCCGAAAAAATGTAACATCTCATCAACTGGTCATTCAGTTGGAAAAGCAAATATCCAATCAATAACCACATAAAATTTACAGTGCAGAAGATGGCCATTCAGCCCATCGAGTCTGCACCGGCCCTTGGAAAGAGCACACCATTAAAGCCCATGCCTCCACCCTACACCCATAACTCAGTAACCCCACCCAACCTTTTTGGACACTAAGGGCAATTTATCATGGCCAATCCACCTAACTTGCACATCTATGGACTGTGGGAGGAAACCGGAGGAAACCCACGCAGACACGGGGTGAACGTGCCGACTCCGCACATACAGTGACCCAAGGCGGGAATCGAACCTGGGACCCTGGAGCTGTGAAGCAGCTGTGCTAACCACAGTGCTACCGTGCTACCCTTGCCCACATCCAAGACAGGTGGTGCTTTAATAATCTCTTAACACACAAAAAACTGTGTACACTACCCCTTGGGCTTTCAGCTTGAAAATCAGCCAAGCTTGTATTGTGCACTCAGCTGCAAACAATGGAGCGCATTGAAACTGGAACAACAGAGAACTAGGTTTTCTTCTTAGCTCCGGCAGATGTCCTGTTAATCAAAGCAAAGTAGAGCAGGTGGCTGTTTTCCCCTCCAAGTGAAAATTGCAGAGCATTTGCTTTCCAGTTTAAATCACTGTCGTTATTTAGATAATTTCAGATCATGACACTTGAATTCCCAAACACTGTTTGCTTCAATTTTGAATTGATGATAACCGTACTCCCAAAGGGAAAATTACTTTTCTGCGTCTCAGCGCTTACGAAATGCTGATCAATGTAGTGGGCAATTTATATTTGCAGAACTGAACCTAATAGTCAATCATTGCAGTAAAAACTCACATAACTTATGATACAACATCTCATCATGACATTTGAAGTTGTCAAAACATTTAACGCTCATCTGCCAGAATGTTCCTGACTCCTCAGCGGGATTCCCCAAAGCTTCAAACGAGGTATGTTTTCCGAAGCCTTCAGCCCATCCCTGCCTGACTCCATGAACATACTCAGGGACATTAAAAATAATTTGCCTCAGGGCTGTCACTGACCACCCTGATTTTAGAGGGCTGCATGCAGGGTCACCACTTGACACTAACTCGCACTTTCAAACCTCTTCCCACCTATGGGAACATTGCTTGTGTCCATGTTTCTGTGGGAAATTTAAATATAGCATGCAAAAAAACAAAGTTTTGCCAATAGCTGATCACTTTTCCCACTCCAAGGGGACATGAAAATCTGACCCATGGTGATAGTGCATGCTCCATGAACCTGAACTTTGCAGTGTTAATGATAATAAAACTGTTGATTCTGGAAGCCTTGATAGGGTAGACACTGAAGGATTTTTCTGCTGGTCAGGGAATCTTAAAAAACACGGGTATAGGGCTGAATTCTCCATCGCCAGTAATGGAGTTCCAACGTCGGGCAAAAAATGGGTCAATCCCGTTCCGATCGAGGATCACATCCCGCAACAGCAGGAGATGCAAATTTGTCACTTGGATTCATTTGCATCATTTTTGCATCCTATTAATCGGCCAGGCAACATGTTCTCCAAGCTGGCATGATTCTCCGGTCCTCTAGGCCGGGATTCATGTGGGCGAGAATTGATGCAGGTATTTGCAAACGTGGCACTGATGCGATGGACCTCACTGTGGGCTGGAGTAACTCTTCAAGGGAGTTTCTCCCAAAGTCCAGCTTTGAGGGCCACCCCACCCCCACCCTCCCTCAATCGATGCATCCAGGCAAGCGGATTGGGGGGCTTCCAAGCAGGGGTATCAGTAATTGCGGGGCCTCTGCTGGGGGAGCTACGGTCACCGTCGTACTGAGGGGTGGGGGGGGAGTAATCCAGCAAATCCTTGGGGGGTGGGGGGGGGGGGGGGGGGGAGGCCCCAGCCGCTGGACATTGCTTCCGGACCGCTGCTGATGACCCGATAGCGAGATTCGCGATGGAATCCCTCGCAGTCCCCTCATGCATAAATTTACATGCCGATGAATTGAGTCACTTCAGGATTTGCGCTACCAGCACACGTGCAAATTAGTTGTAATTCATCTCCAACGGGAGAACATAGTCTTACATACGGAGAATTCCAGCCATGGTCTCAGGATAAGGGACCAATCATTTAGGACTGAGATGGGAAGAAAGTTCTTCACTCAAAGGGTTGTGAATTTTAGAAATTATCTATGCCAAAGAATTATGGATTCTTATTGTTGAATACATTAAGGTTTGGAGAGGCAGATTTATGGTTTTCAGTGAATCAAGAGATATGGAGAACAGTCAGGAGAGTGGAGTTGAAGCCTAAGATCAGCCATGATCATATTGAATGGCAGAGAAGGCTCAACAGGTCATATGGTCTATCCCTGTCCCTATTTCATGTGTTCCTGTTCACCATTACCCGTCTAAAACTGACAGCAACTTTGTAAATTGTAAATGTGCAGAATAAATCAGGAGTTACTATCAATGATTCTCCGCGCCACCACCATTAAGATACCACCTCCCCTCACTTCCCTCAGAGAATAAGCAGTCAGAGAATTCACAAAAATATCTACTTTTACGCTACTAGTCTTACTGCAAAAATCCTCAAACATTATACCTTGTTGAATGAAGTGTAACTGGATTTTAAAGGTGTTCAAACTTTATAATTACCTTTAAGCATCCTCACTGGCCTTGAAAACTTAATTTTAAGTATGTGGAATATTACGTTTCCCCAATGCGATTTTTAAAAAATCCATAATTTTAAAATGAGTTTAACTTTGTTTTGCTCCATTTTAATCCAATCATAATTCATCTTACTATCTGAAAATCTGAGTTAAAAGTTCCCAGTTTGTAGTTTGTAAGAATACTTTGATGTGCTGACATCACTGTCGCTGTGGCCGGGAACAACTCCCCTTGACTTGACCCTACACTTGAAATGTCATTGACACAGGGCAAATCTGCCACATAGATCACTGGGTCTTTTTGGGTAGCATTCTTTTGAGAGCAGCAACGGTGTCATTTCTTCATTGCTGACTACAAAATCTAATCCATTAGCTTGTGTAGGACAGGTTAGGCAAATGAAAATGTTCTATTCAATGTAGTCTTTGAGGCAGAACAGTGGGTTAATGCACTATCCTTTCCACCTTTTGGAACTTAAAACAAGAGCATGCATTCATTTGGCAAGTTTCACATAATAAAACATTCCAAAGCACTTCACGGCTGAATAATCAAACAAAATTTAACACTCAGCCAAACAAAATAGTCCGAGAGATGACCAAAAGATTGGTCAAAGAGGTAGGTTTTAAAGAATGACTTAGAGGAGGGGAGGCAGCAAGGTGGAAAAATTTAGGGAGGGAGTTCTTGCAGCCCAGGCAGCTGAAAGCACAGCAACCAACAGTGGAGGGTCTAACATCGATGAGGTAGGTTTTGGGTGGCATGTTAGCACAATGGTTAGCACTGTTCCTTCACAGCTCCAGGGTCCCAGGTTTGATTCCCAGCTTGGGTCACTGTCTGTGCGGAGTCTGCACATTCTTCCCATGTCTGCGTGGGTTTCCTCCGGGTGCTCCGGTTTCCTCCCACAGTCCAAAGATGTGCAGGTTAGGTGGATTGGCCATGCTAAATTGCCCTTAATGTACAAAAAGATTAGGTGGGTTGCTGGGTTACGGGGATAGGGTGGTGGTGTGGGCATAGGTATGGTGTTCTTTCCAAGGACTGGTGCAGACTCGATGAGCTGAATGGCCTCCTTCTGCACTGTAAATTCTATGATTCTATGAGGTACATGAGTGTAGAATTGGTGAGTGCAGGTATCTCAAAGGGTAGAGCTGGGGAAGGTTACAAAGTTAGAAAGGGTCAAAGCCACAGAGGGATTTGAAAACGAGCAAGAGCTTTTTAACATTGAGAGACTTTAATGCAGTCAAAATTAATGGGAAGAATATCATTGTGAGTTAAGACATGAAATGAATTTCAGATGCTGTTCAATTACTGTGTTTCACAACTGCTCTAATCAATGAAATGTAATCATTTAATTTATAGGATGCAAATCAACGACATCATGAAGTAGTGTCTGTGTATAGAATGCATCTTCTGTATGCCGTCCAGGTACATTTCTGTAATTATCCTTTGTATACTGCACAACACAGTTGAGAGAACTTCTGAATGGACAGGTTATTTTATTTCTTACGCATTCCTACTTTTATAATTCTTAATATTAAAAGGTGCCATCGTTTCTGTCTCAACTAATCCCTACAATTCAATATGGCTGTCCTTAATCCAAGGCATGTCATTAATGTTCATTGGGCATATATCTATTTTATAACTATCCAGTTTATTAATTCTATTCCAAAAGCAGAATGCTGCAGATGCTGGGGATCTAAAATTAATGCAGGAAATGCTCAGCCGATCCAGCAGCATATGTGGAGAGGTACTGCAACAGCTCCACACAGATGTTGCCTGATCTACAGAATTTATCATTCTGTTCATTTGCTGAATTTCCTGTCCTATTTCAGCCAGGTCCACTCTTGTTTCAGCATACTTTGCCAATTTCCAGTCCAGCACCATTGTCTTTGATTCTTTTTTTTATATAAATTTAGTGTACCCAATTATTTTTTTCAATTAAGGGGCAATTTTAGTGTGGCCAATCCACCTATCCTGCACATCTTTTGGGTTGTGGGGGTGAAACCCACGCAGACATGGGGAGAATGTGCAAACTCCTCACGGACAGTGACCCAGAGCCGGGATTCGAACCCGGGCCCTCAGCGCCGTAGGCAGCAATGCTAACCACTGTGCCACCGTGCTGCCCTTGACTTTGATTCTTTATTATCCTTTGCCAATTTCACTTTATATCCCCCCAGTTGTTTCTGTGTCATATCAATCATAATAATAATCGCTTATTGTCGCAAGTAGGTTTCAATAAAGTTACTGTGAAAAGCCCCTAGTTGCCACATTCCGGCACCTGTTCGGGGAGGCTGGTACAGGAATTGAACCCACACTGCTGCCTTGTTCTACATTACAAGCCAGCTGTTTAGCCCACTGTGCTAAACTAACCAATCATTTATCCCATTTCATTTTGAATGCCTAAATCTTTCGTTGCTGGACCTAAAACAGACTGACCTCGGAATCATCGTTGGAATCATTTTAAAAGATATTCCTCACCATGACGAAATAAGTTACCTTTCAAAGTCAACCTTGAGATATTAAAGTCACCCTATGTTACATCCCAAAAACTTGTGCATTGCCTTTATAAATGCATAAGCGCTGATGTTACTTGGGCAGGATTTCCTGGGGCCCAGTGGAGAAGTAATGAAGCGAAAGTGTGAATTCCTTTTTCCCCAATTTCCAGTTCAACACCTAGCCTGATTGATAGACTGGGCTACCTTTCAGACATGTAAGGCTGTGACACCAGGTTGCAACCAAGGAGCAAGTAGATTTTATGGTGCAAGGAAAAGTGAGGGAAAGAGGTTGTGGGGGTGGGTATAGCATAGTTGGAAGGTGTGGGTGATCTTGAGCAAACAGTTGACCGATTGCAGCAGTGACAGGACAAGATTATAGAGGTGAGATTACAGTGTTAGTTTATTGGGCCTGAAGGAAACTCTTTTGCTGCTCCTGACCCAGTGGTTTTCAACTTATTGTGCCATTTTACTTGCAGATGTCCCAAGGCCAGGGGAAACCTGCTGACTAGAGTTTTAAAAAAGTAACCTTTGCTAAAATGAAGTCAGGATTTTCCGTGCACCCCCTCCCCCCCAACAGCCTGAAGTCAGCCCGCCATTGGTCGGCGGCGGGAACTTCTGATCCGGACACTGTCACCAGGGTTTCCTATTCTATGCATCCCCCACACCACCGGGAAACCCGCAGTGAGGGTTCCGGAAGATTCCAGCCAAGCAGTTTCCTTAATATGTTTTTTAAATGACCTATCTCCTGAGTGAATGGTTTTGAGGCGTGTTGGGGTCATATTTGAAATTTCTGACATTTCTACTTCCAACCTAAACCAAACTAACCCATTTTTAGAGTATTATAATTACGCGGAGAGTACTACAGGAAGAAAGTTATAGTAAACCTTTATAAATCACTGGCTGGACCACAGCTTGAGTATTGTGCCCAGTGCTGAGGACTACAGCTGAGGAAGGATCTCAAGAACTTGGATTGGGAGGGAAAATGGTACTGCAAATGAGGGACTTCAATTTTGTGGAGAGAGTAGAAAAGCTAGGATTCTTCTCCTTGGAGCAGAGAAGGTTAAGGGAAGACTTGATAGAGGATCAAAATTGTATGTTCATGTAATAGACTGGTTTTGGAAAAACTACTTGCCTTCGTCAGGTAAAGTTTGCCCATTCTGTAGACTAAGCCTGGAGTTATCAAGATTGACACTCTCACAGTCCTGTCTTCGAATCTGAATATTTGCTCTCTCTTTGCAGGAACTCTTATTTCTATATTTGGTGGCCAAACGTTATATGGTTTTGTTTTAACTTTTTAAAAAACTATATTTCCAGGGTCAAATGGATGAAGATGTTCAGAAGGCTCTGAAACAGATTTTGACAATGTGCAAAACTCAGACACAGATGAAGTAATATATATAAATTACGTAACCAACTTCTTCTCATGTTCAATTGCCACTGCTGTTAAAAAAGAATGAGCATGGGATAATTGACATTAAAACTGCAGAAAAAAGTTTACAGGAGCTGTCTTTGTTCCATCTACTAACTCTGTGTACCTTATTATTATATCTAAAAAACATATAGCCAGTATATTTGTTTCAGAATTCCCAGAGCAACATTTCATGGGAACAAACTAGTTTGTCGAGCTTTGTTGTTGTCGTATTTGTTAATAGACTTATTTTGTTTGTTCAACATGCCGTTGGAAATGCAAGCTCATGATATATTGTGGTTCAGGTAATGGCATGAATAAACAGAAGCAAACTCATCTAGCATCAGATATTTACCAATCCAATGGCACGAGAAATAATAAGTGTTATCATGGGGTACATAGGAAACATTGAATGCACTGGAGAAGCTAATGCTATCTTGTCATCCTGAACTTGGCTTGCAGATGTCTACTATTTAGCAGTGTTGTCACTGCTGGGGGGGATATCAGTGCAAACTGAGGTGAAAAAGGTCAGTCTCTGGTATTTAGCTGAAAAGACTTGGGTTAGAGTACGAAGAGACTAAGCATAGCAGGGACAAAGATTCCAGGGGTGAGTAGACAGTGGTCAGATGCAAATCTCTGCGATGGTAAAGAACATTTTGCATGCAACATTTGATTATTGCTGGAAGCCTTAAATTTGAAATAGTTCTGCTCCTGGCAGCTTATTTTGTGGAACAATGCCATGTCTTTTCTGTGTACGAGACATATTTTGCACCATGATACTGCCCAAATCTCGATTATGAATATAAGTACTACTAGTTTATTCAGTAATTTTGCACTCAGTGCCCCACTTCCCGTATCTCCATACAATGTATAGAAGTTGTGATGTAATTTCTTTTACTCAAGAATAGGTTTTCCTTAAACCTTATGAGCAGATTCTTTCTGATATTAGGGTTTCCAAGGATGTCCCACAACCATTTAATAGTATGAGGAGCATTCATTGGCTGGAAGCAGTCTCCCAACCTCTCAGTGGCAGAATTCCCACGTCAGAGAGCTGCTGATAATCTAATTAGCTAGCACGTCTTTAGCTTCAGCAGTGCCCAGGGAGTGGTTGCAACTACTCTGACTACAAGCAGTCTCACCAATCAAAGTGATGGGGGCTCGGGATGGAGGTAAATGTAGGGTCCTGTGGCAAGCGGGGGGGGGGGGGGGGGGGGGGGGGGGAGAGTCAGATGGGAGAAGGGATTGGGGGTCTTGCTTTGAAGGTTAGGCACAGAGGAAGCACTGGGGGTTTCATCCATGTCCTTAAACCTTTCCCACCAGCCTCAAATTTGCAGCCGGTGCGGGAAATGGCACTTCATTGTCATTTATTGGCCACTTAAGGACCTCAATTGGGGCAAGGGGCTGTGGGCCACCTTTGGCTTCACCTGCCTCCCATACAATTACCGTCAGTCCGAGGTGAAATGCCATCTGGAGAATTTTACGGGTCTCTCTGCCTCCGAGCCCACCAGCAGGGGTCCATAAAGATCTGCCCTACATACATTTGGTTTACATTAATTAAACATTAGCTTGCCCTATGTTTGTAATGAAGATGTTTTACACTGCTAGAAAAGTAGACTTAACTGATGCCTCCCATTTTCCATGAGCTAGTAGCATAGGGAGATTATTTATAAGGCAGTTATGATAATTCAAAGGCAGCCTTTTTAAAGGTTCAAAACAAAGTCGCTGAGGTGTTGAGTTCTTTTTCAGTCAGTTATAAAAATACTATTTTAAGCAGTGTACAGTAAATTTTGATAAATCTGTTCAAAGCTGCAGCTGCATAACAATGATTCTCATACAATTTGTAAAGGGCCAAAGTTGTAAA
Source organism: Scyliorhinus canicula (assembly GCF_902713615.1). NCBI lineage: Eukaryota > Metazoa > Chordata > Chondrichthyes > Carcharhiniformes > Scyliorhinidae > Scyliorhinus > Scyliorhinus canicula. The sequence continues at coordinate 61,755,311 of NC_052148.1, forward strand.
TTAAATAATCAATGATGAGACTTTTTTACTTATTGTAGAAGCCCTTGTATCACAACCACCTTCATATCATACATAGCGTGCAAACTAGTTATAATAGTAAGAGAGTTTCACTATTTTGTACGTTACTAATCTTTATCAGCATATGCATCTGAACAATACCTTTCAGTGTAGCCTAAACCAATGTGCAGATAGATAGGCCATATTCATATTTTTATGCGTCCATTGAAGTTTCACAGCTTGACATTTAATGAGAACTTGTAATCATTAATGTACAATTCAAAGCATACTAGAATTTTACATTTGAAGCTCCGTGTAATGAGCTGTATTCAATATGCAAATCCTGCATGAGTTACATCTTATTAAGGAAATAGGTTACTTTGTCATTGTTTTCTGACTGGTATTATGATTCCGCCTCCAGATCAAATTATATATCTAGCTAACTAAAATTGACAGTATGGAAATTTGGAAGATCCATTCCCTTGCATAGGGTTAGAATTAGTTGGGAAAACATAGGATAATTCTACCCTATAATGGGAAATTGTGTTTGAATGTAAACCAAGGAAAGGTCCAACATCTTATTTATAATGCAGTTGTTTTTGTGAGGGGGCAGTGGGGAGTGCAATATTCCCTATGATGAATGAAAAGCTGAATGCAAGCTATCCTGAAGTTATGTGTCTGTGTCGTAACAAGAACTTGCAGTTAAGGCTGTGCCAACCGAAGCAGTGTTATTTCTTCGTGTTAAGATAATGTTGTTTATATTCTAAACAAAGCATGGAATAATGAAGGATTCACCAAGATTACAAATTTATATTGTACCTTGCTCCGCCGGGATTGTTAAAATATGTCGTTTCAAGCTATTTACAAATTATTAGATACAAGTTTGCATTAAAGGGTGATTTAACTGATTTCTCCAGAGGAATCTCTGCTAAAACAACTTGGTTCCCAATAATTTACTCAGTCAGTTATTTTATTGTCTGGTTGTTTTGTATGAGTTTAAACCATTCTTCTTTTCTTCTATATTGTACATTACACTAAATAAAAGTGAAAACATGGAATTGGATTTTTCATTTTGCTGTAACTATACCACAAATGCTAAATAATGAGTATTTGATTAATTTAACAGATAGTCCTGAAGTTAACTGTCGTGGTCAGTGTGCGATGGATTAATATGAACCATCAAAGCAGCAGAATTATTTATCCAATCCTGTTGTACAGTGACGTTTCTATATAGAACATGAAATTGAATACAAAATTCTGTAGCTGGAGGAAGCTAAACCTGGAAGCACAGCAAATATAGAGTGGGGGGGTGGGTACATTTTCTCACTGGTGATGCTGGCTCAGTAGTAGAATGCTTTTTCTCTATTATACTTTGATTGCTAATGAATGCTGAAAAGATATTCAACTCTAAGAGGTGAACCTGATCCGGTTCTCACCAGAATCTAGGCACAAAAGTTCCTTCAAAGGCTCACTGGATAGCAAATTGGGCAGGAGGTTTGGTTGTTTTTTTTCTCCCTCTTTCACACAGTAACTTCATTGAAGTCTACTCATGACAATAAGCGATTTTCATTTTTCATTTCATTTCTTGCCTCCCAAAGGCGGCTGAGGCCAATTGTAACATCCTGACTGTGGTTAGCTAACTGAGGACTGATCAGTGATTGAATTATGGGACCTTCTGTGCTACATGGCAAACGCCACACTTAGTGGTACATGTAGAACCAAGCTATTGGAGCCCTGAAACTATTTGTTTCTGTAGAATATAAAATTCATAGTCGTGATAGAATTTTTGGGGCACATTCATTTTTCAAATATTAGCATATTTGGATAGAAAATTATGCAAAATGCAATTATTCTTTCTTATAGCACCAGAGGTTTGAATGACATTTCAGTCATTTGAGTCTGATTTTATTGTTCGGCCTTCCAAATGCTAGCCATGACTGCTTGGGGTTCTGTTTATTGAGCATGGCTTGGATGAAACCACACAAAGTCTAATGTATGATCGTTTACAGTCTCAGGGCTTCATTGTCTGAAAGACATTTACAACATGAGTATTCATAAATAGAGCTAGTTCACAGCCAAATGTCATCCTCTGCGTCCGCGTTAATTAAACGCTTTGCAAATTGTACAGAGCAATATCACGTGGGTGTTTATACAAAATGCTCCAATGATGCCTGAGAAAAGTTTGATAAAAGTTGTTGCAGATGGTAACTATGCCAACTTCCTCAATTCCTACCCAAAGGGGATGTGCTGAAATGCTGAATTATGGTAGGTTGCACTGAGAAAAGGACAGACAACTGGGCTATGATTCAAATGTTGTGTCTTGCAAAGGCGAATGACGTTAAACATAGGACACTTGCATTTTAGAATATTTTACAAGTTCAGCTACAGTATTGACAATACACAGGCGGTAAGCCACACAATTAAAAAAAATATTTATTGCAGCTGCCTATACTACAGCATTTTAAATAAAATTAATGCATTTTAACCCCTGTAATTCATTGACTTCAATGTATTTTTTGGACAATGTTTTGTTATTAAAGACTTCTTGTCCCCATATGTTTGTGATGCTTCAGCATGACTGCCATGTCTTCAGAATAATTCTTATTGTTGCTTATGACACATTACTCAGCTGAATACAGAGAGATAGATGAGGAAACAAATTTCTTCTGCAATTTTGAGGGAATGAACTTCATTCAAAACATTCAATAGCAATTTGGCTGAGTTTGTAACTTGTCAGTTGGACAATCCAGTCCATGGCAAGGAAATAGGTAAGAACAAATAATTTGGATAACAAAATAACCTAGGGTGCGATCTACCAGCCTCACTGCTCCCGAAAACAACATAATGCCGCCGGTAAATGATGGGAGACCCCACTCCCAGAATCTACCTGGCTTCCTACTCCTCGTGAGATCTAACGCAATCTCGCGAAATGTTGCGATTTGAAGCCTTCCCATTGTAGGTGGGATCCCATTTTGGCAAATCTGTTTATTAGATCGCGACAGCTAATCTCACTCTAATATGCAGTTCCTTGAGGTAACCCAACGCTTTGGGTTCTATCCCCTTCGCCATGGAGACCTCGGGCGAGTGCCGTTCAGTACTGGTCTACACAAACTGGGACCAAAATGGAACGGCACTCATAAAGGTCTCCCAGGGAATCGGAGGCCCCCCAGGTGCTTTCCCTCTGGTCAGGGTGGCACCCTAACACTGTTGGTGCCACCTGGGCATCCTGGCAGTGCCACCAGGGTGCCAACCTGGGACTGTCAGCATTTTTCCTGCTGCAATGATTGGGGTTGGGGGAATGTGCAATATGCAGGTGTGGGATGGCCTCGGGACTCTTTATAATGAGTTGGGGATGGGGGGTGGAGTTCGGGGGTCATGTCAGGAGCTGTCAAGAGCCGGATGTCATTTAGAAATGGCATCCTAATGTCTTGCTGCATTGTGGATTCCAGTGAGTGGAGCTCCTCAGTGCAGAAACAGTGCTGAGGGTGGCCTCAGGCGTGTGCTGCCTACTGAGGGATGGGCGTTAGATACGGGGTGTTTCTCGGCACTGCGAGCGCTGGGAAACACGTGACTAAATGCACTTGCTATGGCACTCTGTTCCCCTTTTGTTAGATAGTGCCCCTAGTTATCACAAAGCAAACTCTTGGAACAGTAACAGTATGTAGTTAACAGTCTGAAACGGGGCCCATAAAAGTCATTCTCTCTGCAAGGGTTGAAACAATTTAGAACAGAAAGAAACTCAACAGGAACCAGCAACACAGGAAAAAGTATAATAGAGATCTTACAGAGAACATTTGAGGAATGATATCCTAGCTTGAAGGACAAGACCCCGAGGATGGTACTTATGGGGTCATGCACTGGAAGAATTGAGGTAAGGCAGATGGAATCTGAGGAAGGAGAAATTCTAAGAACACAGGTCAAGTTATTTGGATGTAACGTGTTTACAGTGGCAGACTGGCCAGGGTGTCAGCTTGCCCGATGGCAAGTGGGCCCCCTATATCAAATAAATATGCAATAAAGAAACAAACACAGACAACTGTTTTAGTAATAAAAAGGAATAAGAAAAAAAAGAACAGGACACAAATAAGCAGTGCATGAAAAGGAACGAAGCTGGGGAGGTAGTGGAAGGATGTGGAATAGGGGGGCCCGGGTCGGGCATAATTAAGGAAATTCCATGTTTTCAGCAAGAGTGTGAATTTAAAGATAAAGTTACAATTCGTGATTTGAGATGGTCGGCAACTTCAAAGGATATCAAGCAGTAGTCTTGTTCAGCCGGTACATCGGTCCGGGGCCCGGAGAGCCAAGAAGGGGCCCGTGAATCTCAGAAGGGCCCTTAAAAATTATAATTCATTAGATAAATAAATCTCCAACTTCTTTCCTGAGATTTGTATTCTAACTTAACAAAATATAATTGTTTTTAAAAAGAGCAATACCAAATAAAAATGCAATAAAGAAACAAACAAATAATCACTCAGTGTATGAAGGAATGAAGCAGTGTTAAATGGATGTGAAAAGGAGTCGGGGCGGGGGGGGGGGGGGGGGGGGGGCTGGTTCACCCGGGTCGGACATAGTTGGAAATCCACGTTTTCAGCAAGTGTGTGAATTTAAAGATAAAGTTAAAGTTCGTGATTTGAGATGGTCGGCAACTTGAAAGGATATCAAGCAGTACATAGGGTCGTGAGGTCACCGAAAAGGAGAAGCGGTACCTTTGACCGTGAATCATGAGGTCAAAGATGTTGAAGTGATAAGCCATAATCGGTAAACTCAAAGGGTTGCGACTTGTAACACTACACTGGTATCAAACTGGACATGTTAACTTTGGTCGTGGGACCATTCTTAATGTCTTACTATAGTCGGACCAAACTTCTAAGTTTCAGCAGTTGTCTCAGTTGCTTGCTGGTGTGAACACTGGACAGTGGATTGTCTCCTCTTCTGAAGCTGCATAGGCCACAGTAGTATTGACTAATGAACATAGCCTATTGAAGTGTAAGTAAGTTATTTTATATTTTTTCTCAAGTAGGGGTTTATCTGGCGTTCGTTCAAGTTATTCTTGCAATCATCAATATTCATTTTTCCCAATGTGGGCTATTTTTAATTAAGTTTTTATTTCAGGAATATTACCCCTACCAGCATGGAAAAGAAAAAGCATAAATCTGGGTCACTAAAACGCAAAGAACAAAAAGAAGCAGAAAGGAAGGAATCAGCCAAGCGATGCAGGCCTGTAACAGAGTTTATAATACCACAAGCACAATCCACATCAATATCCAGTTCTGCAACAAATAATCAAGAAGCAAGAAACAATGCTCATGGTGATGATGCAATGACATGCGAGTTACAAGAACAGAGAAGAGCTACTTTGAATGTAGAGACACATACAAGTGCATCCATTACTAATCAACCCAGGCCCAATATTTCTTCTGGCTTCCTTGTTCCGGTATCTGTACTGCCTGTAGTTGCAACATCTGAACACATAGCTTCAACTAGTGACAGGGAATCAGATATTCCTTCAAGCATAAATTACTTGGTTTCTGCAGCACATCCTGGAAATGAACCTACGCAAGAAAATTAAAGATCAATTACTGGAATCTTCCAATATCCATCACGAGCAAAGCTAAAACAGTTTTTTGCCGAACATCCACTTCAGCCACTTGATGATCTGCCATTTGATGCTCGTTTGTATGAGAGGAAAATTAGGAATGACTCAGTCCCAAGAAAATGGCTAACATATAACAAAGAAAATAGATGCTTATATTGTTCATACTGCTTAGCCTTTGAGTTTCCCAACACTTGTAATCCATCACCCTTTGTATGTGGCTTTAGTGACTACAGGCGTATTAGCCAGACCTTGACTTTACATGAATCGACAACAACACATGTCAGAAATGCTCAGCAATATATCAGTGTGGTTAATGATGGCACCTTAGATAAATTTAGCAGCATCACTAATTAAAAGGAAAGAAGAAGTATTGAAGCAGAGAAGTATTGTCATGAGGATTATAGACATCATAAAGATGTTAGGCAAGCAAGCACTTCCTTTTCGAGGTCACAGAAATGAACCGGCCTACACTCTAGATGAGGTTCTGAATCATGGCAATTTTTTAGCTACAGTGAAGTTGATGGCAAAATATGACCCCATTATGGCAGCTCACGTTTCTGCAGTGCAAAACAAGTCTAAACAAAGAATAAAACAATTAAAGCAACAAGGAAAGGCTCAGAGTAAAGGCCGTGGTGGCCTTGTTACATACCTGAGTAAAACAACTATAAACATGTTAATCAAAATTATGAAGAATATGATACAAGAAAGAATTAGTCATAAAGTTTCTCAAGCAAAGTATTATTCTATTCAGGTTGATTCAACACAAGATAATTCATCCATCGATCAGTTCAGCATTATTATTCGGTATGTGCTTAAAGGTATTATCTGTGAGCGACTACTTTCAGTTGTGCCAAGTAGTGATGGTATAGGACAGGGATTGAAACGTTACAGCATCTTAAAATTGACCCCCAAAAATGTTTATCTGATAGCACAGATGGCGCTGCAAGCTACCATTGCCAGTATAATGGTTTACAAAGTAAAATTGCTGATGTGGCTAATCAACATGTTCATATATGGTGCTATGCCCATGTCTTGAATTTGGTGATAACTGAAACAACAACATGTTGTGTTCCTGCAGTTTCTTTTTTCAATTTGCTCCAGCATATAGCAACTTTTGTGAAAGCATCATACAAGAGAATGGCTGTATGGATAGAAGTTGTTGGAAAACATCTAGGACAAGAAAAAATGAAACGATTAAAGCTAATTGGTGAGACCAGATGGTCAGGAAAATCCAATGCAGCAACAACTATATTTGGACGTTTTGATGATGCCGCTGCCAGTACTTTCGTAAATCTATTGACATGCTTATCAATGATACAAGATTCAGAAAAGTTTGATACAAAAACAAAACATGAAGCAAATGTTTTACTTCAAAGTCTTCTAAAGTTTGAACCATATTGACAGCATTTACTTACTTGTATATATTTGAAACTACAACCCCGTTATCAAGTTATCTACAGACAAGTGGTTTAGATATGTTTACTGCATGGAGTTTGGTAGATTCAGCTACAACAAAGTTGAAGGAACAGACAAGAACATTTGATAACGTTCACAGCAAGGCTTTGGAATTTGTAAATAAATGTAATGACAGGATTTCACAGATGAATATGGATGAAAATCAAACATTGGAAATTGATGCGTTGGAAACAGCATTGCCAGTTAAGAGGCAGAGGAAGAAGAAAAGAATGGCAGATGAGCTTATTGATGATGAAAGAAATTCCTCAGATTCTCTAGCTGATTTTCGAGTAAATGTGTTTAACCTAATAATGGATCGCATTGTCCAGTCACTAGAATCACGCTTTGTACAACACAAACAGTTGTATAAAGAATTGTCCTGCTTGGACCCAGCAAAGTTTAAAACTATTGCAGAGAAGGGCCTTGAAGATGAAGCATTGGAAGGTATTATTAAGCTGTTTCCACAAATCAGCAAAGATCAAGTAATATTGGAATTGTTTTCTTTTGCTTCAAACTTTGATGTATTAAAGCTATTGCTTAATGATGGTGAGAATATGGATTCCAGTTGCAACAATTGTAAAATTTGCAGCACTTGCCCATCGTGTGTACTAAAAATTCTGGCATCCAACAGACTTCATGACAAGGCATATGATAACCTTTACGAACTTTATAAAGTAATCTGCACACTATCAGTTACTCAAGTCCAATGTGAAAGGACATTTTCAAAGCTAAAGATCATAAAGACAAGGTTAAGAAATTTGCTGTGAGGAGAATTTGGAATCATACATGTTGCTATCCATTGAAAAGGAATTGTTAGATGAATTGGATGCAGCAGCAATTATTGGCAGATTCGCACAATCATCTAGCGAACACAAATGATTGCTCTTAATATAGTGGACTGCATGCAATGCTCTATTGTGCTTTTGAACTATCTGTTAATGTGTAAATTGTGGAGTAAACTATTTAAAAATATCAAACAATTACTTAAAATAAAAAATAAAAAATTCAATTATAACATTCTGTATTTACATTTGGTATCTACTGCCAGTAATATGTACAGCACATGTACACTGTAATTACTAAGAAATACACATTTTTTCCACAAAAATTTTAATTGTACCCTTTTTTCCATATGTATTTTTAAAAAAAATTATTTATTCGTTATGAAAATTAAATGATAGCATTGTAGTTGTGGGTGGGCCCCCTTTGTCTCCTGGCAACCAATATTTTTAGACCCAGTCCGCCACTACGTATTTACTAAACTGGTGGTGTGAGTCAGCGCCTCTGTTGCAACCAGCGGGTATCCGTGCTTAACAGGTGAATCGCGTGATAGCCCGAAATTGGGATCCCTGTTGGTTCAATCGCAAATAATCCGACTCACTCTGCCCAGCACGATCTGGATCTCACTGGGCGAGATTCAGATCTACATATTTAAATGAGCCAGTGGATCATTTAAATAGCTGGACGCTGAGTTAATCCGGCGCCAGGGACTCGACGGTCACACCAGTGTTATCAAGAGAGGCTAAGTGAGACAGCAGGATAACATTTACTTTGCAGGATTGAGGGGAAGGAAAAAGAAACCTATCTTGTCGTCCTGTTAAATATTTCAAAAGTTCAGGTTGCTGCTGTTAGTGGTTTTTAAATAGAACAAAAATGTGTAAAAATGCATACAGCAAGTTTGAAGTGTTTTGTAATGAGTTTAAATTATAAATGAGATGATATTGACTCCAACATATACTCGACAATTCCTCAGCCTATGCTTGGTTCATGTTGTGCCCACCTACAATGGTGGTTTTTATTATGTGTGTCTGAGTATTCTTTCATTGTGTGAAATATGTATATGGGTTCTTCATGCTTAATTGAAAGATGGAGAATCCGAACGTTATGATGTATCATGTGATGAGCTGTTGTGACAGTTTCACAGTTTAACCCATTTTATTTACTCCTAAAAGGAGCAGCATGTCCCTGAACCGAACTTATACCAGAACCTTGCAACTTCGATGTAAGAGGACCAACCACAGTTCATAATGAGGAACATTGCAATGCACCGTTAGACTTTATGGGCAGGATCTAATGGTCGCATCGTGCCAAACTCACAATGTAACATGGCCGGTAAATCTTGAGAGAAGTCTCTTGTGATATTTAGCAGGATCGCCACGCCTCACGCGATCTAACAGGATCTCACTGGACATTGCAATCTGGATCCTGCCCACGACGTAAATTTCCATATTTAAGTGTGCAGTTATGGTCTAACCAGCACCTGGGATTGAATCATCTCACCGAGGAGCCCCCAGCCGGGCGCGCCCCCTTTAGCACTGGTATCTCCACAAATGGGGACCAGGCGGAATGGCAGTTTAGGGCGGGGGAGTCTCCCGGGTGATCATAGGCCCCCGGGTGGTCAGCCTCTGGGCACGGTGACACCCTAGCACTCCTGGTTCCACCTGGGCAAAAGAAAATTACTGCGGATACTGGAATCTGAAACGAAAGGGAAAATGCTCTAAATCTCAGCAAGTCTGGCAGCAGCTGTAGGGAGAGAAAAGAGCTAACGTTTCGAGTCCGATGACTCTTTGTCAAAGCCCTGTGCCACCTGGGCACATTGGTACTGCCAGCCTGGCAGTGCCTCTTTGGTGCCAGGCTGGCAGTGCCAAAATGACATTTTGCCCAGGTCCAGGGTGCCCTGCCCGGGGTCTGGGGATCTGGAGGACAGCCTAACAGGTACAATGGGGGGGGTTTCAGGAGTCGCATTGGGGGATTGAGAGAAATGATGCCCTGATCATTTGTTCTTTGTTCTTGTTCTTAATAAATAATTGATTCAGGATTCGTGGGGAGAAGGCAGGAGAATGGGGATGAGAAAATATCAGCCATGATTGAATGGCGGAGTAGATTCAATGGGCTGAGTGGCGTAATTCTGCTCCTATGTCATGATCTCTTCCTGCACTGATGAGCAGAGCCCCTTAGTACAAGAAATTAAGGTGTGCGCCCTGGGCGGGTGTCCCATTTATAAGTTCGGTCGTTCAGGAGCCACCCTGTTCAACCCGCCCACAAGGGAACTCTCTTTTCTTCATTAAATCACGCCCAATGAATAGAGCAGCAGCATTTAATGAACGTATTTGAAGGATAGTAAATTATTAATTGGAAACTGCTGTAGATCACCAGCACAATATATGTAAGCAGAGAGAACAGTGTGAATTTTAATATGTAATAATAATAATCGTTATTGTCACATGTAGGCTTACATGAACATTAAGACTGCAATGACGTTATTGTGTAAAAACCCGAGTCGCCACATTCCGGCACCTGCTCGGGTGCACAGGGAGAATTCAGAATGTCCAAATTACCTGACAGCATGTCTTGTGGGAGGAAACCGGAGCACCCATAGGAAACCCATTCAGACATGGGGAGAACGTGCAGACTCCACAAACAGTGATCCAAGCCGGGAATCGAACCTGGGACCCTGGAGCTGTGAAGCAACAGTGCTACCAACTGTGCTACCGTGCTGCCCACGTTAGTGTCACAAGTAGGCTTACATTAACACTGCAATGACGTTACTGTGAAAATCCCCTAGTCGCCACACTGCAGCGCCTGTCCGGGTACACTGAGGGAGACTTCAGAATGTCCAATACACCAAACGAGCAAACAGTGACCAAAGCCAGGATTTGAAACTGGGACCCTGGTGCTCTAAAGCAACAGTGGTAACCACTGCTACTGTGCTGTCTTTTAAATATAAAAGTAGATATCCCAGTTCCACAGAAGCCATATTGGACTAAAACAGTTTCTCCAGAGATGCTGCCAGACCTTCTGAACTTTTACAGCACTTTGTTTTCATTTCAGATCTCCAGTATCTGCGGTATTTTATTTTTATAAACATTATAATACACATGTGCAGGGACTTGGTGAGACCACATCCGGAATACTATGCATAGTTTTGGTCTCCTTATTTAAAAACAATACAATTGTGTTAGAAGCAGTTTGCAAATGATTCACCTCTAATTTCCAAGAAGGCTTGTCTTCTGAAAGGTTGAAGAGGCTGGGCCTCTAACTGGAGAGGAATTGATGTGGCAGATTCCCTCTTGTTGGAAAGACTAGAACAGGCGGATGCAATTTAAGAATAAGGAGTTTTCCATTTGTGACGAATATGAGGAGAATGTTGTTTCTAAGGATTGTTGGTCTGTGAAAGCTGGTTCAGTGAATTAATTTAAGGTTGTTTTAGATAGATTTTTGTCAGACAAGGGAGTGCAGGGAAAACAGGAAGGTGGAGTTGAGACCACAACCAGATCAGCCATAATCTTATCGGAGGACAGAACAGGCACCGAGGGCTAAGTGGCCTACTCCTGCTTGTAAGTCCCATGTTCCTTTGAACGTAACCTCTAGTTAAGATTAAACAGATAAGAATGGACCAAGAAACGTACAATCCCACCCAGTGACAGCATGGAGCGGTATTGGAAGAGAATGGTGCGTTCCACTGTCTAAGCTGCAGCCAGTTTGAGGAGAGCAAGGGAGTTTACCGATGTCACAATTGATTAGGATGTTATTTGTGACTTTGGTAATAGTTGTTTTGGTTGTGTGGTAGTGAAGGTCAAAGGAAGGTCAAAATAGACTTCTGAGAAATAATAATCTTTATTGTCACAAGTAGGCTTACATTAACACTGCAATGAAGTAACTGTGCCCCTAGGTATACTGAGGGAAAATTCAGAATGTCCAAATTACCTAACAGCATATCTTTCGGGACTTGTGGGAGGACAGTGGAGCACCCGGAGGAAACACACACAGACACGGGAGAACGTGCAGACTCCACACAGAGTGACCTGTGGTAGTCACCACTGATGTATATATTGTATATAGAGGATGTTGATATCGGTGCTTTACGGTAAGGCCCCTGTAGTACAGGTACGGGGGTAGATCCCTGCCTGCTGGCTCCGCCCAGTAGGCAGAGTATAAATATGTGTGCTCCCTGTACAACAGTCATTTCATCAGCTGCTGTAGGAGGACACATATCTCAGTGTAATAAAGCCTCGAGTACATCCTACTCTCGTCTTTGTGTAATTGATAGTGCATCATGACCCAAGCTGGCAATGGAACCTAGGACCCTGGAGCTGTGAAGCAACAGTGCTATCCACTGTGCTACAGTGACAGGTGACATGTTCAAGGACTTTGGAGCGGAAAGGGAGGCTGGAGATGGGAGGGGAAGAGCAGTAGGTGGCATGGGGTAAGTTTTTTCCCGAGGAGACCCAGCCTCTACCTTTAAAAGCAATTGCTTAGCTGTACAGGCGGCTGGGGCTGGTGACTGCATGTTTTTACATTGGTAAAATGCACCTTCTGTCTGAGGGTGGAGTTCACGTTGACATTGTTATCGTCGCGCGTGCGCACCGATGCCGAACGGGTGGGCTCATTGCGCAGCTCCGTGCAGTAGGAGAGCTGATGATTAAAGGAGATGAATTACAGCCCCTCCCCCACCCCCTCCAAAAAAGCCATGTACTGGAATGAATGGGTTTGATGCACACTGGAGAGTCACGTGACGAATCCAGGGTTGGGGAGAGGGCGCTGTTTCCCGGTAATCGACGTGATCATTCACCAATCGGATGAGAGAGGCCGGCACTTCCCGGACCAATCGGCGGGGAGAGTGGGGGGGGGGGGACACCGGCGGCCGCGCAGGCGCGAGGCGGAGGCGCTGTGAATGTCAATGAAGGCGACCAATCAGGGCTGAGCCGAACCTGGTTCCCGGGAGGAAGAGGAGAGCAGGCGCAGTGGAGCTGAGGCTGAGAGATCCGGAGATCAGGTTGTCAGGTCCGGGCTGTCAGGTAGGTGATGCTGATGGAGAGGGTCACTCGGGGCCTAAACCCCCTCCTCAGACCGGTTAAGATGCGCCATTCTGCCGACTCTCTGTGGTCACAGCTGGGATGCCGATGAGATGGGGGCCTCTGGATGATTAATTCGCGCAAGTACCCGAAGCTTTTATAGACATTTACACATTATTGAACGGGGGAAGGGCTCTGATTGCATTCGGGGCCATTGTCCATGCACTATGGTCGTGTCAGTTTGGGAGAAATAGGAATTTAATTCCCAACAAACTCGGATGTATCTTTGTCATGTCTTTGATCACATCACAGGCGAGATCTTTGAATTGTTCATGGATCTATTTATAATGCTAGTATGTGATTATTAACACGTGTGTACACACACACGTATGTATATACATACACACATGTTTTCTGATTCCCATAAGTTTGAAAAAAATTCTATTCATTTATTCTTTCTACTCATTTATTCGTGGCATGTGGGTCTCGCACTTATTGTCCATCTCGAAATTGCCCTTGAGAAGGTGGTGGTGAGCTTCCTTTTTTAAAAAAAAAATAAGATTTTATAAATTTTATAGATAATGCAATGGATTTTCAAAATACAAATGGTACAGAACAAATATTTCTGCAAACGTAAGAACAGAAAGACAGGATAAATTCAGAACAACAGTCCCTAAGAATTAATGCCTCTATTTCTAGACTGGATCAATCAGAGAATGGGGGAGGGGGAGGAAGGATAAGGCAATATAAAAATAATAGGATAACATATCAAGATGCACATTTTTTTAATAAACGTTTTTATTGGGTTTTTGAACAAAGTATATTTACTGTTATGTACACAGAATAAGAAATATATATATATATATATATATATATATATATATATATATATATATATATATATATAGACATATATAGAAGAGAAGGGCACACCCAAACATACCCAAAAAAAAGTAACAATGAAAAATAAAATAAAAAATAAAATAGAATAACTGATAGGGTATTGTGCACCAGCTCAACAGCAGCAACTCTGTACAACTGGCAAAATTATTTACAACGCACCGCTCTCTTCCCCCGCCGGAAGCCGAATCTCTCTGGCAAAGCTGAGGGAGATGTTCCCTCTCTGACCTTCTGAACCAACTACCAAGATGCACATCTTTATGCATAGCGAGATTGCCATTTGCAATATGGCTCACGGGTAACCTTGCAGGAGCAGGTGAAACAAAGCGGAGCCTAAAAATTTGAGATAGAGGTCCCACACTTTACAGAATGTATCACATGTCAGAAATTCCATAGGAATAAATTCCATGAATATTTTATGCCAATTTTGAATTGAAGAGTACTTGTCACTGATCCAGGAACAGAGGCTATTTTTACAAGTTACAAAAGTTAGGATGCTATCCAGCCTTTTTTCATTAAAAACAATATTTCTCCTATTTGGAAGTCCCAAAACTAGGAAGAAAGTATCCTCTCAGCCAAATATCCTCTCAATCCTCTTAACTACAATGGGCTAATAGGACTGAATCTCAACGCTGGTCCATATGCAATGTATATAATTACCCTTGACTATCGGGCACTTTAGGCACATCGGAGTTATCAGACCTGTGTCTCAAGTTCGGTAAGATATGCAACTGGTACAGTATCTTGAACTGACCCTTCTTCATTCTATTACATACCAAAATTTTAGTGGCATAATAGAGTCCGAGAGATCCACAGAACAGGCTCTTCAGCCCATCACGTCTGTACTTGTCAAAAACAACCAGCCAATTGTTCCAATTCCATTTTCCAGAATGTCTTGGCAATGCAAATGCACATCTAAATACTCCTTAAATGTTCCGAGGGTCTCTGCCTCCACCACCCTTTCAGGCAGTGAGTTGCAACTCCCACCACTCCCTGGGTGAAAACATTTTTCTTCATATCCCCTCTGAACCTCCTGCACTTTACCTTAAATTGATCCATCCACCAAGGGGAAAAGTTCCTTCCATCTACTCTACCTCTGCCCCTCATGATTTTATACAACTCAATCATGTCCCCCTCATCTCCTGTTCCAAGGAAAACAATCCTAGTCTATCCAATCTCACTTCATAACACACCCTCCACCCGAGGCAACATCCTGGTAAATCTCCTCTACACCCTTTTCAGTGTTATTACATCCCTCCTATAATGTGGATTCCAGAACTGCACACATTACTATAGCTGTGGCCTAACCATCCTTTTATACAATTCCGGCATAACTTCCTGCTCTTAAACTCTGCCTTGGCAAATAAAGGCATAGAACATAGAACATTACAGCGCAGTACAGGCCCTTCGGCCCACGATGTTGCACCGTCCTGTGAAACCCTTCTAAAGTCCCTCTACACTATTCCCTTATCGTCCATATGCCTATCCAATGACCATTTGAATGCGTTTAGTGTTGGCGAGTCCACGACTGTTGCAGGCAGGGCATTCCACGCCCTTACTACTCTCTGAGTAAAGAACCTACCTCTGACATCTGTCCTATATCTATCTCCCCTCAATTTAAAGCTATGTCCCCTCGTGCTGGACATCACCATCCGAGGAAAAAGGCTCTCGATGTCCACCCTATCTAATCCTCTGATCATCTTGTATGCCTCAATTAAGTCACCTCTTAACCTTCTCTCTAACGAAAACAGCCTCAAGTCCTTCAGCCTTTCCTCATATGATCTTCCCTCCATACCATACATTCTTGTAAATCTCCTCTGTACCCTTTCCAATGCGTCCACATCCTATAATGTGGCGACCAGAACTGCACACAATACTCCAAATGCGGCCGCACCAGAGTTTTGTACAACTGCAGCATGACCTCATGGCTCCGAAACTCAATTCCTCTACCAATAAAAGCTAACACACCGTACGCCTTCTTAACAACCCTGTCAACCTGGGTGGCAACTTCCAGGGATCTATGGACATGGACACCGAGATCTCTCTGCTTGTCCACATTACCAAGAATCTTACCATTAGCCCAGTACTCTGCCTTCCTGTTATTCCTTCCAAAATGAATCACCTCACACTTTTCTGCATTAAACTCCATTTGCCACCTGTCAGCCCAGCTCTGCAGCTTATCTATGTCCCTCTGTAACTTGTAACATCCTTCTGCACTGTCCACAACTCCACCGACTTTAGTGTCATCTGCAAATTTACTCACCCATCCTTCTACAGCCTCCTCCAGGTCATTTATAAAAATGACAAACAGCAACGGCCCCAAAACAGATCCTTGTGGCACACCAGTCAGAGCATTTCCCATCAACCACCACTCTTTGTCTTCTATCAGCTAGCCAATTTCTGATCCAAACTGCTAAATCACCCTGAATCCCATGCCTCTGTATTTTCTGCAAGAGCCTACCGTGGGGAACCTTATCAAACGCTTTACTGAAATCCATATACACCACATCAACTGCTTTACCCTCATCCACCTGTTTGGTCACCTTCTCGAAGAACTCAATGAGGTTTGTGATGCACAACCTACCCTTCACAAAACCATGTTGACTATCTCTAATCAAATTATTCCTTTCCAGATGATTATACATCCTATCTCTTATAAACCTTTCCAAGACTTTTCCCACAACAGAAGTAAGGCTCACTGGTCTATAGTTACCGGGGTTATCTCTACTCCCCTTCGTGTACAAGGTGACAACATTTGCTATCCTCCAGTCCTCTGGCACTATTCCTGTAGACAAAGATGACTTAAAGATCAAAGCCAAAGGCTCAGCAATCTCCTCCCTAGCTTCCCAGAGAATCCTAGGATAAATCCCATCCGGCCCAGTGGACTTATCTATTTTCATACTTTCCTGAATCGCTAACACCTCCTCCTAATGAACCTCAAGCCCTTCTAGTCCAGCAGCCTGTATCTCAGTATTCTCCTCGACAACTATGTCTTTTTCCTGTGTGAATACTGATGAAAAATACTCATTTAGCACCTCTCCTAGTGGCAAGTACACCATTTTCCTTCCACCCACTTTATCCACCTGCCCTGCTACCTTAAGGGACTGGTGTACATGCACACTAAGGTCCCTCTTACCTTCTGTGCTTCCCAGGGTCCTGAGTTGGATTGACCTCCAACCACTACAACCATCTTCTCCTTAACCAGAGGAGTTTTCACCTGATTTCCATTGAGTTCAGTTTTGCTAGGGTTCTTTGATGCCGTACTCGGTCATGTGCTGCTTTGACGTCAAGGGTAGTCACTCCCACCTCGCCCTTATGTCAAGGACAGTCACTCTCACCTCACCCATGGAGTTCAGCTCTTTTGTTCACTCTTGGAATAAGGCTGTAATGAAGTCAGGAGCTGAGTGACCCTGGCGGAATCCAACTTGAGCGCAATGAGGAAGTTATTGCTAAGCTAGTGCCACTTAATAGCACTGTTGATGACCCTATCTAACACTTTACTGATAATCAAGAGTACACTGATGGGTAATTTACCTGGTTGGATTTGCCCTACATTTTGTGTACAGGACGTGACTGGGCAACTTTCCACATTGCTGGGTAGATGGTAGTGTGTAGCTGTACTGGAACAGTTTGGCTAGGGGCACGGCAAGTTCAGGATCAAAAGTCTTCAGTACTATTACCGGAATATTATCGAGGCACATAGCCATTACAATATCCAGTGCCTTCAGCCGTTTTTGATATCAGTCACACATTTAGACTCTTGTTTGCCCTTCACAGCGAAGATGACCATATTCATCATCCGAGGTATTTGGTGGAGTCCCAGTGGCCACTTCTAAAGCCCGGTCTTCCACTGCTAAGAGGGCAAGGCAGCCCAAACTGTTGGATAAGTTGCTGGCTTGGGATTTCTTCTGATTGCATTTTCTCTCTGCTTCTAATTTACGCTGGCTTTTGAAGGAGGATGCATCGTTTTTGTTTGGTTGTGCCAGATGCAGCGATTCTTGGTGAGGTTCTCCCAGGATTCAAAGATATAAAAACTCCTCTTAGTGAAACCTGGCCTTGTAGCACGACTAAAAGATTGTACCCCAAACTTGAACTTTCCGTAGAAGACTCGAATTGTTGGAGCAATTTCCTAACCGCTTTCTCTGTGGCTGGTGGACCTGTTCCCTGACTGCAGTACAGCAGTAAATATGATATTCTGGGTGTATATTTGTGTAACAATTAGTTCCTATTTCTTTATGATTAATAGAACAATATAACATACAAATTCATCGTATATTTATATTGTATAACATAACATGCTACAGATGCCCAGCAAGTCAGCTAACATCCATCCGAAAGTGAGCAAAGAAAGCTTTGTATGGATGCCATTCTTAAAATTCCTACCCCCAAAATGGTTGTGTTTGTCTTTCAAGTGCTGAAAATGTTTTTATTTTCGATATTTTCCTGCATTTGTTCCGCATTTATGGTCTTTTATTGTGCATATACTAGAGGGATTATTTTATTACAAGATTTGTTAAATTTAGATTTTGTGTTCTCCAAAAATGCCTAAGAGGTTAGTGTGTAAAATTAAAGTGCATGGGGTTAGAGGTAGTGTATTGAGATGGATCAAAAACTGGTTGGCAGACAGGGAACAAAGAGTAGGAATTAACAGGTATTTTTCAAATTGGCAGGCAGTGACTAGTGGGGTACTGCAGGGATCAGTGCTAGGACCCCAGCTAGTCACAATATATATTAATGATTCAGATTAGGGCCCAAAATGTAATATCTCCAAATTCACAGATGACACCAAGTTGGCTGGGAGGGTGAGCTATGGGGAGGATGCAGAGATCCTTCAGTGTGATTTGGACAAGTTGAATGAGTGGGAAAATGAATGGCAGATGCAGTAAATTTGGATAAATGCGAGGTTATTCACTTTGGTGGCAAAAACAAGAAGGCAGACTATTATCTGAATGGCCATAAATCTAGAGAGGGAAACGTGGAACAAGACCTGGGTGTCCTCGTCCACCAGTCACTGAAGGTAAGTGTGCAGGTGCAGCAGGTGGTAAAGAAGGCAAATGGTATGTTAGCCTTCATAGCGAGATGATTCGAGTACTGGAGAAGGATGTCTTGCTGCAATTATATAGGGCCTTGGTTCGGCAACTCCTGGAATATTGTGTGCAGTTTTGGTCTCCGTATCTGAATAAGGATGTTCTTGCTGTAGAGGGAGTGCAGCGACGGTTTACCAGACTGTTTCCTGTGATGGCGGGATTGACGAATGAGGAGGGATTGAATTAGTTCGGATTGTATTCGCTGGAGTTCAGAAGAATAAGGGAGGGATCTCATAGAAACCTATAACATTTTAACAGGACTGGACAGGGTGGATGCAGGAAGGATGTTCCCGATGGTGGGTTTGTCCAGAGCCAGGGGTCACAGTCTGAGGATACGGGATAGACTGTTTAGGACTGAGATAAGGAGAAATGTCTTCACACAGGGAGTGGTCGGCCTGTGGAATCTGTTGCCACAGGAAGTAGTTGAGGCCAAAACGTTGCATGTTTTCAAGAAGTAGTTTGATATAGAACTTGGGGCAAAGGGGATCAAATGATATGAAGGGGAAAGCAGGATTAGACTATTGAGTTGGATGATAGTCCATGGTGATAACGAATGGCGGAGCAGCCTCGAAGGGCTGAATGCTCTCCTATTTTCTATGTTTCTACAATTTTACTGAAATATGAAAATGTATTCATTTACTAAATGTATTACAAAGCATCAGTTCAGGGAGAAAAATAGGCTGACATTTCAGCTGTGATCTTCATTTCAATTTGTTTCTTTTTAAGAAACTGACTAACCAGCAAAGTATATGCAGATGTTTTCCTGTTTTTATTTCAGATTCCCAGCACTGATAAAATTTCTCTTTTTATTGGACTTGCTAAATGTTGTGTGGTTAAATGATCACATGTCGAGCCAGTCAAACATGGGATATAACTAGCTGAGTATATTAATAAACGGCAGGCATATCAAATCGTGCATGTACATTTCCTCAAAATCTGTGGCAGAGCTTATAATTAGTATGTCTCATTTATTAAAACTGGTGGTCAGAAGGAAGCCTCAAAGTAGATGTTTCAGGTGAGATTGTAATGTGTAATTACAAGGTCTCACTTCAGTGGCTTCATAGCAAGGGAAAAATAATGATTTGGATCAGAGACGTGGCTGTAATTTGGGCCATCTCCAGTTGACTGAGGAATACTACAAAGACCATTCTATTTTGAGAGTGCTTTGGTTTGCCTTGCACCACTCTTTGTTTCAAGGAAAGGCTACAGCATATGATTCTTTATCACCTGCTGCCACCCATAGGGTTTATGCAATTGAGTTATCATTTCATTCAGCTCCTGAAAGGTCTTTGTATCTGTTATGTAACAGATATGTATCTGTTACTTGAGGCCTAAAACTTGCAGAAGCTCAGAGGGACTGACTGAGGCTGGTGGTAAGAGAGGTGTTTTTTGGCAAATTGGAGAGGTTTCTTTTTTAATCAAATGTAAAAAATGTTTATATGATAACTGGAATCATCCAGAAGAATGCTTCATTTGAATTTTCAATTTGAGTCTTTATTGAAGTCTTGTTGCTGATTTAGATTTAGAATTTAACATGTGAGTTCACGTCACCAACCTGCTATGCAGCCAATTCCACCGAGCACTGGCAGTTGCTACTGGCAGCATTAATTATACATAAATATCAGATTTTATCTGGTAACCATCCTGTGAAGTGCATTGTGACATATTACTATGTTAAAGATGCTGAAGAAATGTGTTCACAATGGCAATTTGTTGTTGGTGGAAGAAAAAGATTAGTTCTACCAGACTGCTGGGATCTTCCATCGACTCCTAAGTAATTAATAAGAATAGTCACCAAGCCAAATAATTTGGGCATTCAGAAAGAAGAATGTAATACATATTCTAGGTAATGTAAGTTGTTACTTTGTCCAAGAACAAAGCATTTTCATCCATGTGAGACGAGAAGTTTGGAGAACAAAATGTCCTTTTCCTTGATCTCCTGTTATGAGTAAGTGAAAATACTCTCCGCAGGTTCATGCACCTTCCCAACGTTTTCAGACCTTGCGCTAACAGTACTGTTTTAAAAAAAAAAATTTTTTATGCTCATTGTAATGTTGAGATTAACATTAACACAATCTGTTCTTTTTTGATCTAGAATGAAGAATGCTGACGTAATGTACCATGGGTGATACTCGCATTGTACGATGTTCACGTCAAAGCAATCCACAATTACAATGGCAACAGAGACAGAAAATGCACGAGCACTACTTAAAACATTCAGCACAGCATCGGTCATCTCGAGCATAGGCCTAGGAATTTTCTGCTTCTTATCAGATCAGTGTTTACAATTTTCTTTAATACAGAACAACTACTGGATTCGGGCTCTTTCAGACAACGCAGTGCATGGTGTCATTGGACTGTGGTCTTGGGCCATTGTGATTGGATTGAGAAAGAAGAGTGATTGTTATGAAGTAATTCTAGCTGGGCTTCTATCTTCTATCATTGATGTTGACCACTTTCTTGCCGCTGGATCCTTGTCTCTCCAGGTAAGAATACGCTCACCAGGCTCCTATTTCTTTCTTATATGAGAACATGTATTTTACTGGATACTTGCAGCAAATTGTTTGCTGTTTTTTTAGGTTTTCATCTGAAATTATATTTAAATATAATGATGCTCACTTGCTCTTTTTAATGAGTTACAGTCACAGAGTCACATTATAGTACTATGTTATACATGAATGTTCCTTTACTCTGGGACACTTGTTCTCAGTTCACAGCTTTTGAGGCCTTTGATATTTTTTCATAGTACTTGGCGGTGAAAGAATACTTGGGGCAGACTTGTTTGTTCAGGAAGTGGCACCTTCACTCACCCAATCGATTAGGCAACTCAGTAGCTGAACAATTTAGCCTAGATCTTTTTTTTAAATAAACAATTGTATTGAGGTATTTTTGGCATATTAAAAAATGACATTGTATAGTACCGTACAAAAGGAAAAGCAAATAACACATAGTGCAAACCACGACTCAATTCGCGCAAGGACCTGCCTAAACCACCCACTACTCTACACTACCCTAGCGCCCCCCCCCCCCCCCCCCTTCCCCACCTGCTAACGATTAATTCTCCGCAACTAAGTCAATGAATGGCTGCCACCTCCGGGCGAACCCGATGGTGAATCTCTCAAGGCGAACTTAACCTTTTCTAGACCGAGAAAGCTCGCCATGGCCGATAGCCATGCTTCGGTCTTCGGGGGCTTTGAGTCCCTCCATGCCAACAGTATTTGTCACCGGGCTAGCAGGGAAGCAAAGGCCAAGACATCAGGTCGCCTCCTCCTGGACTCCCGGGTCCTCCGACACCCCAAAAATTGCCACCTCAGGACTCATTACCACCCCAGTTTTCAAAACCCGGGACATGATGTTCGCGAATCCCTGCCAGTACCCCTGAGTCTAGGGCACACCAGAACATGTGCACATGATTAGCCGGTCTACTGGTGCATCTGGCACACTTGTCCTCCAGCCCGAAAAATGTACTCATCCAGGCCACTGTCATCTGGGCCCGGTGCACGATCTTAAACTGGATCAGACTGAGCCAGGCATACGTTGCGGTCGTGTTTACTCTGGCCAGAGCTTCTGCCCAAATACCGTCCCCCATCTCTCTCTCACACACACTCACTCTCTCTCTCTCTCTCTCTCTCTCTTCCCCCCCCCCCCCCCCCCCCCCCCCCACACTCTCCCCTCTCCCTGAGCTCCTCTTCCCACTTTAGCTTCAGGTAATCAGTTTGTGTATCCTCTGCTCCCATTAATTCTTTGTAAATATCAGAGACTCTACCCTCACCTACCTCTCCCCTAGAAACTACCCTGTCCTTCTTCCCCTTTGACGGGAGGCGTGGGAAGGACAGCACCAGTCTGCGCATGAAATCCCGCACCTGTAATTATCTAACGTCATTCCCTCCCGCCAGCCCAAACTTCGCCTCATGCTCGGAAAGCTCCCTTCCAGGAACAGATCACCCACCCTCACAATCTGCGCCATCCACCACAGTTGATACCCACCATCCATGTTTCCCGGGGCAAATCGGTGATTGCAGCCTAGGTCTTCTGGATTGTTTTGCAAATGGAATTCCATTCAATTCCGAGAAGTGTGAGATAATGCATATGGGGTGGGCAAGCAAAACAATGTAATACACAATAAATGGGAGGATATTGAGAGGGATATAGAGAAAACAAGAGACTTTGGAGTGCATACCCACGTGCCCCTGAATGTGGCAGGGCAGATGAAAAAGGTGACAAAGAAAGCATGCAAACTGCTTTCCTTTATTGGATAAGGTATAGAATATATAAAGCAGGGATGTAATGATGGAACTGTATAAAAATGATTGTTAGGCCACAGCCGGAAATTTGTGTACAGTGCTGATCACCATATTACGTAAAGACCATAATTTCTCTGGATAGAGTGCAGAGGAGATTTACAAGACTGGTGCCAGAGCTTGAAAGTTGCAGCTGTGAGGAAAAATTGGATTGGCCAGGGTTTTTTTCCTTTTAACAGAGGAGACTGAGAGGGGGAACTAACTGAGGTGTACAAAATTACGAGGGACCTAGATAGGATAGACAGACCTGTTTTCCCAAACACAAGCGGTCATTTACAAGGAGGCACCGATTTAAGGTCATTGTTAGAAGGATTAGAGGGGGCATGAGTTAAAACCTCTTCACCCAGAAAGTAGGGGTTGAATGGAATTTGCTGGTTTGGTGGTGGAGGCAGAAACGACCAACTCATTTAAAAGATTCCTGGACCTGCACTTGAAGTGCTGTAGCCTGAAAGACTACGGACCAGGTGCTGAAAGGTCGGATTAGAATGGGAGGGGTAGTTTTGCTGCTATTTTGACCAGCACAGACATGATGGTCTGAATGGTCTCTTTCTGTGCTATAGATTTTCTATGGTTTTATGATTATTATTCATTGTTATTCTCAAGTCTCTTGGCAATTGCTGTGGTGCATTCTTGGGATGTGTGCGATCTTGACGAGGTTTGCATTCGTGGCTCATCCTAATTAACCTGTTTGGAAGGGAGTTAGATTCTTCCAGGATTTTAACCCAGTGACAGGGAAGAGACAGTTTATATGTTGCTTGAACGGTGTCCCCATGCCTCTGCTGCCTTATCCTTCCAGGTGGTGGAGGTCATGGGTTTGGGTAGTGCTGTTAAAGGAGCCTTGGCAGTTGCGGTGGTGCATCTTGTTGATGTACACACTGCTGCCACTGTACACTGCTGGTGGAGAACATGAATGTTTAAAATGATGGATGGGGTGCGGGTCAAGTGGGCTGCTTTGTCTTAAAGCTTCTTGAGCTTTGTTGGAACTGCACTCAAGGCAATTGGAGAGTATTCCATCACACTCCTGACTTGTGCCTCCGTGGACAGGCTATAGGGAATCAGGAGATGAGTTTCTCGTGGAAGAATTCCAAGCCTTTGCTTGTGTGGCCATAGTATTTATCTGGCTGGTCCAATCAAACTTCTGGTTAATGGAAATCCCAAGGATGTGGAAATTCAGTGATGTTAATGTAATTTAATATCGAGCAAAGATGGTTAGGTTCCTTCTGTGACACTAAGGTTGCTTGTCGCTCATCAGCACAAGCCAAAATGTTGTCCAGCGCTGAAGCAATAAGGTGCTTGCATTCGTAGAGTTGCGAGGCACAGCCATCAACAAACATCCCCACCTCCAACTTTACATAAAGAGGGAAGGTCATTGATGAGGCAGCTGTAGATAATTTGGCCTCGGACATTACTATGAGGGGTTCCTGCAGTGATGTCCTCCAACAACTGGAACCTGGGGCAAAATTCTCCGACCACCCGCAGGGTCGGAGAATCGCCCGGGGCTGGGGTAAATCCCGCCCCCACCGTGGCTGGAATTCTCCGCCACCCGGGAATTGGCGGGGCGGGATTCCCGCCCCGCCAATTGGCGAGGCCCCTGCGGCGATTCTCCGGCCCGCAATAGGCCGAAGTCCCGTCGCTGGGAGGCCTCTCCCGCCTCCGTGGTTTGAACCACCTCTAGTGGCGGCGCGAGCGGGCCCCCGGGGTCTTTGGGGGGGGGGGGGCGCAGGGCGATCGGACCCCGGGGGGGTGCCCCCACGGTGGCCAGGCCCGCAATCGGGGACAACCGATCGGCGGGCGGGCCAGTGCTGTGGGGGCACTCTTTTTCTTCCGCCGCCGCCATGGCTTCCACCATGGCGGTGGCGGAAGAGAATCCCCCAGCAGGCATACGCCGGTGGTGACGTCAGCGGTCCGGCGTAACATAAGCGGCTTCCTTGATGTGCACTCTGACAAAGGAAGGTTCAGATGTGGAGATAACTTCAACACATTTATTGAACTATTTACAATTCTCCTACTCGGGTTCGCTACTACTGTTAATCCTTCCATAGCTACTGAGATTGACAGACCAGTCTGCTACAATCCACGTGGTGGGTGTGATATTGAATCAATCCTGCGTCTGTACTCACTGACTGTGAACCGGCGAATGCCTATCGGCCAGCCCCGTCGGCGGGCGTCAAAGGCCGCTGGAGCCGGTTTGGGCGCCAGTCGGTGTGGTGCCAACCGCTCCGGCGCTGGCCTAGCCCCTCAATGTGAGGGCTTGGCCCCTAAAGGTGCGGAGAATTCCGCACCTTTGGGAGGTCTGACATCGGAGTGGTTGGCGCCACTCCACTACGCCGGGACCCCCCCCCCCGCCCCGCCGGGTAGGGGAGAACTTTGCCCCTTCTTCCTTTCATGCTAGGTATAATTCCAACCACTGGAGAATGTATGCTCTGTGTTGAGCAAATGTCTGATCTGTGCTTAGCTGGATAATTTAATGTGATGCTGTGATTAAGGTATTATTTTGAGGGTGGCCAAAATTGACTGAGGTCCCACCTTATTCCACTGGAGGTTTTACATGTATGGATGTTGGGTGAGAAACAGGCTTGGCTTTTCTTCATATACGACCTCAGATGGTCATATATAAAGAAAAGCCACTTTGGTGAGATGCATCTGTTGTTAGATGCTGCTAACTATGAATATTCTAAAGAGGCTGTCAGGTTCTATTTTTAAAAGCTTAAATTGGTAACTAAGCCTTGCTAAAGCAATTAAGAACACGAGAGACAGCCAAGTGATGATGAAACTCAGGAATTAGATGAACCAATTAAAGGCGAAACAAATCTTCTGACTAATGAGAATGGTGCTTCGTGAGATGATACCACTCGTGATGGGAGAATACCGGGAATTGAGATCATGTATGGCTGTCAGCAATTAATAGGCATTATCACCACAACAAAAGGTAAAAATATCAGTGAGAATGAGGACAGATTCCCTCTGACTTAAAATGACTTTGTAAACTACTAAAGCTTATTTCAGTTAAATATGATGTAAGTTTGCTTAAGTTATGTAAGTCACATAAACAATCTTGCTGATGCTGTAAGCAAGGTGTATTGTGAATTAAAGAAGAGTCCATACTTTTTAATCAGTGTATTGATCTGTACATTCTGTTGTCGGACATACACCATGTTTAATTATTTAATTTTGTAGTTCATGACATACATGATAAAAATCATTTATTTGAGCACTTTCTGACTGAGGTAACCATTTTGTTTTTCAACTCTTCACAGTTTTTTTCTTTTCAATCCATTCTCAGGCTGCAAAAAGGCTATGGGTATTCTTTTACTTGACATGATTTTTTTGTATTCTCTGGCCCAACTTTGTTTTGATAGGTTTGGAAAAGGGCATTTTCTCCTTCAACTTTCCAACTTTAATGAAGAATTAAAATCATACCTTGCCTTTTCAGATTTTTTTTTCTGTCAGATGAATCATTCGCACATATTTTGTTTCATGACATCTTAAAAAAAAAATCAAAGTTCAAGCCAAAGTAGAGACTGCCTTCCTTCCTTACTTCACCAGGCCAAGACTTCAGGGGAACAGTTTACTTTTTCTTCATTTAGGGAGAGAACTGTTTACTATTGATAATTCTAGCAGATGAGTGGAGATGGCTTTGTTCAAAGATTGAAAAAAGAGAGAGCTTCTCAGCTTTTCTTTGAATACTAACCTGAAAGACAGTGCTCCGAGTGCCAGATTGTACGCTCAAATCTCTGGAGCGAGATTTGAAATCACAGCGCCTGAATAAAAGGTGAGAGTGCTACCTCTGAGCCCCAGCTGACACCTGAGCAAGGTATATTAATCCCCTGTGAATCCATTTATCGTTTCATTTAAATAATGTAATATTTCAGGACCTTGCTGTGTAATTTTACTTCTTCTTTCTCCTTAAAACCGGACCAATTTTGACCAAATTCCATGGGTCAGGCAGTTATGTTTACAGACATGATAGGAATGAATAGTAATCATTCCATGTGATATGCAGTAAATGATTTACTGTGGCTAGGAATTAAATGTGAAGCCTGGATATGCTAATCTGCACTTGACGTTTAGGAAAGATTAATTGCATATTTACAGATACTGCAAAGACCGACAAAACCAAATTGTAACCATCACCTTAGCTGGAATGTTGACCGACTGTATTTAGAATGTAATCCTGACCGCTTTCTATAAATAAT
This sequence comes from Scyliorhinus canicula, assembly GCF_902713615.1. Taxonomy (NCBI): domain Eukaryota; kingdom Metazoa; phylum Chordata; class Chondrichthyes; order Carcharhiniformes; family Scyliorhinidae; genus Scyliorhinus; species Scyliorhinus canicula. The sequence goes on from NC_052148.1 coordinate 61,782,638, forward strand.
TGACAAAATAACTGCTGGATATTTCATAGATTGAATTTCAGCATGCTTTTTATTGACATTTTTTTGCAGCAATGCTGCCATCTATCTGACAAATGTCTAAAATTAAAACTAAGAATGCTGGAAATAATAGCAGGCCGAACACCATCTGTGGAGAGAGGAACAGAATTAATGTTTCAAGTTAAATACAGCTTCCTCCGTATTGAAGGAGGGTAGAAATATGATGTGTTATATGTTGGTGAAAGATGGGAGGAGAGCAAGAACAAAAGGAAAGGGGTGAGAAACTAATTGACAAAAATGTCATGGAATAAAAGGCAAAGGGAGTGATAATGGTTATAGTAAAGAGACACAACATTTGTCCAGAGTGAATGGACAGTCTGGTAAATGCCAGACGAATTAATAGTTCTGTCCAAAAGCAATAGAAAACAGATAACAGATTCAAACTCGCACATGGGCATAAAACAAATCAAAATGAACAGAGTTCATTGCCTGAAATTATTGAAGTCAATGTTGTATTCAGAATGCTGTAAAGTACCTCATTGGAAGATGAGGTGCTGTACCTCTAGTTTCTGTTGAGCTTCATGGAACATTGCAGCAGGCCTGGGACAGAAACGTGCATGAGGCAAAAGTGGTGAATTAAGATTGTAAGCAATGGAAGCTTGGGGTTTATGCTTGTGTATTGAGCAGAGATGTTCAGCAAAGTGGTCACCCAATGTAGAGGATTATGAACAGCGAGTACTAAATTAAAAGAAGTACAAGTAAATCGCTGCTCAACCTGGAAGAAGTGGTGCTTGGGGGCCTTGGACAGAGAGGAGAGAAGGGCAGGTATCACACATCCTGAAATTGCATGGGAAGAGAACAAAATGTTGGTGGTGTTTGAGGAGTGGACCAGGGTATCGCAGAGAGAGCAATCCACTCGGTTTGCTGACAGGGAAGGGGAAGATATGTTTGGTGGGGGATTCATGCTGGAGATGACAGAGGATGATTCTTTGAATGTGAAGGCTGATAGGGTTAAAAGTGGGGAACCTGATTGCAGTTTTGGGAGAGAGGGGAAAAAGAGAGAACAGGAGTGTGGGAAATAGGTTGAATATCATCAACCGGTGAGAGGGGGGGGGGGGGGGGGGGGTGGTGGTTGGAGGAATTCCTTGCTAAATGAAAATGGAAGACATATCAGAAGCTACCCTCTGATGTATGGGCAGCATCACGTCCTGGTTGCTGCAAGTGCGAGTGAGTGACAGTATTTCTTCTTTATCAGTCTCTTCCTTTTCCATTCTTGCTTCTGCACTACTGCCTGGCTAGGTTGCAATTCTAGTATATCTGAAATGAGACGGGCACAAGGGTAGGGATATAGTGGGGACCGTGCTCGGGCCATCTTCGACTTGTAAATCATAGGAGGTTATAGAATGCTGACAAAGTTAGGTGTGCCATTTTTCAATATTTGTTCTACTCGCAGACTATTCCCCAACCACTTCTATCACCTGTTGCAGTCAAAATACACCTCACAAAGTGACCATGTGTGTTGGTGTGTCATAAAACAACTGGTCAATTTTAGGATGGGAAGCCTGCTATCTTTAAGCAATGTGGCCAGTGATTGCCATTGAGGGATGGCAATAAATGCTATCCTTGGCAGCGGAGCCCACATCTCGAGAACAAACAAACCAAAATGATTTTATGCACTGAAATTGGAATGTGCTGTGAACTGAAATTGAAATGTGCTGTCTGAACTTATGTAGTGTGCCTAATTTCAAATCTGCATCAGTATCATTCTGTTAAGAGCTTATCCCCAAATAAAAACTTCAGTAGTTTTAATGAAGTAAATGTTTATTGTCCCTTTTAAAAAGGAATCCTTAGGCAGAATTTAAAGTCCCTCCCTGAACTTTATTCCGAGACAGGTGAGAACAGTTTGATCGGGCGGGAGTGCGTGGTGTGGGGACCCGCCACTTCCCCTTGATTAAGTCCAGAAGAGGAAACCTTGCAGCTGATCTTTCAGCCAAGGTGCCATTTGAGGCTCGTTATTTGGGCAATTACCGTCCCACCTCGCTGTTTCTAGCATTTAACCAGTGGCTGGTGATGGACTCATTTTGCAGGGTGAGCGAATAGCAAACCTTATTTTGCCTGCAACCTCTTTGGTGAAGGGGGAGCTCCCTTGTTCTCAGGTACTCCTCATGATCGAGGAGACAGGATCGGGAGGGAAGCCTGCTGAGGGTGAAACACTCTGCTCTTTCCTCCAACCGACACCCCCCACACCCCTCCTCACTGCCATCTTTTCCTCAGTTACATTTCTCCAGGGATATGATGGTAATTCCTGGTGAAGCCCCAATTGCATTACTGGCAGCAGCCACCTCTCCTTTTCACACTGTTGGTAATGGAGAGATGCTGACTTTTTGGCAGACAGCTGTTGGGACAGAATCTTTATTCTACCGAAGGGAATGCAGTAATTAAATGCCCCTCATGGAGCGAGGAGCCCCAGAGGTAGTGTTCCACTGATTTATGCTTTCAAACTAACTTTCAAGTACAGCAACAGCATTGGCATCGATCCATCAATGTGGAAAATTGTCAGAGTATGTCCTAGCCCCAAAAAATAGGACAAATCAAACTTGGCAATTACCGCCCCATCAGTCTATTTTTGATAATGGAAGGTTTCTTCGACAGTGCTGTCAAGTGATACTTACTCAGCTCAAAGACGCTCAGTTTGGGTTCAATGAGGGCCACTCAGCTCCTGACCTCATGACAACCTTGGTTCAAACTGGACACAAAAGCTGAACTCCAGAGGTGAGGTGAGACTGACTGGCTTTGACATCAAGGTGACATTTGCCCGAATGTGGTATCCAGGACCTCGAGCAAAACTGGAGTAAATGGGAATGGGGGAAACTCAGGTTAGAATCATACTGAACGTTAGGAAAGATGGTTAATAATAATCTTTATCAGTTTCACAAGTAGGCTTCCATTAACATTGCAATGAAGTTACTGTGAAAATCCCCTGGTCGCCACACTCTGGCGCCTTTTCGGGTACACAGAGGAAGAATTCAGAATGTCCAATTTACCTAACAAGCCCGTCTTTCGGTACTTGTGAGAGGAAATCGGAGCACCCGGAGGAAACCCATGCAAAAGACACGGAGTGTGTGCAGACTCCGCACAGACAGTGACCCAAGTGGGAATTGAAGTCGGGACCCTGCCGCTGTAAAGCAGCAATGCTAATCACTGTTTGTGGTTGTTGGAGGTTAGTTACCTCTGTTCCAGGATTTCACTACAGGAATTGCCCAGGGAAGTGTCCTAGAACCAACCACCTTCCACTGCTTCATCAATGTAACCTTCCTTCGCTGATAACTCCTCAGATACTGAAGCAGTCCATTTCTAAATGCAGCAAGACCTGGGCAATATCCAGGTTTGGGCTGCCAAGTAACATTTGTGCCACATGAGTGTCAGGCGATAACCATCTCCAACAATAGGGAATCGAAGTATTGCGTATTCATGTTCGTGCCTATTTGGAACGTCACTTTAAGAGTTCGATTTTGTGCCGTACTGATGATGTCATCCACAGTTGGGCAGGCTAACAGTCGGTCTGTTCTAGCAGCCTGTGAGAGAACACCTTCCCCAATAGTTCTTGTTTTGTTCTGCACTTTCATGGTCTGCAAGCTTCTCTTTTAAAATACCACAAGGAAACCGGCGACGAGGTGGTTCATACACCGAAAAAAGAACTGCAGAAATCCGATGGAGTAAGAAAAATGTCTATCCATGCTGCAGCTATCCAAAAAGAATAAAGAAGATAAAAACGTCGCTACTAATCTGGCAATGGAGGGCTGCTGAATAATAGCAGCAGCCATGGAAGGAACTGAAATTTAAACATGGTTTCTGGAGAAAACAACATCAAAAAAGAAGACTTGCTTGCCATGTGCTCTGCTGGAAGCTTCTGGAACAGTGTTCCCTCTACTTTGGGCAGCACGATAGCATCGTGGTCAGCATAATGGCTTCACAGCGCCAGGGCCCAAGTTCGATTCCCAGCTTGGGTCTGTGCAGAGTCTGCACGTTCTCCCCGTGTGTGCGTGGGTTTCCTCCGGGTGCTTCGGTTTCCTCCCACAGTCCAAAAATGTGCTGGTTAGGTGGATTGGCTATTCTAAATTGCCCTTAGTGTCCAAAAAAAGGTAAGCTGGGGTTACGGGGATAAGGTGTAAGTATGGGGATAGGGTGGAGGTGCGGGCTTAGGTAGGGTGCTTTTTCCAAGCGCCGGTGCAGACTCGATGGGCCGAATGGCCTCCTTCTGCACTGTAACTTCTGTGTTCTGTACTATAAATAGCAAGTAAAGTAACAAATTATTTGAGCATTTGGGGAGTTTTCGAACACCCCATGCAAAACTCAGAAAGGAACAGGTTGAGCTCAGGGTTACCGTGTTTGGAATAAAAACAAGATAGTCCTAAAAGCTTTGTGGCACATCTATGCTTATGCAAACCTTCCATCGTAAAAAATAGCTAGAGTTATTGCATCATGGGACCTTATGATGAAAGTGCCAGACACGGGCGCTCATACACTGAGAGATTTGAATACGTTGTCCAGACTGACAATTTTGGCAGACGTAGTAGTCCTGATTTTCCTGAGCACGATGAGGGGAAAATGTTCAACATCCTGTGAAACTTGGTGCCACCAGAAAAGTCAGGCTCATGCACCGGGCGCATATGACAGTGGTGAGAATGAGCAAGTTCTTTGTGGTGGAGGACAGGTGTGTGAGGTGTTCAGGGAGCTCAGCAAACCATGTCCATATGTTTTGGGCATGCTCAAAATGGGTGGTGGATTGATTTTACTTGTAAAGGGCAGATACCCCACCTTGCTTTGTTAAGTTGTTGATTTGTTTTTCTTTATTATTCCTATTATGTTTTTTGTTGTTTTCTTTCTGTAGTGGTTTGTAAAATTTTGAATAAAAACAAATTTAAAAAAAAGAAAAATCAGGCTCAAACGTATGGTGAAATTGAGATATTGCAGGATAATTTCTCACCGAAGCTCCTTGGTCATCGCTGAGTTTGAGCTTCCACAAAGTGTGCAGCAAGAAAGTGAATCAATCTCACAATTTATAGCTAATTTGAAGCAATTAGCTGAATACTGTGAATGTGGAGATGTCTTGAATGACACCATTAAAGACCGGCTTGTGTATGGGCTAAGAAGCGAAACTGTCCTAAAAAGCAGTCAACAGCAATTTAGACCTAAAGAAGGCTGTAGAAGTCACAATGTCTGTGGAACTAGCAGCTAAGCAAGCACAATTAAGCTTGAGCACAAGTCCATAAGGTTTCGGCTGAAACCCAAACACTGACACGGATTCTAAATTGCCATTGATCTGCAAAAACTGGTCACAAAGCAACTGATTGCTTGAGTAAAGATGCAAAATTGCAACAAGGGGCATATTGAACATGCGTGTTGGAGAAAGAAACAACAAGTTTAAAACAAGTATGATAAAAAGCAAAAACCAAAGACATCAAATGAAAAACTGAATGGAGAGAAAAGTATCCACATGATAATAAAAGGGGTCACAGTCAGAGAATGAACTGTTGTTGAACGTACTGACCATTACGGGCGCAACAAACCGTTACTTGGTCACTCCTTTACTGACGGACAACTGGTGAAAATGGAGGTGACACTGGCCCAATTTCATCGGTATCAGAAACTGTTTACCAAGAGAAACTACAAAATATCCCCTTAAAACCCTCGATGTAACATAGACATAGAACAGTACAGCACAGAACAGGCCCTTCGGCCCTCAATGTTGTGCCGAGCCATGATCACCCTACTCAAACCCACGTATCCACCCTATACCTGTAACCCAACAACCCCCCCCCCTTAACCTTACTTTTATTAGGACACTACGGGCAATTTAGCATGGCCAATCCACCTAACCCGCACATCTTTGGACTGTGGGAGGAAACCGGAGCACCCGGAGGAAACCCACGCACACAGGGGGAGGACGTGCAGACTCCACACAGACAGTGACCCAGCCGGGAATCGAACCTGGGACCCTGGAGCTGTGAAGCATTTATGCTAACCACCATGCTACCCTGCTGCCCCTGTGAAGCTACATGGACAGACTGCGGACTTGCCCTTTCACATCGTTAAAGATAACTATCCAGCCTTAATGGGAGGAACCTCGCTATAGAGAATGCAGCTAAAGTGGGCCGAGGTTAATCTCAAACCAGATGCTGAAGCAGGCCCAACCAAAAACCTAAAGGAACAGAAAGTAGCAGCTGCTGAATAAGCTCCAAAAACAGCTGTGGTCAAGCCAAGCTAGCAGCGTTGGCACTAAGATAACAAAGGCTCAGCATGCTGTGACAAATGCGGTTCAGAATTGAGAAGCAAAGTGTGAAGAGCTTATGGAAGATGCATATGAATGCTTTGACTAAAATTAAAGCGTAAAGTACACTGGAAAATTTGGTGAGGATATCCAGAATGCATTTAAATGCACCCTTTGTAAATTCTGAACCACAGAGCAACAAGAGATTGAGGCGCATCTCGAAACACCTTACCGTAACAAAACTCTTAAGTTCATTGAAAAGAACATTGATTGGATAAACAGCTGCTGACTTCCTTCATGCATCAATGGTCAACAAGAATAAAAAGATTGCTAATCATAAACAATGGCAACAACGGGAGCAAAACGAGTCAGCGCAGAAACTCATGAAGGATGTTTGGATGGAGTTGCTCCAGATGGCCAAATGAAAAGAGTAGGAGCTTTTCAGAGTGCGGTTTGAAACAGCAATATTGCTTTCCTATTTTGCCCTGTTGAGACACCCTCAATTACGACGCGAGAGCGAGGTCGGTAATCAAAAGGCTTTAATCTACAGAGAACTGAACAGCATCCGAGAGAAGTGTGCTCACCACATGGAGCCTTATCCTATATACCGTTTCCTGGGGGCGTAGCCAGAGGCGGAGTCCCCCAGGGTTCCAAGCATCTTAAAGGGGCAAGGTATTAAAGGTCAGATACCGTTTACAGCAGTTATTAATACAGTTCATCACACCTGTACAGTATCTAAAGTCCAATGAACATACCAACAGCAAGAAGAATTCCCATAACTTGGTACGCCCTTCTTCAGGATTAGTGTAATCGACGCCTGGGTCAGTATCGCCGACAGCTCCCCCTTCTCCAGCACCTTGCTAAACATCCCCAATAAATGTGCCAACTCTGTCTCAAACTCCTTCTAGAACTCTGCTGGGTACGCTTCTGGCTCCAGAGCCTTCCCCGATTTCATCCTTTTTGTGCTATCCATCACCACCTCCCTAAATCCTAAGGGCTCCTCCAGCGCCTGCCTCCTCTCCTAATCCAGCCGTGGGGATTCCAGCCCATCCAAAAACCACCCCACCATGTCCTCTTCCTACTCACCCGGATTGGCCCTATACAACTTCTCGTAGTATTCCCTGAACACCTCATTTATCTTCCCGGCTCCGACACCACCTCCCCCTTCCCTGTCCATACTCTCAGGATTTCTCTAGACGAGGCCTGTCTCCGTAAATGATGAGCTAGCATGCGGCTCGCCTTCTCTCCATATTCATACTGCATCCCCTTCGCCCTCGATGGCTGTCCCACAACCTCCCCGTCGTCAGCCTGTCAAACTGCCCCTGCAGCTTTCTCTCCGCCAATCCCTCCTTGGTGGGGGCTCCTGAATATTTCCTGTCCAGCTCCACTATCTCATCCAATAACTGTCCACAGTCCTACCTCCTCTTGTCTCTGTGCACCTTGAAAGAGATAATCTCCCCCCCGAACCACCACCTTCACGCCTCCCAAAATGTGGCCACCGATGCCTCCCATTCTGATTCAACTGCACATAGTCACTGTCCGCACCTTATCACAGAACCCCTTGTACGTTAAAAATCCCAAGTCTAACTTCCATTGACCTCTGCTCCTGCCTTGAGCTCAGTCTAATCTCCAACCAATGCAGTGCATGGTCAAAGATCACAATTCCCGCAGACTCAGCCGCCACACCACCGCCCCCGTCCCCCACCAACACCTCTCAACTCACCACAAAAAAATCAATTCTGCAGAATACCTTGTACACGTGCGAGGAGAAAGAGCGCTCCCTCTCTCCCGGGTTCATAAACCTCCAAGGATCCACCATTCCCATTGTTTCCATACCGTCCCAGCTCCTTTGTCATCCTCAACCATCCCATTTAGTTGCGGCTCAACCTATCCACCCTTGGCTCTATTATGCAATTAAAGTCACCCGCCGTAATCAACTGATGCATGTCCAGGTCTGGAATCGCTCCCAGCAACCCCATCACAAACCCCATGTCATCCCAATTCAATGCATAAACATTTATTAGCACCACCGACGTCCCCGCCAACACATCACTCACTATCACATACTTCCCACCCCCGTCCCACAGTTCCTTGGTTCCTACAAACCCTGTCCTTTTGCCAGTAGGATAGTCACCCCTGGTGACTTTGAGTTGAACCCCGAGTGAAGTACCTGACTCACCCATCCTAACCTGATCCTTCACCTGGAGGTGCATCTCCTGCAGGAAGACCACCCCGCCTTCAAGCTTCTCAAGTGCGCGAAAATCTGGGACCTTTTCACTGGCCCGTTCAGCCCCCGTACATTCCAAGTTACATAGAATCGTAGAATTTACAGTGCAGAAGGAGGCCATTCGGCCCATTGAGTCTGCACTGGCCCTTGGAAAGCGCACCCTACTTAAGCCCACACCTCCACCCTAACCCCGTAACAAAGTAACCCCACCTAACCTTTTAATAATAATAATCTTTTATTGTCACAAGTATGAAGTTAATGTGAAAAGCCCCTGGTCGCCACATTCCCGCGCCTGTTCGGGTAAGCTGGTACGGGAATTGAACCCGCACTGCTGGCCTTGTTCTGTATTACAAACCAGCTTGTCTAGCCCACTGAACTAAACCAGCCCTTTTGGACACTAAGGGACAATTTAGCATGGCCAATCAACCCAACCTGCATATCATTGCACTGTGGAATGAAACCGGAGCACCCGGAGGAAGTCCACACAGATGCGGGGAGAAGGTGCAAACTCCACACAGTCACCCGAAGCTGGAATTGAACCAGGTCCCGTCCCCGTCCCCCCTCACTTCCGTTCACCAGCACTACCTGCCAGCATGGCCGCTCCTGCACGAAGGCTCCTCCTATCCTCTCCTCCTTGGTCTGTGCAAACGGCTCCTGGTTGTCCCCACCCTCCCTCACACAGACACATCCAAAACTACAGGTCACCTCCTCCAAAAATTAACGACCACTACAACTGGTGGGTGAGGCAGTTGCCCCCTTAAAAACATATTGCCCCTTAACGAACAATCACAACAACAAAATCCCCCCCACCTGATAAAAATAAAACAGCCTCCAGTCCCCACACTACCCGCATCTCCCGAAGTTTGTTATTCCAGCTCTTCAGTCATCCATCAACATTCAGTTCTCCCCCAGTTTATTGTCTCTAATAAAGTAATTGGCCTCCTCTGGGGTTTCAAAGTTTCAAAATAGTACTCCTGGCCTTCAAACGTCACCCACAGTTTCGCCGGGTACAGCACCCCAAACCAGATCTGCCTTCGGTATAGAACCGCTTTGGCTTTGTTGAATTCGGCGTGCCTTTTCGCCAGCTCCTCTATAATGTCCTGATAGATTCGGACCCTGTTTCCCCTCCCATTCGCAGTTTTGCTTCTCTCTGGCCCACTGCAGGATCGTCTCCTTCTCCACAAACTTATGGAGCCTCACAATCACCGCCTGTGGCGGATTCCCACTCTCTGCTCCTGCCTTAGGGACCTGTGCGTCCTATTCATCACCAGGGCCTTATCTAGCACCCCCTCCGCCACCAGCCCCGACAATAATCTGTCCCTCAATGTCAACAAAATGAAGGAGATTGCCATCGACTTCAGGAAGCGTAGTGGAGAACATGCCCTTGATTACATCAATGGGAATGAAGTAGAAAGGGTCGAGAGCTTCGTTTTTAGGTGTACAGATCACCAACAGCCGGTCCTGGTCCACCCCCATGCTGACACTATAGTTAAGAAAGCCCACCAACGACTCTACTTTCGCAGAAGACTAAGGAAATTTGGCATGTCAGCTACGACCCTCACCAATGTCTACAGATGCATCATAGAAAGCATTCTTTCTGGTTGCATCACAGCTTGGTATGGAGCCTGCTCTGCCCAAGACCACAGGAAACTACAAAAGGCCGTGAATGTAGCCCAGTCCATCACGCAAATCAGCCTCCCATCCATTGACTCTATCTATAATTCCCGCTGCCTCAGAAAGGCAACCAGCGTAATTAACCCCATGCACCCCGGACCTCTCTTCCACCTTCTTCCGTCAGGAAAAAGATACCAAAGTTTGAGGTCACGTACCAACCGGCACAAGAACAGCTTCTTCCCTACTGCCATCAGACTTTTGAATGGACCTACCTCGTATTAAGTTGATCTTTTCTGTACACCTTGCTATAACTGTAACATTATATTCTGCAGTCTCTCTTTCCTTCCCTATGTACGGTATGCATTGTTTGTATAGCATGCAAGAAACAATACTTTTCACTGTTTACTGATACATGTGACAAATCAAATCAAAAAGCATACTTGAGGCGTAGCTTGTGGCACTCGTGCCTTCCACACTTTCGGGCAAGCCAACGATATGCAGATTCTGACTTCTGGATCTATTCTCCTGCTCCTCTAGCTTTGCCCTTAGCTACTTGCAAAGGTCCCCCAGGCGCCCCACCTCCGCTTCCAATGTCTCTGACCCGATCACTGTGGTCAGATATCTCCTCCATCTCCCGGATCTGCAACCCTTGTGACTCCAAGTGCTTCTCTGCTCTCTCCATCAACCCTGTCAGGGGTGCTACCGCTGCTCCGATGGCCTTCGCTCGATCGTCCTTCATCTCCTTTCCCTCCTGATAAATGCCATCAACGCTCCATCAGAGACAACTCTTTCCCCTCCCGCATCTTTCCAATTGTTGCTGCTCCACAGGTCTCCTCCAGCTCCTTGGCCAGGTCTTTAACCTTCTTCTGCCAGGTCTGATAACCAGCAGACATGCCACTCCCGGGGGGGATCTTCTCCTCCAAACTTTCAGCTACACTTTCCTATCAAAATTCCCCCGCCTTTGGGTAAAAAAAGAGCTCAAATCAATGCCTTTGAGCCAGAGAGGCCCTGTGTGCGACCACTCTGTGGTCGCCACCGGAAGTCCATACTGTAAATTTTGATTATTGGTGTTATATTGTGTTTCATTGAAGGAACCTCTGATGTAAAGGGGTGTGGACTCATGTTTGTTCCTAGCTGGAATAGATAACTGTAAGAATTCAATCATGTGACATACTGATATAATCGGCAGTTTGGGTAGGCTAACAGTCAACCTGTTCTAGCAGCCTTTGTGAAAACACCTTCCCAATAAAGCTCTTTTTTTTATACCTTCGTGGTCTGCAAGCTTCTCTTTTAAATACCACACTAAACATCACCTCTTGACATTCAATGGCATTACCGTTGCATCACCCCCACTATCAATATCCTGAATTTATCATTGACCAGAAACTAAATTGGACTAGCCATATAAATACTGTGGCTACAAGAGGGCAGGAGTCCACCAGTGAGTAAGTCTCTTGCCTGCTTCCCCACTATCTACAAGACACAATCCAGGAGTGTGATCGAATACTCTCTACTTGCCTGGATGAGTGCAGTTGCAACAACAATCAAAAACTTGACACCATCCAGGACAAAGTAACCTGCTTGATTGACACCCCTCCCAGAAGCTCACCGCAGACGCACAGTGGCAGCAGTGTGCACCATCTACAAGAAACACTGCAGATACTCACCCAAGGTTCCTAGACAGTACATTCAAAACTCTTAATTGCAAGCATCTAGGACAATGGGGGAGACATATGGGGGCATCACCACCACCTGGAAGTTTTCATCCAAGCCATTCACCATCCTAATTTGGAAATATATTGATGTTGTTTTCACTATTACTGGGTCAAAATCTTGGAACTCCCTCCCTAACTATCATTGTGAATGTATCTACCACATGGACTGCACAGTGGTCAGCTCACCACCACTCTCAAGGGCATTTGGGGATGGGTAATAAATGTTGAATGAATAGAAATAAATTAGGGACATAATTTTCCCAGGGCCCTTGGAGATTGAGTTAATGGGGACGCCACCAGTTTTTCATTAAATTCCACCCCTTGTGTGAGAATGAGGAAAGAAGTATTGTTATGATGGCCCAAGCTCAGCTTTTGTAGCCTATAAACTTCAGAAACTGCATTAAGCTTAAGAAGAATGGAACGATAGATACTTAGATCATGGCAGCAAAGAGAGGGGGAATAGAGAAAGATCAGTTCCCTTTTTTTCAATCTTAATAAAAAATTAAAGCCATCAAAACCTGGAATAGGTAGGAATACAGGCGATGAGGGAGGACAATTCGGGAAGATGAATATAGATTAAGAGTGGATTTTGTTTTATCTCTGCCATCTTCACTTTCAAGGATTGAGTTTGAATTGAATGAGAAATGGAGTGTAATTCAAAAGGGAAATGGTACAGTAGATGAGAAAGGATGGTGAGTTAGGAAATCTTCCTCTAAAGAAGAAAAATGTAATTGGACTGAAAAGGCTGTACCTTGATGAAATATTCTTCAGCTCTTCCAAATATGAATTGACATTTTCATCTTTTCTAGTAGATGTGTTGGAGATCGAAACCAGATTGTTTTTGAGTTAGAACTAAGTTTATTTTCTAACAATATGGAATTGCAAGGTATACAAGGCAAAGTAAGCTTTCTTAAAAAAATTCCAATGATGGACCTGAGCCAGCTGCTTACAAATTATACACACTTCATCTTTTTTTAAAAATAGAATTTTAACAACCATCTTTTGGAAATGTGCTTTAACAGCTCTTTTTTTCTCTTTTAGGCTGCATTGCATCTCCCCCAAAGACCTGCACTGCATTGTTCCACGGTGATACCTGTAGTGGCTTTTTCAATGAAACTTGCTATGTGGATACTTAGACTTAAAGATTCTTGGTGTTTTCTGCCATGGATGGTAACCATCTCTTGGGTTTCTCATCATGTCCGTGATGGTGTCCGACATGGACTATGGTTCTGTCCCTTTGGAAATACAGCTCCTGTGCCATATTGGACCTACATCGCAATTACAGCTTCATTCCCTCACCTTTGCTCAGTTCTTATGTATGTGACTGGCACAAGAGAAACAATGTCCATGTCCCATGGAATTGCAATTGATGTATAACAATATATATGTATGTCGTGATTTTCTGTTTCAGATGAAGCTCACCACACTGAACTGGACGTATTTTCAGATGCCAACTACTGACCGTTGTGAAACTACTTTTTGTGAAACTACTTGTGTATCAGCAATATGCTGTGTATAAAATTTAAAATATAGCCTCATTCTCTGATAAACAAAGCTGCTATGTATGTGTAACTTGTGTGTTTTTCAGGAATCAAAGTATTTAAAATTTGTATTTCCCTACAGTTCCTGTTGTAAACATGATCAATGACTCACATAAAGCTATGTAATCTTTTCAGTTGATTGAAGTGTATATGTATTGTGATTGAAATTAGAATGAGTATCTTTTTATTATTTAAAGATACTTAGAGTTTGCTTGTGTTGAAGTGTGTTTGTTGAAAATTTGTGATAGTATTGGGCCATCTACATCCCACATAGGAAAAGCAGTGATGTAGTAATTTATGATTAACGATTGATCTTCTGTAAACCGAGTGAGCACCTTTGTTATGGTTACTGGAACTTGTTATATCAAATTAAATGAACTTGGTGTTTTCAGATACATTCCCTTTTTCTAATCGTACTTTTAACAACTTTGATACTTCAAAAAATGCACATTGCTTGTCATGTTAATGCTTTTGAAATTCTATCTGCATTCTTATTCCTTCTGCTAACTCGAGCAACTATCATCACTTTGTTTAATATAAGATGTGTACATATGAGTCCCATTCAATTGAATTTTTCAATTGCTTTTATACAGCAAGTTCCCCCATTTAATTCAAATCAAAAGATCAATAACAGTTTTGGAAACTTGGGGGACGAGTTCAACCAAGTCATTCAAGAGGGGCTTTGATTATTATCTGAAAAAGAAGACCGTGTCAGGCTTTGGGGCGAAGGCAGGGAGTGGCTCTGATTGAATTACTCCTCCATGTCGGCACAGGCACGATAAACCCAATGGTGGTTTTCTGTGCTGTAACAATTTTATGATTATATTCCACGATTTTGCCACATTGCCAGGTAGCCTAGTGATTATACTTGGCTCGTAACACCGAGATTGGCAGATCAAATCTTATCCACGGCATGTTGTGAAATTGATGTAAATTGATAAACTTGCTAAATTATGGACTATCGTCAGAAAATGATATGAAATCTGCAGATTTTTAAAATTTGTTCTCGGGATGTGGACCTTGGCGGCAAAATTGGTATTTATTGTCAATCCTGAATTGTCCTTGAGATGGCAGTGACACTTTTAGATGCTCCCCCAATGCTGTTGAGGAGGGAATTCAGTAATTTAACCCAGCCACAATGAAGTAATATATATCTGCTACAATGGCTTGTGACTTGGAAGGTGATAGTGTTCCCCATGTCTCTGTTGAGCTTGTCCTTCTGGCTGGTGTGGAAGTTCTGGATTTGTGAGTAGCTGCTGAAGAATCCTGCAAGTATTACACACAGCAGCCCAGGTATGCTGAAGGGGTGGATGGGCTCTCGCTCAGGTAAATTGCTTTGTCCTGAATAGTACAGTAATACATATAGTCCTGCTTGATAATTAGTGAAACTGCACTTATCCAGTGGAGAGTATGTCACCAGATTCCTGATTTGTTCCCTGTAGTTGATAGAAATGCTTTGGGAGCACAGGAAGTGAACCATTCACCATGGAATACTCAAGTTTCTGAACTCCTCTAGTAGCCAAGGCAGTTAGATGGTTGTCCCAGTGCAGTACTGGTCACTGCTGAGCCCAGGATGCTGAGGGTAGCTGTCTTGATCATGGTAAGATCTACAAATGTGACAAGGTGATGTTTTGAACTTTTAATTTAATTTGATGCTTCTGAAGAATTGTGAATACTACAGAACACTCTGCAATCAGAGAACAGTCCCTCTGCGGCTTTATTGTTTTGAGGGATGTGGGTGTTGCTGGGCATTTATTGCCCATGCCCAATTGCTCTTGAGGAGGTGCTGGTAAGCTCCTTTTTGAACCACTACAGTCTGTGTGGTGTAGGTACATTCATAGTGTTGTTAGGAAGGGAGTTCCAGAATTTTGACTAATCAACAGTGAAGGAACGACAATATATTCCCAATCAGGATGATATGTAGTTTGAAGGGGAACTTAGAAGGTGGCGGTGTTCCTATACACCTGCTAGCCTTGTCATTTGTGGTGGTAGAAGTCATGAGTTTTTTGCGTGGGTTTCGTCCCCACAACCTAAAGATGTGCATGGTCGGTGGATTGGTCACGTTAAATTGCCCCTTAATTGGAAAAAATTAATTGGGTACTCTAAATTTATTTTAAAAAAGAAGTCATGGGTTTGAAAGGTTCAGTCCATGGTGCTTTGGTGATTTGATAGAGAGTGTACATTGGTGCCACTGTGCATCTGTGGTGGAGGGAATGAACATTGAAGACTGAATGAGGTGCCAATCAAGCGGGCTGCTTTGTCCTGGATGGTGTCGAGCTTCTTGAGTATTGTTGGAGCTGCAGTCATCCATGCAAACAGAGAGTAATCCATCACATTCTTGACTTCTGCCTTGAAGATGGTGGATTGGTTTTGGGAAGTTATATGGTGAGTTACTTTCCACAGAATTGCCAGCCTCTGACTTGATCTGGTGAGTCAGGGTTCTGTCTACAGCAGGAACTCCAGCAGTAATGTCCTGGAACTAAAATGATTGGCCTCCAATAAACATGTCTATCTTTGTGCCAGAAATTATTCCAATAACTGGCAAGTTTTCCCCCAATTCCCACTAACTTCAATTTTCCTTGATGCTGCACATAAGACTTCACATACTTCTTGTCTACAAAACCCTACTCTTGTCACTTTAGTACTTTTGCTTCAGCTTTTTCCATTATAAATCCATACGGCAGCAGTTCTCAAACTGGATTGTAACTGCAATTGGGAGGTCACTGCAACATCAAATAGGGACAGGAAAAATAAAATATGGTAGTGCAATGTGAACTGCAAGATGTGACAATTTGGATTTGGAATCAAACCATCAATCGTATCTGTTACTGACAGACCGCATCTATAATATTGATACATTGATTTTTGGGGAGTGCAGTTTTTTTCTGGTTGCATCTGCATTCAAATGAAAACAATTCCTCTAGCATGAGTGAATAAATTGTTATTGATACAAAAGTTGTTCAATTAGTCATGGACTGGGCAAGAATTCAGAGAGCACATTTTCAAAAAGGGAAACCATTAAACACTGAAGCTGGAGGCACTGCCACATTGCTCTGAAGTGATTGAAAAGTGTACATGTTAAGTCTAGGCTGAGCACCCCCTCTAAGACTGCATCCTGTACTGATACCAAGGCCCAGACAGTATCCATCCCTGACCTTGCCTTTCCCTGATGGTCTCTCGCTTTACTGAATCTTGAAGCGCAGCACTGTCCATGAACTGGCAACAATCCATGTGCTGCTGAGCCCTGGCCTGTCTAAGCCCAACTCCATCACTCTGGCACCACAGAATGACTGGCTTTGATAGCAGCTGCCTCAGGGCCCTCAACCTGTGCCTCTGATACTTCCTGGCCAAGGTCCAAAAACTGGAGTGGCTCTGATAAAGTACTAGACTGGTGAGTACATAAAATCATTTTTCTTTGCAAGGCATGTTAAAAATGCATGTTTTCATATTTATATGATGACCTACAATACGTGAACTTTCTACATTGAATGTAACTGCCAAATGCTTCTTCATTGCTGCTTGCCTTTTGATGGCATCAGGGGTCACGTTAATTTTCAATTGTTAAAATGGGGTTGTATTGGAAAATAGTTTGGGAATGGCTGCCTTTGGACACATTTGTGATGGAAGCTGGCTTTATAAACTTTCTGCTCATACTGTAATCGCATCCACCTGCCAGTGGTATATTTGTTTTCCTTTTCTTCAGCTGTGATGAAGAGAAGGTGCTCCATTGACCCTTATTGCCACAGGATTTGTTTACCTTTAAATTGAGGTATATATGTCATAATATACATCCAGATATATGATGGAGTGCAGACAGGCAGTGATTGACACACAGGATGACCAGTGAGCACACAGAACACAGCAGCCAATCACCAGACAGGACACGACCACTATAAAGCCAGAGGGCACTAGTTTTCCCGTTCTCTCGGGCTCCAGCCTCTGAGACAGTCAGAGCTCATGAGCAGCAGCTAGTACAAACACCATGTGGTAGTCAGTTAGTCTGGTCAGGTTAGCCTCAGGTCTCCAGTCAAGTCTGCATAGTGTTAACCCGCAGTTAAGCTTGTATTATAGTTAGTTGTTCAACCTACCTTGAGATAATCTGCCTTGACTAGCGATCAGCCATCCGGTAACATGGACAGCGTCTGCCCTCCCCCGCAGCTCCGCATCGCCGGCAACCTCGGTGCAAACTGGAAGATTTTCAAACAAGTTCCAGCTCTATCTTGAAACCACTGACCTCGAGACTGCATTAGATGCCAGGAAGATCGCACTATTCCTTTCTACAGCCGGGGACCACGCTATCCACATCTACAACTCCTTCACATTTGCTGAAGGCGAAGACAAGACGAAGTTTAAAACAGTCCTGCTGAAGTTCGACAGCCACTGTGACATCGAAGTCAACGAGAGCTTTGAACGCTATGTGTTCCAGCAGAGGCTTCAGGGTAAGGATGAACCTTTTCAGTCCTTTTTAACCCATCTCCGCATCCTCGCGCAGTCATGCAACTATGACTCGACAACTTGTTTTCGGGGTCCACTCCGATTCCCTTCGCCAGCAGCTCCCGAAAGTTAAGCAGCTCACCCTTCCACGAGCACGCTAACAACCGGTACTCCCACATCAGGGTGGCAGAAACAGCAAGGCTAAACCCCCACGAGGCAGAACGGGTGCAGGCCTTGAACAGATGCAGGGCCTGAGTCTTGATGAGAGTGGCCATTTCGCGTGCTTTTCCCAGGCTCCAGCGCATGTGCACCACGACCGAGGGGACGGTGAGACCGAGGACCAGCCCGCGCAAGTGCGCATGTCGTTCGACCGCACTGCGCATGCGCGGTGGCCCACGGAGTGTCCTGACGTCGGGGTCATGACGTGTCCGAATTGTGGCTCCGCCCATTTAAAGCGGCAATGTCCGGCAAAATCTTGACGCTGTCTCCAGTGTGGCAAGCTTGGCCACTACGCAGCCCTTTGCAGATCTGCTCCACTGCCCAGCACACAGCGATCCCAGCCACAGCGGAGGAGCATCCGGTCAGTACAGCAGCCCATCAAGACTCCGACCCCGACAGTCTACCAGATCCCGACGCTGAGTGCCTCAAATCCCCATTCCAGGTAGGCATCATCACTAACTATGCGCTGCCTTTCTCAACGATGGTGAAGCAACTCCCAATCCTGAGCATTGATCCCAACGACGAGTGGTGTGCCAGCCGTACAGTTAACAAGGCTCGCATACGTTTCAAGCTGGACACCGGCGCTTCAGCAAACCTAATTTCGAAGTCTGACCTCGACACCATCCGCGTCAGACCAACCATTCTTCCACCGGCCTGCCAGCTCCTCGACTACAATGGCAATGCCATTGCGTCCAGTGGCTCATGCCAGCTTGCGGTGTCCAATTGGTCATTAAAAGCGACGCTGCGATTGGAAATCATAGGACCCGACAGAGCTTCCCTGCTTGGTGCTCGGGCCTGCAAACTCCTGAACATAGTGTAGCGGGTTCACACCATGTCGTCCGCATAGGCCAACAGCTTCACCAGATGATAACTTCCAGGCTCCACTCGAAGACATCATAGCGCAATACCATAAAGTGTTCGAAGGAATGGGCACACTCACATACCGATACAAAATCCTATTGAAGCCAAATGCCACCCCTGTGGTTCAAGCACCGCGTTGGGTGCCGGCACCCCTCAAGGACCACCTCAAGCAGCAGCTGCAAGACCTCCAGGACCTGGGCGTGATTTCAAAGGTCACGGAACCCACGGATTGGGTTAACTCCATGGTTTGTGTCAAGAAGCCGTCAGGGGAACTTCGAATCTGTATCGACTCCAAAGATTTGAACCATAACATCATAAGAACTAGGAGCAGGAGTAGGCCATCTTGCCCCTTGAGCCTGCTCCACCATTCAATGAGATCATGGCTGATCTTTTGTGGACTCAGCTCCACTTTCCGGCCTGAACACCATAACCCTTAATCCCTTTATTCTTCAAAAAAACTATCTATATTTATCTTAAAAACATTTAATGAAGGAGCCTCTACTGCTTCACTGGGCAAGGAATTCCATAGATTCACAACCCTTTAGGTGAAGAAGTTCCTCCTAAACACAGTACTAAATCTGCTTCCCCTTATTTTGAGGCTATGCCCCCTAGTTCTGCTTTCACCCGCCAGTGAAAACAACCTGCCCGCATCTATCCTATCTATTCCCTTCATAATTTTATATGTTTATATAAGATCCCCCCTCATCCTTCTAAATTCCAACGAGTACAGTCCCAGTCTACTCAACCTCTCCTCGTAATCCAACCCATTCAACTCTGGGATTAACCTAGTGAATCTCCTCTGCGCACCCTCCAGTGCCAGTACGTCCTTTCTCAAGTAAGGAGACCAAAACTGAACACAATACTCCAGGTGTGGCCTCACTAATACCTTATACAATTGCAGTTAAACAACTCAACATACACATGGGCGGGATTCTCAGTCCGTTCACAGCACCGAGATTTTCCAGCACTGCTGCAGTCAATGGGAGATTTGTCTAAGTGCCTACAGCGGTAGCGGAGAGGACTGCCAACAGTCCGGCCAGGATTGTTACTGCCGAGTGGTTTCACTTCAAATTTCCCTCCATATCACCTCAGAACCATCATCGGTGTTTGTGAATGTATTTATGTACATCATTCAGTTTTTTAAAAAAGTACTATTTCTATATGAAATAACATTTCTGTATGAAATAACATTTGGAAAATATTGAGGAACTCATTCGCCAAGAAATATTGGGCGAAATTCTCCACCCCCCCACGACGGGTGGGAGAATAGCGGGAGGGCCTTCCCGACATTTTTGCCGCCCTCCCGCTATTCTCCCCCCCCCCCCCCGCCGAAGTCCCGACCCGAATCGCTGCCGCCGTTTTTTTACGGCCGGCAGCGATTCTCAGCTGTTAGATGGGCCGAAGTCCCAGCCCTTTCCGCCGTTTTTACGAACGGCAAACACACCTGGTCTTGCCGTTCGTAAAAACGGCGTCACAAACTCGCTATTAATAACCATGGCACCGATTGGCACGGCAGTACCACGGCCGTGCCAAGGGTGCCATGGGCCCGTGATCGGTGCCCACCGATCGCGGGCAGCGGGCCCGATGCCCGCGCACTACTTGTCCTTCCGCCGCCCCGCAGTATCCATTCGCGGGGCGGCTGAGGGGCAACCCGGCCCGCGCATGCGCGGGTTTCGCGCAAAAACGCGATGACGTCACCCGCGCATGCGCGGGTTGGAGTCTTCCAAACTGCGCATGCGCGGCTGACGTCATATGACGCGTCAGCTGGCGCTAACTCCGGCAAGCGATTTTCGTTAAGCCCGTCTTGCCGGAGCCTACGGCGTCGGGCTGCTCGCCCCGACCGGGGACCAGAATCGGTCCCCGGTCGGGAAGGGGCGCGCTGCCGTAAAACCCACCCGGGTTTTACGGCAGCTTTACGATTTCTCCCGTTTTGGGAGAATCTCGCCCATTACGTTTGATTTGGTATGTATTAGACCCATGTTTGACAGGGGTTTATGAGCAGGTATTTGTACTGGTTCTGTTGGTTGAAAATACAGTTTCAGCTGGAACTGTGTTCTAGAATTCTATCATTTGGACTGATAAAGTACTGAAGCAGAAGGATTGACTCGTTGTGAGGCACTTTGAGCCCTGTAACTGAAGAAATGTACACCCCATCAGTTTTTCAAGTTTCTTCCATACGTTCAGGTGGATGTTCAGGAAGCCGAAGGTTGCATTTCAATTAATCAATTGTGCACTGAAATTGCTTCCTTTGGGAGGAGTTGGTAAGCAGAGAAATCATGTAGGCAATCGGCAACAAATGAAAAAAATCCAAGGTTGAGATGAGGAGAATCTGTTTTGCACAGTGACTTAGGATCTGGAATGTACTGTCTGAAAGGGAGTGGATATCTGATATTCTTAAAGAGGAAAAAGCTTGCTAGGCCACAGGGAACGAACAGTGGAATGGAATTAATTGGATGGCTCTTTGATAGTCAGCACAGGCAGGATGGGCTGAAATGGCCTCCTCCTGTGTGACTCAATTCCATAATCCTGAAGGAACAATAGCTTTTTTTTCCTGGATTAGGTTAAACCTTCTGATCCACTGACCCTTGGGAGCAATGCCAGCTCTTAGAATTGTGACTGCAAAAATTAGAAATAAGTTGGAAGGTTTCACATTCTTAGTGCTATATTTATAGCCTTGTCTGAACCCAGCCAGAGAGAGAGAGAGAGAGTGGATGGTGTGAGCTTTCTGAAACAGTCTATTGAAAAGTAAATTTAAAGACTGACAGAGGGTGATTTTGAGCCCTCTCTCTCTCTGTCCATGAGAAAGTCGTCGCACGCTCAAAATCCAGAGGTAAGGGAAAAGCGTGATTCTCTCCGGCGTGATTGCTTTGGAATATTCACACCTTCCTCCGCCCCCACCTCTCGCCAGAGGAGTAATGTGAGTCACCCCACGCAAGCCTGGGAATCTCATTTTAATACGTTAGCATGTCATCAGCAAGCAGTGTCTCCCAACCTTCAGCCCGGGATAGTCACCAGGCCACCGGCATCATTTACAACAGATATACGTAAACGTGAACCTGGCGGCTTCCCCTTGAAGGGGGATATCGGAGGTGAGCGCTCAGGCAGCCATGATTCCCCAAGCTCTTCGCTGCTCAGGGTGCACCAAGAGGACATGGGGGACACCCAAGTTGAACTCTGGTCTGGCGGTCAGCCACTCATTCTCCAGGGGGGAGGGTCACAAACAAGCCCTATATTTCGGGGAGTCCCTTCCTTTAAGTGGTTCTGGAGACTAGCATGCAGGCATCGCTTGCTGGGATTGTGCTCAAATTACTGCTGAGGGAGTGCCCATCCCTACACTCAGGCAGCATTCTAAGGACTAAGGGGGAGCTCCATTGAATCTCAATTGCACTTGTTTAGGAAGCTTGTCTCTCAGGAATGAGTGTGTAGTGTTTGTGAAATGGAAGAATGTGGGTGCCCTCTAGATGTGTGAATATTTTGTTTAATAACAGTCTACAATACCTTGATGAGATACCCTCAATTATGACACAGGAGAGAAGATAGGTAGTTCAAAGGCTTTAATCATCAGAGAACTGAACAGCAGCCGAGAAGTGTGCTCATCACATGCTGCCGAGTGAGCCTCATATACACCGTTTCCTGGGGGCAGAGCCAAAGGTGGAGCCCGGTCTTAAAGGGCCAATGTATTAAAGGTAATGTTACAGCAGCTACTGATAACATTCATCACATTCGCCCGCTATTTTAAAAAAACCACATAGTCCGTCGGGGGTGAAGTGGGTGGTCTGGCCGTCCGTGCTGACTTTCTCCGCTCCGGTGGTGGTGCCATGGATACGGTCGGTTTTGATGGTGGTATATCCGGGATCACGGTTGACTGAGCCTTTGCCCGCTTTGGAGCGGGGGAAGGGGGCTATCCGGGGTGACTAGGGTGATCGGCGGCGGCTGAGAGGCAGGGGGCGCTATGGGGGGGGGGGGGGCGCTGTCGGGGTCGGTGCGGGTAGGGGAGCGTCGGTAGGAGGGGAGGTCGGTGGGGAAAATGTCGGGGTCGGTGGGCAAGCCAGCGGGTGCCAGATCTCGCAGGGAGACGGTATCCTGCCTGCCGTCGGGGTGCTCGACGTAGGCGTATTGAGGGTTCACGTGTAGCAGTTGGACCCTTTCGACTATGGGATCTGTTTTATGGCTCCTCACGTGTCTACGGAGTAGGACTGGTCCCGGAGTCGTCAGCCAACGTGGAAGCAAGACCCCAGAGGTGGAGTTCCTGGAGAAGACAAACAAACGATTGTGAGGGGCCGTACAGAGGAGCGACCTAATGGAATGTAGGGCATCGGGTAGGACCTCCTGCCAGCGGGCGATTGGGAGACTCCTTGACCGTAGGGCTAGAAGGACAGCCTTCCAAACTGTTGCGTTCTCCCTCTCCACTTGCCCGTTTCCCCGCGGGTTATAGCTCGTCGTTCTGCTCGAAGCGATGCCCTTGCTGAGCAGATATTGACGCAGCTCATCGCTCATGAACGATGTCGCTGTGGATATAAGCGGGGAAACCAAACAGTGTGAAGATGCTGTGCAGTGCCTTGATCACGGAGGCCGAGGTCATATCGGGGCAGGGGACAGCAAAAGGGAAGCGGGAGAACTCATTAATCACAGTGAGGAAATAGATGTTGCGGTTGGTGGACGGGAGGGGCCCTTTGAAGTCCACACAGTCGCTCAAAGGGCCCAGAGGCCTTTATCAGGCGGGCCCTGTCTGGTCGATAGAATTGCGGTTTGCATTCCGCTACAGATCTGGCATGCCTTAGCCATGGCCTTGCCCTCCTCTGTGGAGTAGGGTAGGTTGCGGGACTTGATGAAGTGGGCAGGCCGGGTGACCCCCGGGTGGCAGAGGTCATCGTGGATGGCTCTCAGGCAGTCTTTTTGCGTTACAGGGCATCCGGGGGCTCGTTGAGCTTCCCCAGGCGATATTTAATATCGTATGTATAGGTGGAGAGCTCTATCCTCCTCCTCAGAATTTTGTCGTTCTTTATTTTGCCCCGTTGTGCGTCATCGAACATAAAAGGTGACCGACCGTTGGTCGGTGACGAGGGTGAACCTCCTACCGGCTAGGTAGTGCCTCCAGTGCCGCACGGCCTCCACAATGGCTTGTGCCTCCTTCTCGACTGCAGAGTGCCGGATTTCCGAGGCGTTGAGGGTTCGGGAGAAGAACGCTACTCGTCTGCCCGTGTGGTTGAGGGTAGCAGCCAGGGCAACGTCTGATGCGTCGCTTTCTACTTGGAAGGGAATGGCTTCGTCTACCGCGTGCATGGCGGCCTTGATGATGCCGGCCTTGATACGGCTGAAAGCCGACTGGGCCTCAGCCATCAGGGGAAAAAACGTAGTCTTAATGAGTGGCCGGGCTTTGTCCGCATATCTGGGGACCCACTGGGCGTAATAGGAGAAAAGCCCCAAGAACCGTTTGAGTGCCTTGAGGCTACGGGGAGGGGGAGTTCCTTAAGGAGTTCCTAAAGGAACATACGGTCGGGGTCTGAGCCTAGGACCCCGTTTTCCACGACGTAGCCGCGGATGGCTAGCCGGGTTGTGTGGAACACGCATTTCTCTTTGTTGTACGTGAGGTTGAGGGCCCGGGCAGTCTGGAGGAACTTCCTCAGGTTTGCGTCCTGGTCCTGCTGGTCAGGGCCGCAGATGGTGACGTTGTCCAAGTACGGGAAGGTAGCCCGTAAGCCGTACTGGTCCACCATTTGATCCATCGCCCTCTAGAAAATGGAGACTCCGTTTCTGACACCAAAAGGGACTCTGAGGAAGTGAAACAGCCGACCGGCTGCTTCGAAAGCCGTGTAGGGGCGGTCCTCTGGGCGGATAGGGAGTTGATGCTAGACCGATTTTAGGTCGACCGTGGAGAATACCTGATACTGGGCGATTTGAGTCACCATTTCTGCTATGTGGGGAAGTGGGTACGCATTGAGTTGCGTAAAGCGGTTTATGGTCTGGCTATAATCCACTACCACTCGTTGCTTTTCCCCGGAGCGGAATACCAATACTTGAGCCCTCCAAGGGCTGTTGCTGGCCTCTATGACCCCCTCTTTTAGTAGCCGCTGAACCTCTGACTTGATAAAAGTCATGTCTTGGGTACTGTACCGGCGACTCCTGGTGGCGACGGGCTTACAGTCGGGAGTGAGGTTCGCGAAGAGGGGGGGTGGCGCAACTTTGAGTGTCGCCAGGCTGCATACCGTGAGTGGGGGCAGGGGTCCGCCGAACTTCAGTGTCAGGCTCTGGTGGCTGCACTGAAAGTCCAGGCCGAGCAGCAGGGGGCACAGAGTTGAGGAAAGATGTAAAGTTTAAAACGGGTGTATTCAGCGCCTTGAATTGCGAGGTCAGCGACACTATACCCCGTAATTTGTACCGAATGGGACCCAGAGGCGAGGGCGATAGTTTGGGAGGCGGGGTGGGTGCGCAGAGAGCAGCGCCTTACCGTGTCTGGATGGATAAAGCTCTCCGTACTCCCGGAGTCGAATAGGCAGTGAGTGTCGTGGTCGTTGATTTGCACCCGCATCATTGAGTTCCGCAGGTGTTTCGGCCGCGATTGATCGAGCGTGATCGCTCCTAGTTGCGGGTAGTCAGAGTGCTCGGTTAAGTCGGACTCGCAAAATGGCCGCCTGGAGTCAGAAAATGGCCACCGCCATCGGTCGCACGTGTCGGGGTTCGAAGATGGCCACCGCCAAGATGGCCATTCCCATGACTCGCACGAGGTCGATGACACGTCGGAAGTGGGCGTGTCCGGCCGCCGCGCAGCCGCGTTGCGGGGCCTGTGAGGCCGGGAGCTTGATTTCTGGGCCTGGTGAGGATTTTGTTTGTGGCCTTTGGGCCCAGCCAGGCAGACTTTAACGAAGTGCCCTTTCTTCCCGCAGTCGTTGCAGATCTTGGAGCGGGCCGGGCAACGTTGACGTGGGTGCTGACCTTGCCCACAGAAATAGCACCGGGAACCCCCGAAGTGAGCGGATCGCTGCGTGGCGCAGGTCTGTAGCGTGGCCGAGTTTGGAGGGGATCGAGAGGGATTTGCAACGTCCGCGGAGTATGTACGGAGGTTACGGTGGGCCATTTCTAGAGAAGAGGCAAACGTTACCGTGCCTTGGAGATCCTTCGCCCCGTCTTCTAGGAGCCGCTGCCGGATGTACGAGGACCTGATACCGGACACAAAGGCATCGCGAATATGCAAGTTCATGTGGGCTTCTGCCGTCACTGCTTTATGGTTGCAGTTCCTCGCGAGCGCAGTGAGTCTCTCCACGTACTCGTCCAGAGTTTCCCCAGAACGCTGGCTGCAGGTTGAGAGCAAATGTCTGGCGTGTACCTCGTTAATCGGCTTCACGAAGCGTTTCTTCAGTATCTCGACCGCAGCTTCGTAATTCGCAGCGTTGTCAATCGCGGAGGAGAGTCGGTGGCCCACCCGTGTATGTAGTAATCTCAGCTTGCGAGTGCCGTCGCCATCAGTCGCTAAGGAGTCAATATAGTCCTCAAAGCACCCGAGCCAATATTTAAACATTTCTGGGGCTTCCGGCGACCGAGCGTCCAGGTTGAGTTTTTCCAGCTTTAGAGCGCTGTCCATCTTGATGCGTCTGATGATTAAATTGAGATACCCTCAATACCCTCAATTATGACACAGGAGAGAAGATAGGTAATTCAATGGCTTTAATCATCAGAGAACTGAACAGCAGCCGAGAAGTGTGCTCATCACATGCTGCCGAGTGAGCCTCATCTTATATACCGTTTCCTGGGCGCGGAGCCAGAGGCGGGGTCCCCCAGGGTTCCAAGCCCGGTCTTAAAGGGCCAATGTATTAAAGGTAAGGTACCGTTACAGCAGCTACTGATACCATTCATCACACTTGATACAAAAAGGAGAAAAAACAAACAGATCCACAGATCACAGTAATCATGAACCGACAAGAAAAAGGCAGCGTGCCATACACATAGATACCTTTTACTCTACAGAATATCAGTACAAACACAGAACTGCAACAGTAGATTTATACGAAAGAAACAAATACACATAATCAATAGTGTAATGACGTTGGGCAGCACGGTGGTGCAGTTATTAGCACTACTGTCTCACGGCACCGAGGTCCCAGGTTCGATCCCGGATCTGGGTCACTGTCTGTGTGGAGTTTGCACATTCTCCCCGTGTTTGTGTGAGTTTCGCTCCCACAACCCAAAGATGTGCAAGGTAGGTGGATTGGTCATGCTAAATTGCCCCTTAATTGGAAAAAATGAATTGGGTACTCTAAATTATTTAATGAAGTTACCAGATTTCACCTGCACCCTCGGGGCCAGAGACTGCCTTGATGCCCAGCGCTGCATGCCAGCAGTGATAAAGTTGAGGGACCTGCTCATCTGGTGACATCTCCATCCTGACTCCAGTGTGTTCATTTGCGTGAGGCCTGGAGTCGGAGCGTCCAAAATCAACCGCTTTTACATTTCAACGGTGTCCGTGCCCAGTGTTCCATCAGCTTCTGTGCAGCAGGTGCTGTGCTCGGATCAGCGTCTGGCATGGATAGAACATATTCCGGTCTGCGCGCAGACGCAGTCCACCTACTGGCACCTTAACAACCTGCTTCTGGAGGATGAGCGGTTCCTGAGCTCGGTTCCCTAGCCAGCTGGGGATGCAAGCGGTGAGGCTTCTCTTCGAGGCTGAGGTGGGACGTGGGCAAGACTCACATCTGTATCTTTTGTCAGGAGTATGCAACGGAATCGTAAAAGAGGCAGAAATCAAGAGTCGAGGAGTTATGAAGGAGGTGCTCGACCTGGAGTCACGTCTCAGCAGCCTGGTGAGGACCCGCCCCTGCGGCTGGTGTACAAAGGGAAGAAGGGCGCGCTGAGGGACCTGTAACTCGTCCGGTTCCACCGCCCATATGGGAGGTCACTGATTTAGTTCCTCACTGACTTGGACCCCTTCACGCTGGAAAAAGGACAATGGGTCCGTCAACAGTTGCTTACACTGCTGGCTGTGACAAATCCCTCGTTTTGGATCTGGACGGCATCTGGACCCAAGCCCAGAATTTCTGCACTGCCCTTTTCTCTCCTCATTGGTCCATTGAGGATGCTCACAGTTTCGTGGGAGGACCTGCCACTGTACTTTGGTACAAATGACAATAAAAAATCAAATCAAATCAAATTTATGACAGCCCTCACCACTCACCTTGATTTTGTTACCTTTTCATTGTATGTTCTGGAGAATTATGGAACCCAGAAAATTGATGTTTGTACTCAGCGATAGAGCAGCAGCAGAGACGTGCCGCTGTATGCAGCTAGGACCAGCTGGAAAGGGAGAGGCTGGACCCTTAGCTGTACAGGGTGAAGCAACACTGAGGGAACAGCCCCGTTTGAGACTTTACCGGCGAAGGGTCTTATGATGTTGGTCTTCCCATCTACAGATGTCAGAGCCACAGTGCCGGAAAAGGTTGGCCTGGATCTTGAGGGTCCAGGCGTACCTTTGTTTTTTAGCAAATATTTTATTGAAGTATTTGTAATTTTCACAATTTAACATGTTGACATTTCTAAAACCGTGCAGGTTGACGCACATAATACCCCTTAAAAGAACAATAAACCACGTCCTCCGCTTCTCCCGCCCTGTCCCCAATTGGCCATATACTAAGTTCCCTGTCCTTATTTAACATTACAATGCCTCCTGTTCCCCCCCCCCCCCCCCCCCTCCGCTGCATTCCCTTTCCTCCCTTACTGCTTACGTTCAATTTTTGTTGAAGGAATTGTTGAACGCCTGCCAACTCCGGGTGAATCCCTGTATTGATCCTCTCAGAGCGAACTTGATTTTCTCCTGTTATGGGCCAGGGTATAGAGAACCCCAAAGTGTATCATGGAGTTCACCTGACCCACAACTTTTAATATATTGCAGTATGGGGAGCACACGGCCCACTCTACAGGTGTGATACAGCAGAAATTGAAAACTATTTTTTAAAGCAAAACAATGTTTATTCTATGAACTCAAGTTAACCTTTTTGAAACATAGTGAGCATCTTAGCAACCATCAATTCAAATACAACCCCCAAAGAATACAACACTAAGTAATCCTTAATGACTTCCCAAACAACATACAGAAGACAGAAGAAACATTTTTCAACAGAAACACATTAGGTTTACATTCACTATTGAGAATATTTATAATTCTGAATTCACCAAATGATCAAGAGATAGTCTTTTGATGGCAGAGAGAACAGCAGTACATCTGCTTGGTCTGGCTTCAGCTCCAACACTGAAAACAAAACTAAAACATACCCTGCAGCAAACAGCCTAAAACAAAAGTAAAAAGCTGACAGACAGCCCAACACCACCCACACTCTGACATCACTGCAGTAGTAAACACCCATTTCTTAAAGGTACTCTCACTACAGGTATTTATAAACACACCCCTTTCTTAAAGGTACTCTCACATGACACTCCAGACTGAGAAACCCTACCATATCGCTGACCCACACTCCTGACTTTGGGGCTCCGAGTTCCTCCATCTCAGCAAGATCTGTCTCCGGGCCATCAGGGAGAAGGCCAGGATATCGGCCACCCTCCCCCCCCCCCCTCCCTTTGCCCCCGTATCCTCCAACACCCCAAATGTTGCCAATTCTGGAGTCCAGGCGTACCTTTGAGCAGCACTGGTGTTGCAGTGCTGCCATCCTTGGTGGGCGGGGCAAAGATTGCTACACTCACAGGAAGGGACGGGAAATGGCATTAGTATGTCTTGAGGGTTCCTACTTTTCCTTGCTGTCCCCACTTTGCCATCAGCACACGCATGGTCAGGCTTCTCCCTGGCCAGAAGGCGTCGTGACAGGTGGCCAACCTATGAAGTCAATGAGTGAGAGATCACCTTGGAGGTGCGAGGGGTGTGTGAGGGGGTGCAGTGAGAGACTGGAGGCGGCAGGCCTACCCGAACCCCGCAATGACCTGCACTGCTGGCACTCACCAAGGCAGCTATTTCCTCCCAGGCGGCGGTGGAAAGTGCTGGTGGGCTGCCTCCCAGATTGCGGGTACAGGATATTTTGCCTCTACCGCACATCATCCAGGTGTTTGGTCAGGGCTCTCTTCGTGAAACCCAGAGCTGGTTTCCGTGCTGCAGTCCCCACGACTGGAACTTTAATAAATGCTGGGTAGTGCTGGAGAAGTGTTTATATGGAACTTCCCAGTGATTGCATTGATTAGGTTTCCACAGGGCGAGCGAATCAGCGGGAGGGCACTAAGAGCACAGTGTGAATCTCGTGGGGAGATAAACATCTCTTCAAGAGCTGTAAGATTCTGTGCAAAATCCCACCGTCTCCCTTGGTGAGTTTCAATCCATTTTTCTTGCTGGAACTGACACTGCTGTATGTTGGTCAGATTCCATCCACCCATGTGTGTCTGTCTCAAGGGGCATTTGTGCTTCATATAGAACAGAAATTAGTATATTTAAAATACAAAATCTCATGCACCATGAAACAATAGCTGCTTTTTAAGTATATAATTTCTCTTGCAGTGAAAATATAGAAAATAAATTTTATTTAAAGAAAAAAATAATTTGTGTTCAACTACTCAGAGTTGCAGATTACTTAATTTACTCATTCTCTATTTGTTTGAAAATTAGATATAACTTTAAATGTTTTACTTGATACATGTTATGTGGTGTATATATCAATAAATAGATGAGTAGAAGCGTAATCTATTCTGTTTTGGATTTACTATATTTTTCTTAAAGTTAAAATACCCACATTGAAGAAAGGACTTTAAACTAAATTGTGGTGTGAGCTTGGAAAATTAAATTAAAAAGGCAAAGCAATAATGCAGGGTATGGGTATTAATAACCAAAGTGTGACAGAAAGGAATAGAGAGTGCAATAGCAAATATGGCCAAAATAGGGAATAATGGGGGAGGAGGGTTCAAGTGAAAGGAGATTTAGAAATCCTAATAATAATAATAAATCTTTATTGTCACAAGTAGGTTTATATTAACACTGCAATGAAGTTACTGTGAAAAGCCCCTAGTCGCCACATTCGGCACCTGTTCGGTTACACAGCGGGAGAATTGAGAATTTAGGAAACCGGAGCACCCAGAAGAAACTCATACAGACACAGGGAGAACATGCCAGACTCAAGCCAGGAATCGAACCTGGGACCTTGGCACTGTGAAGCCACTGTGCCAACCACTATGCTACCGTGCTGCACACAAGCTAAGGTCCTACAATAAACGTTGAAGTAATAGTTGAGGTATATCAATAATCAAAGTATAAAGACATGCTTAATTGGACAGGAGATGACAGTAGAGTTCACTGGAAATAGTACATCAGAGAAGAAGATCAAAGCAGGGAATAGTAGTTGAAAAAAAAAATTGAAGTTGTTTATCTGAAAGCAAGGAACAACCACAATAAGATAAAATAACTAGTGGCATGATTAGAGATAAATTGTTTCAAACTAATAGTTACAAGGTGACCAAGGCTGGGAAATAAGTGTTCCAGTGTACACTGAGGTTATTCACAAAGGTCCCACCTTCTCAACTTTGCCTGAGGTGTGGTGGTCCTCAGATTAAATAACCACTAGTCAGCTCTCCAGCTCACAGGGGAAAGCAGCCAAGGGCAGCACAGTGGCACAGTGGTTAGCATTGCTGCCTCACGGCACCGAGGTCACAGGTTCGATCCTGGCTCTGGGTCACTGTTCGTGTGGAGTTTGCACATTCTTCCAGTGTCTGTGGGTTTCGCCCCCACAACTCAAAGATGTGCAGGATAGGTGGATTGGCCACAGTAAATTGCCCCTTAATTGGAAAAAGTGAATTGGGGACTCTAAACTTATTTTTTTTTTAAAAAGGGGAAAGCAGCCTTTAGTCATCTGGAACTATGGCATCTTTACCATTAGATTTCAGAAAGAAAAGTGGATTGGAGTAGGAGGAGGAGTGGCCCAAATAATAAAGGATGACACAAGGATATTAGTGAGAAAAGATTTTAGTTCAGAAAATCAGGACGTGGAATCAGTATGGAAGGAAAATGGGAATAACAAGGGTCAGAAAATGCTGGTGAGAATAGTTAATAGGCCCCCTAACAATAGTCATAACATTAAAGAAGGAATTATTGGAGCTTCCAAGACAGACAATGTAATAGTTGTGGAGAATTTAAATCTTATCACAGAACCCCAGCCACCACCTTTTCAAAGGCAATTCTGGATGAACAATGGATACTGGACTTATAGGGTTCTCATATCCATTGAACAAAAAAGACCTCGGGCGGGATTCTCCCCTACCCGGCGTGACGGGGGGGGTCCCGGCGTAGGGGAGTGACGCCAACCA
Organism: Scyliorhinus canicula; assembly: GCF_902713615.1. Taxonomy (NCBI): domain Eukaryota; kingdom Metazoa; phylum Chordata; class Chondrichthyes; order Carcharhiniformes; family Scyliorhinidae; genus Scyliorhinus; species Scyliorhinus canicula. The sequence goes on from NC_052148.1 coordinate 61,814,798, forward strand.
CTCAGGGGTCGGGCCTCCCCAAAGGTGGGTAATTCTCCCCACCTTTGGGGGCTAGCCCCGCGCCGGAGCGGTTGGCACCAGAAGACTGGCGCAAAAAACCGGCGCCCCCGGCAGCGGGGCTGGCCGAAAGGCTTTCGCCGGACGGCGCATGCGCGATGTGGGTTTCTCTTCCGCTTCCGCCATGGCGGAGGCCGTGGCGGCCGCGGAGGAGAAAGAGTGCACCCAGGGCACTGGCCCGGAGTCTGAGCGGGGGGCCCCGATTGCGGGCCAGGCCACCGTGGGGGCACCCCCCCGGGGTCCGATCGCCCCCCACCCCCCCCCACAGGACCCCAGGGCCCGCTCGCGCCGCCGATCCCGCCGCCACCAGAGGTGGTTCAAACCTCGGCGGCGGGAGAGGCCTCCGGGCGGCGGGACTTCAGCCCATCCGGGCCGGAGAATCACCGCAGAGGACTCGCCGATCAGAGTGGTGAGATTCCCGCCACCGCCACTTCCCGGGTGGCGGAGAATCTCTGCCACGGCGGGGGCGGGATTTACGGTGGCCCCAGGCGATTGGGTCGGAGAATTTCGCCCCACATCTGCTCCTGCACCCTTTTTAAAACTATACCATTTAGTTAAATATTGCCTTTCTTCATTCTTAATAATAATTGCTTATTTCGCCGGTCGGCGCATGCGCGATGTGGGTTTCTCTTCCGCTTCCGCCATGGCGGAGGCCATGGCGGCCGCGGAGGAGAAAGAGTGCACCCAGGGCACTGGCCCGGAGTCTGAGCGGGGGGCCCCGATTGCGGGCCGGGCCACCGTGGGGGCACCCCCCGGGGGTCCGATCGCCACCACCCCCCCCCCCCCCCCCCCCAGGACCCCAGGGCCCGCTCGCGCCGCCGATCCCATTGAAGTAGGCTTCAATGAAGTTACTGTGAAAAGCCCCTAGTCGCCACATTCCGGCGCCTGTTTGGGGAGGCTGGTACAGGAATTGAACCCGCCCTGTTGGCCTTGTTCTGCATTACAAGCCAGTTGTTCAGCCCACTGTGCTAAACCAGTCCCGATGAAAATAGATATCTTGACACTTTACTGAATTTCATCTAGGTCCAATTGAAGTGTGATATTAATTACCAGCAAGGTCTGCCTTTGTTGCCCTTTCCTAATTGCCCTTGCTTGGTTATTTCAGAGAGCAATTACGAATCAACCAGTTTACTGTGGATTTCAAGTCATGTGTTGGCAGAGCAAGAAAGGACGGCAGATTTCCTTCCCTAAAGAGCATTAAGGTGGACTACAAGAAGCAACGATAGCTATCAGTCACCATGACTGAGACTGGCTTTATATTCCAGATTTATTCCACAAGTTGCCATGGTGGGATTTGAACCCATATCTCCAGAGCATTAGCCTGGGTTGCTGGATTAATAGTGCAGTGACTTTTACTGAGTAAACGGCAAACTATTTCTCTACTTCTAGCTGCAATGAGCTGAAAAATAACTTTCCCTTTTATGTTGTTGCCCTAAGATTAGTGCATCAGAAAAGTGGTGAAAATCTTAAATAGTAATAGTTTATCGTCACAAGTAGGCTTCAATGAAGTTACTGTGAAAAGCCCCTAGTCGCCGCATTCCGGCGCCTGTTCTGGGAGGCCGGTACGGGAAATGGAATATTCTGTAACAAAGAACATTTTACATAGAAAAACTTAAAGCCTTTTTTGTGTATGCTAATAAAGCAGTCCCCCTTAAGTACAAAGGGTGCAATGTAGCAAAACCAGCTCTATTCTAAGAACTCGATCCAAACTATTAATCATAACTGTAATTTGAGAACATATGACTCCAATGGCACGGAGACAATAATCCATGGCTTAGCTGAAAACAAATTTATTGGAAACTGATGTGTGGCACTCCGGAGCCACTAGAGGATGCCATATGTTTGTTATTTGCAACAAACAAAAGTCAATCCTTTCTGAACTATTCTATCAAATCTATTTGTGAATAACATAACATTTCTTTTCACAATTGCACTCTTCCTCAAAATGAATTGATCCTGAAAAGGAAGTTACTTACTGTAAAATAGTTGACTATCTGTAATGAACTCCAATTGGCTTTATTGGTTGGTCAATTGGAGTATGAGCTCCCTCAATGATAGCTCATTGAGGGGGCCCATATAATCACCTGTGTAGGCTTTGTGAGCAGTCTTAAGTTGACTGGACTGCTAGCAGCACTGTTTGTAGCTGCTCCTGTAATATCGTTATTGTAAATAAATATTGGTGTGGTGACGGAACTCCTGCCTCCCGTGGATTACTACACTATCAGATACCGCATTTCTCCATTGTTTTGGGTTGAAAATGCAGCAGAGCAGTAGCAAGGTGAGAATGTACACCTGCCTTGGCTCATGGTACAATTTAGGAGGGGCTTTAAAATAGATAGAATTAAAACACATTAAAGTCCAACAGGTTTGTGTTGAATCACTAGCTTTCGGAGCGCAGCTCCTTCATCAGGTGAATATTTAAAATAGATGACCAGCACTGCCGCCCAGAGCAGGCAGGAATCTCATGGATGTATTGAAATCGAAGCCTTGGGCAGTGCTTAGGACCTGAATGCAATTTTAGTTTCCGATTGGACAGAGAATGAGAACATATGCACTAACCAGTGTAACTGAATGTCTAACTGGTGGTCCTTCAGGGGACTGCTGGAGGCTGTTCTTTTTCAGACATTCCATTTTTTGGTTGATTTTTATGGTAACTACATGCAATTTATAACTTAAAAATAGGCCATTTGCCCTACTTCAGCCCACCCTTTCAGCAAAAGCAGTGGACAAGTCTTGAATGGGAGTCTGTCCCGAGGAAAGACAGAGCATGGAGAAAGTTTCACAACACTTAAAGCTAGACACAATGCAAGAATGCAAAACTATAAAATATTATTTAGTGAGAAAATTATTTCAGGTAGTGATTTAAATATTTTACAGTAAATTGTGTCCTTAGTAAGGCATTGCCATGACATGTTTGACAGCATTCTAGATCAAACAGTTCAGCTAGTTGAGAAATGGGTGGCGAGAAGCAATTAGATGCGAAATAGGCCACGGCCTACTTCCCAACCCCAATAGATGTGAAAGGAAAACAGAGAACGTTCCATTTGTAACTAGAGGAACTTTACCAAATTGGATCTAACATTTACGGGCTGCATTTTCACTACATCAGGCAGACTTTGCGGACCTTTAAAAATGGCGGAGGGGCCCAATTCCACCCCCCATTCCTGGCACCCCCCAATTTTCACAACAACAGGAGAAGGTTGCGAGCTGCAGTCCTGACCTGGCCGATTCCATTGCAGGGAAGTGTCCCCTAGACCCCACGATTTTCATGAGTCGAACCAACTTCTCATGGACTCATGGTTCACGGTCCCTCAGAGGTGCTGTGTTGCATTTTCACTACATCAGGCAGACTTTGCGGACCTTTAAAAATGGCGGAGGGGCCCAATTCCACCCCCCATTCCTGGCACCCCCCAATTTTCACAACAACAGGAGAAGGTTGCGAGCTGCAGTCCTGACCTGGCCGATTCCATTGCAGGGAAGTGTCCCCTAGACCCCACGATTTTCATGAGTCGAACCAACTTCTCATGGACTCATGGTTCACGGTCCCTCAGAGGTGCTGTGGATCATAGTCTGGTTGCAGGAACCTTTTGAAAGATAATTTCAAAAGTCTTGCCAATGCGCCCTATACCAAATCATGCCCTTCATCCACCACCAATGGCCCTTCATATCCCTTATGCCAACCTATGCAGCCCGCCCACTGGGCTAAGAGCCCAGGCTTTCATTAGTTTGGTTAAACAGGTGAGCACAAGGAAAACATTGTTTGATTGACAGCTTTATTTTTCTTAAAACCTATCTCCGATCAAGCTTTTGCCCAGCTGCCCCAATATATTTCATTAATTGTTCATGGCATGTGAGCATCACTGGCAACTATTGCTCATCCCTAATTACTCTGGAGGTTGTGTTGAAGTATCACTTTGAACAGCTGCAGCCGATCTAGGTGCAGTTGTACGCACAATGTTACAAGGAACGGAGTTTCAGGACTTTGACACAGTGGCAGTGAATGAAAGGCAATAATTCCAAGCGAGGATGGTGTGAAACCTGTTCCAGCTGCTACCCTTGTTCTTTTAGGTTTTTTCACAAAATCTATGGCTGAGTGAAAAATTTTGCTTCATAATGCTCCATCAAAGTGCCTTGGGATGTTTCATTACATTAAAGGCCCTTTTTAAATTTAAGTTATTGCTGTATCACTGTGGTTCAAATAACAATCAATCGAAGCATTGGACCAATGTTGATACTAGATTATTGGGTGGAAATACGCGGTCAGATTTATATCCCCTTTGTAGCATCTTATGTAATTATATATGTAATTAATCACTTAGTTTTTATTTCATTCATTTTGGTATGCGGGCGTCACTGGCTTGGCCAGCACTTATTGCCCATCCCCAAATGTCGTCGAGAAGGTGTTGGTGAGCTGCCTTCTAGAGATGTTACATCCATGTGGTGTCGGTACACCCACAATACAGTTAGGGAGGGAATTCCAGGATTTTGATCCAGCAAGTGAAGAAACGGTGATATATATCCAAGTAAGGATGGGGAGTGGTTTGGAGGGGAACTTCCAGCTGGTGGTGATCCCATGTATCTGCTGTCCTTGTCCATCATGGTAGTGGTTGTGGGTTTGGAAGATGGTATTTAAAGGGCTTTCATGAGCTCCTGAAGTGTAACGTCTAGATGGAACACACGCTGCTACTGTGCGTCAGTGATGGTGGGAATGGATATTTATAGAAGGGGTGCCAATCAAGTAGGCTACCTTTTATTGGATGGTGTTGAGCTTCTTGAGTGTTGTTGAAGCTGCACTCAGCCAGGCAAATGGAGAATATTCCATCACACTCCTGACTTGTGCCTTGTAGATGGAGGGCAGGATTTGGAGAGTCAGGAGGGGAGTTACTCATCGCAGGATTCCTCGCCTCTAACCTGACAGCATTTATATGGCTAATCCAGTTTAGTTTTGGTCAATGGTAACGCCCAATATGTTGATAGTAGGGGGTTCAGTGAAGGTAATGCCATTGAATGTCAAGGGTCAATGGTTAGATTCTATCTTGTTGGAGATAGTCATTGCCTGACACTTATGTGGCACAAATGTTACTTGCCACTTAACAACTCAAGCCAGGATATTGTCCAGGTCTTTCTGCATTTGGACGTGGTCTATTTCAGTATCTGAGGAGTTGTGAATGGTACTGAGCATTGCACAATCATCAGTGAGCGTCCCCACTTCTGGCTTATGAAGGAAGGCCATTGATGAAGCAGCTGAAGATGGTTGAGCTGAGGACTACTCTGAAAAACTCCTTCAGTGATATTCTGCAGCTGAGTGTGGTCCAATAGCCACAACCATTTGTTGCGTTTGGCCATACTTCCATCAAGTGAGGATTCTTCCCGATTCCCAGTGATTCCAGTTTTACAAGGGTCCTGGATATCACGCTTGATTAAATGTGACTTTGATGTCAAGGATAGTTACCCTGACTCTCACCGCAGAACTTCAATATTTCTGAAAAAAAGGACATGCTGTCGAAGCTTTTCATCTTGAATTGATCAGAACAGAATTACAAAGATATCAAATCTTAAAGGGAGCAACAATTTATACTGCATGAGAAGAGTGTGCTGATTGGTAGAGGTGCTGCACTGGGGAATGCACCATGGCAGAGTTACCTGCGAAGCCTTTGCTTAAATTCAGTCCAGGCAGGTCAACTCTGATTGGTCAAGGTATTGCCAGGTCTTTATCAATTAAACAAAAAGCTTGGGGAGGGGATAGCCATTCACTGGTTCAGAGATGTAACTGTAATTCTCTATTCATTCTACTGATGATTCATTTGATCAGTTACACAGTTTTCACAGAATGCTATTGGCCATCAACGATCTCGCTTGCTCGCTCTGTCCACCCACGGCACCATGTGTAAATCAAACATCAAGGGCCCGATTCTCCGACCCCCATGCCGGGTGGGAGAATCGCGGGAGTGCCGGGCGATTCACGCCACACCGCCCTGGCACCCGCACGCGATTCTCCCACCCCCCCAAAACGGCGTGTCGCGTTTTATGACAGGCCGCTCGGAGAATCGCCGCTCGCCGTTTCTAACGGTCGAGCGGCGAATCTCCGGCCCGGATGGGCCGAGCGGCCTGCCTAATCCGACCGGTTCATGCCGGCGCCAACCATACCCGGTCGCTGCCAGCATGAACAGCGCGCAACCGCTGCGTGTGGGGCCTGTGGAGGAGGGGGGGGGGGGGGGAAGGATCGAGCACCAGGGGGGTGCTCAGGAGGGGTCTGGCCCACGATCGGTGCCCACCGATCGTCGGGTCGGCGTCTCTGAAAGACGCATTCTTTTCCCTCCACCACCCCGCAAGATCAATTCTCCATGTCTTGCGGGGCGGTGGAGGGGAGGACGGCAACCGTGCATGCGCGGGTTGGCGCCGGCCAACCTGCGCATGCACGGGTGATGTCATTTAGGCGCCACAGGCCGCGTCATTTGACGCGGGCGCCAAGGTCCGGTGTGCGAAATTGACGCGCCGCCGCAGCTAGCCCCCTGGGGGTGGGAGAATAGGGGGCGAGAGGCGGCCTCTGACGCCAGAGTGAAACACTCCGGGCGAAATTCTCCGACCCCCACGACGGGTGGGAGAATAGCGGGAGGGCCTTCCCGACATTTGTCCCGCCCTCCCGCTATTCTCCCCCCCCCCCCCCCCCCCCCCCCCCGCCGAAGTCCCGACCCGAATCGCTGCCGCCGTTTTTTTACGGCCGGCAGCGATTCTCAGCTGTTAGATGGGCCGAAGTCCCAGCCCTTTCCGCCGTTTTTACGAACGGCAAACACACCTGGTCTTGCCGTTCGTAAACACGGCGTCACAAACTCGCTTTTTATAACCATGGCACCGATTGGCACGGCAGTACCACGGCCGTGCCAAGGGTGCCATGGGCCTGCGATCGGTGGGCACCGATCGCGGGCAGCGGGCCCGATGCCCGCGCACTACTTGTCCTTCCGCCGCCCCGCAGTATCCATTCGCGGGGCGGCTGAGGGGCAACCCGGCCCGCGCATGCGCGGGTTTCGCGCAAAAACGCGATGACGTCACCCGCGCATGCGCGGGTTGGAGTCTTCCAAACTGCGCATGCGCGGCTGACGTCATATGACGCGTCAGCCGGCGCTAACTCCGGCAAGCGGGCTTAACGATTTTCGTTAAGCCCGTCTTGCCGGAGCCTACGGCGTCGGGCTGCTAGCCCCGACCGGGGACCAGAATCGGTGCCCGGTCGGGAAGGGGCGCGCTGCCGTAAAACCCGCCCGGGTTTTACGGCAGCTTTACGATTTCTCCCGTTTTGGGAGAATCTCGCCCTCCAGTTTTCACTCCGGTGTCGGCACTTTGTCTCCCTTTGGGAGAATTGCGCCCCAAATTCTCATGCAAATGAAACATTTGACTCTCAATGGTTTCATTAATGTTGCAAAACACTGGGATGCGAAAACTAGATTTTCTGCTGGTCAAAATGTCTAGTTAGCTTTATGTATCGGTCAAATATCCTTTAACCGTGCATCCAAAAACCAAACACATCCAAAAACATTTTTTGAATGGCTAGGTAATTAATTTGTACGTTAATAAAGCAATGTAATATATTAGTTATAATATATGTCAACAGCTAAGTACTAGGGTGTGAGAGAGCCGTCAATGGGAGAAACAACAGTATTTGTTGACTATAGCTAGCTCAGGCTATTGTAATGCAAGTAGTTTAGGCATATCGTACATACGGTAAATCTGAAAACGGAAAATATTAGAATATCAAAATGCAATTGGCCCCAAGGGTTTCAGGTAAAGAATAATTGAGCTGTATTATTTATCAAATGTCAATGGCACACACCAAACCTCATTTGAAAGATCTCACCCACAATTCTAGAATAGAAGAAATGGTTAATAAGTCATACATAGGAGAATGAGATATTACAATACGTGATTCAAAAGCACAGAACAAAATGTAAAAAATACCAGAATGGAAGTTGCATGTGCCAAGATGTGGCAATGAAGATTGTGTAGGCAGTGTAATTTCAATATGAAAAAAATTAATGTCAGATATTTTAGTGGTTTATTTAAAAAAAAAACAACGGATACAAGGATATTCATTACAGTATGATTAAAACAGAGTTTTCAATGAACAAACAAGATATTTTCTCGCATTTTAATGAAAAGCAAATGCAATTCAATCAGTCACATTTCCTGTAATGAAAAAATTGTGACAACCTTTTCCTCAAAATAGAGATGGTAGAAAATAAATCGTAACAATAATTCTTTTCATTTAAAAATAAATCACATTTTATGTACAGGTGGCAGTTTTCTAAATCAACAGATTATAGCTTATTAAACATGTTTATACACCAAACAAAGGGCGCAATTCTCCCCCCCCGCCCCCCCAACGCCGGGTGGGAGAATCGCGGGGGGTCCTGGCGAGTCCCGCCACGACGCTCCGGCACCCGCACACAATTCTCCCAACCCCCCAAAACGGCGCGCCGAGATTTACGGCGGGCCGCTCGGACAATCGGCGCTCATCGTTTGTAACGGGCGAGCAGCGATTCTCCGGCTCGGATGGGCCGAGCGGCCTGCCCAATAGGACGGGTTCACGCCGGCGCCAACCACACCTGGTCGCTGCCGGCATGAACAGCGCGCGAATGCTACGTGGGTGGCCTGTGTGTGTGTGTGTGTGTGGGGGGGGGGGGGGGGGGGGGGGGTGCGCCCACCGATTGGCGGGCCGTCGTCTCTGAAGGACGCACTCTTTTACTCCGCCGCCCCGCAAGATCACTCCTCCATGTCTTATTCCTCCATGCCTGCGGGGAGGACGGCAACCGCGCATGCGCGGGTGACGTCATTTACGCGACACTGGCCGCGTAATTTACACGCCGCCGCTTTTACGCAGTGCCAAGGCCCGGCGTGCGTAAATGACGTGGCGCCGCTCCTAACCCCCCGGAGGTGGGGAGAATAGGGGGCGAGGAGCAGCCTCCGATGCCGAAATGAAACACTACGGTTTTCACTCCGGCGTCGGCACTTAGTCTCCCATTGGGAGAATCCCGCCCAAAGTATTGAATATAGCGCGTGCAGAAGTCTAAATGTGCTGAATTGTCGTAAGTTATATTTAAGAATACTTGTTAATAGTATTTTTATTTGGAAACATTAAAATTGTAATACACTTTATTTCCAGCATTGACAATCTCCCTTTCACAGACGCAGGCCTAACTACTGGAGTAATCACCTGACCACATTCAATATGTCACCTTCTCAGTGAACATTCACTTCTGTACCAGATGTACAGGTCACATACCAAATTTAGACTTTCGCAAAAGCATGTTAGATTGATAATTTATCTGAATAAAATGAAATTGTAACATCACATTATTTGATTTTAGAATGAAATATTTCCTTCCATTCATTTATAGAATGGAATTTCTGCTGTGCAGGAGGCTATTCAGCCGATCAAGCCTGCACCAGCCCTTTGAAAGAGCATACTATCCCCCTAACCTTCACACCTTTGGACACTAAGGGGCAATTTAGCATGGCCAATCCACCTAACCTGCATATTTTGGACTGTGGGAGGAAATCTGGGCACCCAGAGGAAACCCACGCAGAAAGTGCAAAGTCGAGACAGTCACTCGAGGCTGGAATTGAACCCAGGTCCCTGACACTGTGAGGAGCAGTGCTAACCACTCTGCTGCCTACAATAAAGTACTGTAAAATCTCAATTCAGCATTTATACCATACCTTCCCTCTTAATTTCTAATTCTCTAATTTCTCTCAGTTCAGATCTCAGATATTTTTCCTCTCACCTCCAACAACTACACTTTCTCTTACATAAGCCATGACAGCAGGGCAATCTCCCAAACTGTCACAAACAAGTGCTGATCCAAGTAAAATTACTGTACTGTCTGCAATAAATGTCATAGTCACCCAAATGAAATGGAACAACTTATCCTGTCAGATGTCAATACTTTAAAAACATTGCAGAGAAAGTTACACTCTGCTGAAGTGAAACGGGTACTGCAAACCGCTGGTACCTTGTAAAAAATGTAACCCATCTGTCAGGTCTAAAGTGGGTTTATTCCCTATTACCCACTAAACCCACATGAGTTGGTAGCATATGACAGTGATCCTTGACAATTGTTTCAGCAAACGACAATTTATCAACTTTCAGCCCAGGTAGCAGGCAGAAATTACCAATCATCTCTACCTTCCCTTCATCGAAAACAAACTCAAATGAAATTATTCAGAGCTTGGAGAAAAACTCCACCCATCCTTCTGTTCCACACACCAAGATTTTTTTTCTGCATTACATAACAGACAATATCAAAATAACTCTTCACTTACCACATGAAGAGATCAACTTGTCAAACTCCCATCAACACACAACCCCAAACAGCCCAACTCCACAATGTGACATCAGCTGAAAATATCACTGTTTTCTCCCTTCTCTTGAAGTTGGTTCTTCATAAAACAGTTAAAGATGTGGAAATAGCTTATTGGCTTACTGAAGCTTGTACAACTTGTTTTCTAACATCTGACCTACCATAGCTGCACTTTAAACACTGGAGTTTCGGCTTTGTAGCCATTGGTGATCTGGACGCTTTGGGAAAGTTTTTCCACACCTCATGTTTCTGCCCCAAGTCATGTGCCACCAAATGCAAAACCCACCACAAACCAGCATTTGGGCAGCATTTTTAAAATTCAATTTCAACAAAGGACTATTTCTTTCAAAATTCCTCCATATATTTAAGAGTGCAGTTGATCAATAGTGATCACAGTGGCAAACCACCGCCTGAATTTAAATGATTAAAATTGGACTCCAGAAGAGCCAGTTTAATTTTACAGCCTCCTCAAAAGGCTGTAAATAAGTGGAAATAACTTAGTGGAAATTCCCAGTAATGATTCATGTATCCTGGGAATATTAGCCAGTCTTCCGGACTGGGCCTCCTTCTAGCATAGCTGGTTTGTTTTAAAGACGAGTGTTAAAGATTGCCGAAACTTGATTTGTACTATGTGTGATTTGCACTAGTTCCATCTATTTTGGCTAAATTGTATCATAAGAAATAGCATAACAGAGAGGATTCTTAAAACAATTTGCTCATAGGTTGTTGGCATCACCAATAGGGCCAACATTTATTACCCGTCCCTGACTACCCCTGAGAAGGTGCTGGTGAGCTGTCTTCTTGAACTGCTGCAGTCCATTTGGTGTCGTTGCAGCCAGTGCTGTTAGGTAGAGACCTCCCGACAGTAAAGGAATGGAAACATGGCTCCCCATCAGGATGGTGAGTGACTTACGAGGGGAGCTCGAGGGTTGTGGTGTTCCCATGCACCTCTGCCTCTAAATCTTTACATCTGAATTATTTTGCCTGAATTATTGTCACCTTTGACGAGGGAAATGCTTAAAGTAAAAGAGACGGGGTATGGCTCCAAGAGCAAAAGCAAGCTTTGAATATTACTTCCAAGAAACATCACAACTAAGCCATTCATATCTTTTCACTTTACAATACAAATTACTGGATAGCAAGAACAGTGGTTCATTTTCCTTTACGAGATCTAGCCAACGATGGTGCATCCACTGGCTACAATTCTTAGCCTGGAAAGCACAGTCAGCTTTATACAGGGGTCCCTGGGAGCAACAATTCCTCAGCTACACATTTGAAGATGGTGCCAAATTATCTTTTTTTTTTAAAGATGGGTGCCAAATTTCTCACTTTGTTTTTATGGTGTTGCAAATCTAATGTATTAGCAGCTAAGGATGTTCTCACAGATCTCACTCCATATGAAGTGGACATTGGAGGTAATAACGTTCTTGTGCATCAGAAATTAAGGCAATTGGTGCGTGTTGAAGTACTGGATACATGTGGCTCAGGTACTGGCTCAGATAGGAGAGGTATATTGTCAAAACATTGTCATTAATTTGCGCTGCAAATTATCAATCGGACTGCAGACATTTCAAGTTGCTTGATTCTCAGCAGACATATTAAAAAATTAACATGTTTAATAACATGCCACATGATGTATTATGCATTTCCATGATTCAGAACATGTGTCAATAAATCAGCTGTATTTTCTTGTGAAACAAGGATGAACAGAGAGGGTTTACCAGGGATGTCAGAGTGTCAGAAGCCGACAGTCTCTCACTACTTCTATGCTACCCATTTACAATTGTAGTTCCTGGCATAAACACCTGTCATTAACTGAGAGACACTGCCTCTGAAGCAAAGGCTAAATTGGGAGACAGTCACAACTTCAGGTCTTTTAGACAACCAATTTTGCGTCACTAATTTGTTCCAAGCTACTGCAGGAATGTCTGCATTATCAGTCTATTGATCACTCACACATCAAGGATGTAGCAAAAGCATTACATTCAGCAATTCCAGCAAACTCATCAACTGTACCAGTGACCAAAGGCAGCAACAGGATGTTGCAAGAAAATACTGCACAATAATGGGCTTTCCCTGCCTTCAAGGTCAGTGAGTGTACCCCCGCCCCCCTCAACAATTCTAGACATCTCTCAAGAAGTGCCATAGCTACACCATCATGTTAAAAGGTGAAACAACATGAAGTGACTACCCACACCATCACAATGTTAAAATCAATCTCAGTCTATAAAAGCATTATGAATCACTGAATTACAAGGACAAATGGCCACCCGCTATGATGTAAAATTTAAGGATCCAGGTGCATGGCATTTATTTCCTCTTTCTGGCATAAGAATATTGACAGTTTGAGTTGGAGATGTTAGCCCTTGGTACTTATGCTCTGTTCCAGAGGCTTGCTTAGTTCTCTCTCGATGAAGCACGCTGGCTGGTTAACTGCAGAGTTTCACTAAGTGCTGGTTGTGTATGGTCAGTACCCTCCAATACCCAGATTTTAAATGTGCATCTTCTATTTAACATTTCAACTGGGGTGATGCACCTGAAATTAAAAGGTCATCAACAGTATCAAAAAATAAATTTGATGTTTTTTGTTTGTGTTTTATTTGTCTTGTTCAAACTTCTTATAATTTAAAATATGCATTTTAAGGGGTGGGGATGGAAGAATCAATTTGTATAGAATCAGGACCATCATCGAAAATGCTGGAATTCATGCAGTATATCTACATAACGTCTTAAAATAACAAGCGTTATCATAGTTTGGCAACGTTTTTTTTAAAGTTGGGTAAGAGGAGAAACAAACATTAAATGCTGCAATTTATATAAACTATGTACTGTGATTATAAATATCTATAGACCTATCCCTTCAACCTGGGGAGACAGTGGTGTAGCTGTAGTATCACTGCCTAGTAATCTAGAGGCCACGTTAGTGCACTGGGTATGTGGGTTCAAATCCCCCGCTATTGCAGCTGGTGGAATTCAAATTTGATTTATAGATTTATGGTAATTGCACAAATAAAGCTTTCACACAGCAAGTGGTTGGGATCTGGAATACACTGACAGAGTGCGGTGGAGGCAGGTTCAATCGTGGCATTCAAAAGGAAAGGAAAAGCCTGAAAAGGAAGAATATGCAGTGCCATAGGGAAGGGGAACGGCATTCAGTAAATTTATACTACAGAGAGCTGGCAAAGATTAGACGGCCAAATGGCTTCCTTCTGTGCTGAAACGTTTCTGTGTTTAAAAGTGTTTGGCTAACGCTTTTCACAATAATGCCCACTAAATAAAAGTAATCTAAATCAATTCAAAAATGCTGACTTCACATCAAAAGCTAATGCTAAATTACTGTGCTTTCTCCATGTACTTTTTAGGTTATTCACCCCTCGCAACAAATGGCTTCACAAACAGAACACATTCAGTCTATTCATCATATTTTAAAAAACACACACAAGCCTCTGAAGTTAGCCCAAACTTAGCAAGCGACATACCTCCAACTTTACACTGAGCGACAATTTCTAAAACACGTTTCGCAGGAATAGGATTATGTTGCACACTACATTTGTAACTATTTCTGTACTCATTGAACCTTTTTTAAACTATAAATGCCCATGCAATAATGGAGCAATACAGTACTTCAGAATGCACTGACGTTCAAAATATGATTTGCCCTTTTTCTCCACCCACACCTCCCCCACCATTGCCACCTTCCACAAGTAGCAGTAATCAAATTGCCCATGGTCTATTCACTGTTTTGCAAACATAACTGACATTTCAAAAACAGAAAGAAAACACATATCAATTGGAATCAAAAAGCTGTCTCATCATCCGTTTTGTGCTTTTTAGCTAACACTTATTTAAGTATTGCTGAAAAAAGAACCTGTCAAAGCTTTTCGTCTTGCACTCATCATGATAATTCACGAGAATTCCAAATGTAAAGGAAACAGCAATTTTCATTGCACGAGAAGAGTGTGCTGATTGGTTAACAAGTGGCCCCTGATTGGTAGAGGCATTGCCATGGAGAGTGCATCCGTATGATTTCAGGAATACTCATGATCTGTACTACCAAACAATTATTTATTTGACTTGACAATTTGTGCTCAAGCATTAGAAAAACATTCCCATCTGCTCTTTAAAGGGGGCATTTTGTTATTTTGCTTATTGCTATAGAGATCAATAAAGCTGTAAAATATTCATGAGTAGTGTTCAGAATCAGCACCTTTTGCATTTCTCTTCAGTTATCTACACCTAACACCAAATGGTTTAAGATTACAAGTTATAAAATAGAAATGATCACTTATAAAGAAAGTCCTACTGTCACACAACAAATAAAATGCAGGTGCAATCCCTTTCTCAATGGTCAAGTGCTTTAAAATAAGCACCAAAAACCTTCTTTCCATGTACTGAATGATCTGCTGAGCTGCTTGCAGAAAAATACTTTTCACTGTACTTCGGTACACGTGACAATAAACAAATCCAATCCAATCCAAAACAGGCTCAAATGTCTACACAAAACAACCACTGTTTCTTCAGTTTAACTCCAGTTTGTTGGGATAATCTTGTACGGTATCATGTTGTTGAGATTACTGGAGCAATCATAATTCAAAGTGGTTATATTTTCTGTAGACTGCAGTTATTCTGCAATCCTCATACAATGCAGACCATATTTTCTTCCAGCAGCTGTTCTTTGTATCACCTTCAGAGGACAACAATATTTCCATTGGTGTGACCCACAAAATAGAGACGTTATAAACAGCAATACATGGATTCTCCATGTTTTATCTTGGCTACTCAATATCCAAACCTCATAGCAGAAACAAAACTGCATCAAAAGATTTGCCTCACAAATCTTTGACAACATTGATGCTCTTCCAAAATGTGGCTAAGAGTGACTGAAAAATTAACGAAAGACAATGAAAGAAAGGCGATTCAGGAAATGCAACTTCACTTTTTAAAAAAAAAGTTGGCTTCTATTCCACTTAAACAATTTTGTAATGCAAAAGGACATTGCACTGGTAGATGATGGTAAACCTAACCAGTTCAAAGTAGTAAGTAGGCAACTGCTGGACGTTTCCTTCAGTTTAAAGGTCAGTGGCCATTTCCTTCATAACGTTTTTCAGTTAGCTGAAGAATGTACAAGAGTAAATAGATTCTTCATTTGAGATAGTAGCTGAAATTCCTCATTATGTATGTTGCGCTGCAATCAGAAAGCACCTTTAGTGAAAGGAATGTCCAACGGTTATGGTGAACCTGGAAATTTAGTTTGTTATGTAGTCTACAGACACATTACTGTGGATTTTCTTTTAAGATTTGTAATACAATGCAAGAATAATTACAAGAAAAGACAAACTGGTCAATTTAGCCTGTCCTGTCCTGGAATAACATCCAGCCTCCCCGTACCAGCCTCCCCGGTCAGGCGCCGGAATGTGGGGCTTTTGACAGTAACTTAATTGAAGCCTACTCATGACAATAAGCGATTTTCATTTTTTTTTCACTTCTGTATCCTTTCTCCCACATTATTACGCAATCTCTTTGAAAAGTCAAAAGAAAATAGATTAAGGTAAATTAAGGGAAAAAAAATAAAGCCTAGAAAATTCCACTAGTCTCCATTGGCAATCAAGCAAACTGCAAGAGACCTGTGGCTCGATGATAACCCAAAATCTATCCTCCAAGGTCTATTTCTGTCACCCTTCTCATCTTCTACAACGTGACGCCACTGTTTAAAAAAGGAGGTAGGCAGAAAGCAGGAAATTATAGGCCAGTGAGTTTAACTTCGGTAATAGGGAAGATGCTGGAATCTATCAAGGAAGAAATTGCGAGGCATCTGGATAGAAATTGTCCCATTGGGCAGACGCAGCATGGGTTCGTAAAAGGCAGGTCATGCCTAACTAATTTAGTGGAATTTTTTGAGGACATTACCAGTGCAGTAGATAACGGGGAGCCGATGGATGTGGTATATCTGGATTTCCAGAAAGCCTTTGACAAGGTGCCACACAAAAGGTTGCTGCATAAGATAAAGATGCATGGCATTAAGGGTAAAGTAGTAGCATGGATAGAGGATTGGTTAATTAATAGAAAGCAAAGAGTTGGGATCCGTGTTGGGCCCACAATTGTTCACAATTTACATTGATGATTTGGAGTTGGGGACCAAGGGCAATGTGTCCAAGTTTGCAGATGACACTAAGATGAGTGGTAAAGCGAAAAGTGCAGAGGATACTGGAAGTCTGCAGAGGGATTTGGATAGGCTAAGTGAATGGACTCGGGTCTGGCAGATGGAATACAATGTTGACAAATGTGAGGTTATCCATTTTGGTAGGAATAACAGCAAACGGGATTATTATTTAAACGATAAAATATTAAAGCATGCCGCTGTTCAGAGAGACTTGGGTGTGCTAGTGCATGAGTCACAGAAGGTTGGTTTACAAGTGCAACAGGTGATTAAGAAGGCAAATGGAATTTTGTCCTTCATTGCTAGAGGGATGGAGTTTAAGACTAGGGAGGTTATGTTGCAATTGTATAAGGTGTTAGTGCGGCCACACCTGGAGTATTGTGTTCAGTTTTGGTCTCCTTACTTGAGAAAGGACGTACTGGCGCTGGAGGGTGTGCAGAGGAGATTCACTAGGTTAATCCCAGAGCTGAAGGGGTTGGATTATGAGGAGAGGTTGAGTAGACTGGGACTGTACTCGTTGGAATTTAGAAGGATGAGGGGGGATCTTATAGAAACATTTAAAATTATGAAGGGAATAGATAGGATAGATGCGGGCAGGTTGTTTCCACTGGCGGGTGACAGCAGAACTAGGGGGCATAGCCTCAAAATAAGGGGAAGTAGATTTAGAACTGAGTTTATGAGGAACTTCTTCACCCAAAGGGTTGTGAATCTATGGAATTCCTTGCCCAGTGAAGCAGTTGAGGCTCCTTCATTACATGTTTTTAAGGTAAAGATAGATAGTTTTTTGAAGAATAAAGGGATTAAGGGTTATGTTGTTCGGGCCGGAAAGTGGAGCTGAGTCCACAAAAGATCAGCCATGATCTAATTGAATGGCGGAGCAGGCTCGAGGGGCCAGATGGCCTACTCCTGCTCCTAGTTCTTATGTTCTTATGTTCTACAGGTCACGTACCATTTGTAGCTGAGGTTTGGGTTGATGGGGCAGGATAGGGCCAAGTGGTGAATTGCTCCAAGGCCAACAAATCGAAGGTGAAACAATGCAAGAGCTAATAATGTTTTGATGTTTGCTGTCTCACTGCGGACGAATATGTTTAACCTACAGTGTTGTAACAACACAGTATATGCTAAACAACAGTATGCCGATAATGAAGCTAAAGCTCTAACCCACTACTCATTCTACAATAACATGCATGTTTTACTTTTTAACCTGCTGTTTTATGCTGTTTCCTGAATAATTAATTTAAAATTGTCCCTTTACAAACCTTACACTTATTCCAGATTGCACTGATTTTCAAAAATGATCATAAAAAGGTAAAGGTTTGGAGTTACATAGAACATACAGTGCAGGAGGCCATTCAGCCCATCGAGTCTGCACCGACCCACTTAATCCCTCACTTCCATCCTATCCCCAATAACCTCTATTAACCTTTTTGATCACTAAGGGCAATTTATCATGGCCAATCCACCTAACCTGCACGTGTTTGGACTGTGGGAGGAAACCGGAGCACCCGGAGGAAACCCACAGACACTGGGAGAACGTACAGACCCAGCACAGACAGTGACCCAGCGGGGAATCGAACCTGGGACCCTGGCGCTGTGAAGCCACAGTGCTATTCTCTTGTGCTACCGTGCTGCCCAGTTGTACCAGCTGGATACATACCACATTAACAAAGGGGCAGTGCTTTCTTGGTAAGAATGTCATTCTTATCGGACTCTTGTCTTTTACTTCTGATCCTGGGAAGAAAATACATATTGCAGATTATTATCTATCTTAATAGTTATAGCATAATTTCCTGCACATTTAGGCAACTAAATAATGTGTTCCCTGTGCCAATTTACCGAAGATTTGTTTTATGTATGGAGGATATTTTATGAAGAATCATGGCACACAACTGATAACCCATAAACAGAATGACCTAATACCCTACTCGCTATTCTCAGGTTATGATTAGCATCACAGGTAAGTCTTTAACACGCATTTGTTTTATTCAACACAACTTTATGTTTTGATTCCAACAGCTTTAGAAAATGAAAGCAATTTTTGGCAACTTGTGGGAGGCATAGGGTGTATCCTAGGGTCTTTAAAGAAGTGGCTAATATAGTACATGCATTGGTTGTAATTTTCCAAAATTCACAAGATTCTAGAAAGGTACCATCAGATTGTAAAATAGTGAATATAACACCTCAATTCAGGAAATGAGAGAGGCAAAAAAGAAAATAGAAAACTATAAGCCAATTAGCCTAACATCTGTATGAGGGAAAATGCTGTTGTCTGTTATTAAGGAGGATTTAGCAGGGCACTTAGAGAATCTTAATGCAATCAGGCTGAGTCAACATCATTTTGTGAAAAGAAATCTTGTTTGACTGATTTATTGGATTTCTTTGAGGCAGTAGCAAGCAACTCAAATAAAGGGGATGTGCTGTACTTCGATTTCGAGAAGACATGTAGAACATAGAACAGTACAGCACAGAACAGGCCCTTCGGCCCTCAATGTTGTGCCGAGCCATGATCTCCCTACTCAAACCCACGTATCCACCCTATACCCGTAACCCAACAACCCCCCCCCTTAACCTTACTTTTATTAGGACACTACGGGCAATTTAGCATGGCCAATCCACCTAACCCGCACATCTTTGGACTGTGGGAGGAAACCAGAGCACCCGGAGGAAACCCACGCACACAGGGGGAGGACGTGCAGACTCCACACAGACAGTGACCCAGCCGGGAATCGAACCTGGGACCCTGGAGCTGTGAAGCATTTATGCTAACCCCCATGCTACCCTGCTGCCCCATGTGACAAGGTTTTTGTTTTATTCTTTCATGGGATGTGGGTGTCACCAGCAATGCCAGAGGAGTGGCTTGCTAGGCCATTTCAGAGAGGGCAGTTAAGAGTCAACCACATTACTGTGGATCTAGAGACACAATAGGCCAGACCAGGTAAGGACAACACAGAGTTCCTTCCCTGAAGGATATTAGTGAACCAGATGGATTTTTACTGACAAACAATGCAAGTTTCATGATCACCATTACGGTGATTAGCTTTCAATTCCATGTTTTTTTTATTAATTTAATCAAAATTCCGTCAGCTGCCATGGTAGAATTTCAAGGCATGTCCCCAGGGCCCCTAATTACCAGTCCAGTGACATCATTACTACTACGCCACAGTCTCCTTTACAGGTCCACATCAAAGGTTACTACACAAAATAAGAGTGCATAGTGTAAGGAGTATCACAAAAACATAAAGGATTGGTTAGCTAACAAGCAGAGAGTTGGGACAAATGGGTCATTTTCAGATTGGCAAGATGTAACAAGTGAAGTGCCACAGAGATGAGTGCTCAACTATTTACAATTTATATCAATGACAGGATCAAACGTATCACTTAAATTTGCTGATGATACAAAAATAGGTAGGAAAGTGACTTTTGGAGATGACAAAGAGAGTCAGAAAAAGAGGACAAATATTTGGCAGAGCATAACATGAGAAAATATGAACTTGTCCACTTGGCAGGAAGAACAGCAAAGCAACATATTATTTAAATGGAGAGAGATTGTTGAACTCTTGAGGTAGTCAGATCTGGATGTCGTGGTACATTAATTATTAAATGTAGGTATAGGAAACCATAAAGGCTGCAAATAGAATGGTGCTATTGATTGGAAATGAAAGGGAATATAAAAGTACGGATGTTTTGCTACCATCGTACAAGACATCTGTGAGACCACGTTGAAAATATGGCACAGTTTTGGTCTCCTTATTTGTGACGAACTTGCATTATAAGCAGACTCGAAAAGGTTCATTCAAATGATCCTTGGGATGGAGTGTTATCTTATGAGGAAAGGATGGGGTTAATCAACATGAGCGGCACGGTAGTTAGCACTGCTGCCTCACAGCTCCAGCGACCCGGGTTCAATTCTGGGGGCCTTGGGTGCCTGTCTGTGTGGAGTTTGCACTTTCTCCCAGTGTCTGTGGGGTTTCCACCGGGTGCTCCGGTTTCTTCCCACAGTCCAAAGATGTGCAGGTTAGGTGGATTGGCCATGCTAAACTGCCCTTTTGGTGTCCAAAAGGTTGGGTGGGGTTGCGGGGTTATGGGGCTAGGTTGCAGACTTGATGGGCCGAATGATAATGGTAAATTCTATGATTTAGAAAAATGAAAGGCACTGGGCGGAATTCTCCGCTCCCCACGTGGCGTGGGAGAATCGTGGGAGGGCCTCCCGACATTTTTTACGCCCCCCTGGCGCCCCCAGCGATTCTTCCCCCCGCCCCCACGCTCGGAAAAATCGCCGCTCACCGTTATTCATGGCGAACGGAGATTCTCCGAGCCCGATGGGCCAGCCCTTCATGCCCGTTTCACCACGGCAGCAACCACACTTGGTCGCTGCATTCGTGAAACGGGCGCCAGATGCCTGTTTGGGGCATCTAGGGGCCCGATTTGGACTGGAGCACCACGACTGTGCTCGGGAGGGGTCAGACCCGCGATCGGTGCCGACCGATCGTCGGGCCAGCGTCCAAAACAGACGCACTCTTTCCCCTCTGCCACCCGGCAAGATCAAGTCGCCACGTCTTGCCGGGCGGCGGAGGAGAAAGACAGCACCGCGCATGCGCAGGTTCGTGCTGTCTGCGCGCTGATGTCATCTGTGCATGCGCGGGTTGGAACCGGCAACCCACGCATGCGCGGATGACATCAGAAAAGCGCAGTTCCCGCGTCATTTCCGGCGCGACAAGGTAGGGGCTGGGAACGACGGGGGCCCGCTCCTATCCCCCCGGGTGGGGGTGAATTAGGTGCGGGGAGCGGGCCCTGAGGCCGTCGTGAAGCTCGGCCGATTTCATGACGGCCATCCCGATTTTTATCGGGAGCGGAGAATACCGGCCACTCTTGTTGAAACATACACGACCCTGAGAACACTTAACATATCGATTCACGCTGACGGGATTCTGCCGACCCACCTCAACGAATGGAGTTTTGGCTAAGTGCCAAATTCTCCGTTCTCGCTAGCAGCAGTGGCGGGGCAAACTCAGATCTCGGCTGAGAACTAGGAGATATAGTTTAAAAATAAAGGGCGAGATTCTCCGCAAATGCGGAGAATCGTAAAGGCTGCCGTGGGACAGGCCGTGACCCACAGCAGCCTTCACTTCTGGGGCCCATTCTCCCCCCCCCCTGGGCGGGGCAAGGAGCGCGGCCCCGTGCGTCACGGCGGCGCGGCCTTGACGACCGTCAAGCGTCACGGTGGCTGACGTCAGCCGCGCATGGGCAGGTTGGACAACGCCAACACGCGCATGCGCAGTTGCCGTCTTTCTCCTCAGCCGCCCGGCAAGACGTGGTGGCTTTGATCTAGCAGGGCGGCGGAGGGGAAAGAGTGCGTCTGTTTTGGACGCTGGCTCGACGATCGGTGGGCACCGATCGCGGGCCTGTCCCCTCCCGAGCACAGTCGTGGTGCTCCCGTGCCAATCGTGCCTCTAGATGCCCCAAACGGGCATCTGGTGCCCGTTTCACGACGGCAGCGAGTAGGTGTGTTTGCTGCCGTGTTGAAACGGGCGTGAAGGCCCGGCCGCTCGGCCCATTGGCCTCGGAGAATCGCCGCTCGCCGTTTTTCGTGGCGTGGGTCGGGAGAATAGCAGGAGGGCGTGAAAAATGTCGGGAGGCCCTCCCGCTATTCTCCCGCCCGGCGTGGGGGGCGGAGAATCGCGCACAAAAGCTGCGGGATTCTCCTTTGGTGGGATCCTGCACCTCGCCGGCAGTGGACCCACATGCACGTTTCCCGACGGAAACCCAATTGGCTGGCTGCGGGAACGGAGAATCCTGCTGCCGGCGCCGGTGGTGGGGGGGTAAACCCGCCCCAAGTTCTTCCGTTTGACAGGAACATTAGTTTTTTTTTCTCTTCGAGGGTCATAAGACTGTGGATCATTCAACTCCTGCAGAGC
Organism: Scyliorhinus canicula; assembly: GCF_902713615.1. Classification (NCBI taxonomy): domain Eukaryota; kingdom Metazoa; phylum Chordata; class Chondrichthyes; order Carcharhiniformes; family Scyliorhinidae; genus Scyliorhinus; species Scyliorhinus canicula. The sequence continues at coordinate 61,837,279 of NC_052148.1, forward strand.
AATGGAGGTAGAATCATTGAATATTTTTAAGACCAATTTAGATAGATTCAAGGGACTCAAAGGATATTGAGGGCAGACAGGAAATGGAGTTGGGGTCATGATGTCATTGAACAGCAGAGCAGGCTCGAGGGCCGAATATTTTACTCCTATTCCTAATTCAAATGTTTATATTGAAATATTTTAAATATAAAAACTAATTTAACAATATTTTATGATTATAAAATAACATTAATTCTTAAGCATAAGTAAAAATCACAAAAACAGGAGACAAAAAAATAATTCAACGACTGTTTTCATACCAAAACAGAAACGTAGCGACTGCTATGGACATTCCAACTGAGCTGGCAATGGAGATTAATACGACAATATTCTTATCCAGCACATCAGAACCTGTTATTGAAGCAACAGAAACAGATCAGCTTATAGGACATGGAACCGAATTTTTAAAAATGCCAAAGGAAGTCTCAAAATCTTGCTTTCATTAATGGTTATTAATTCTATTTATCAAATTAGTTTCATTTCAATTTGTGAGGAGTGTTGCAGCACAAAAGGAAGCCATTGGCTCATCATGCACTCCAGCTCACTGTGTAAAAGATTTTTAAAATAACTTTTTATTAAGGCATTTATAAATAAACATCAAAAACAACCACAACCAAGGTCAACAAGAGAACAAACAGCCGATCACATATTTGCTAAATACGTAACCAACAACCACAACCTGCTCTCCCTACCTGTTTCCTCAGCATTTAAGACTTGCATATGAAGCATTTGAAAAAAAAAAATCTAAAAAACCCATTGATCCATCAAATCTGCTCTCTGGATCTCTGTGCTGCCCACTGAGCCCTTATCACGAAGTGCTTTGAGGTGGTTTTCCTTCAACAGAAGCTCCCAAATCAAAATGAAAATAGGACAACAAAAATACAAAGGAATTCTTCAGATGAGAGCCTCTGAAACACCTGTGATAATGGCAGTATTTAATGGAGGAGGCGGAATCCCGCCCATCAACTGCAGAGCCAGTAAGATCCCCGTGTTGCCTCTTTTCAGGAAGATGTGCTGCATTAAGTACGAATTAAGCATTTATCTAGGCTGTGACAGGCCTTGCCTTGAATCGGGGGGGGGGGGCAGAAGTCGCACCCGCCGAGAGCTGCCATCCACAGTCGAACAGCTCTTCATTGCTCGACAATGGTGACTGCTGTCAGTAGTACACCTAGCCGAGGCCCAGGATTGCTAAAGGAGTTCGGCACAGGTGAGTGATGGTGGGAGGGTGCTCGCTCGGTGGGGGTCGTGGAAGAGCAGAATTTTGCAGCAAGGCAGGGATGATCCTTTCCCCCCTCCCTTTCAGGTAAATTGGTGAATACCAAACACCTTCGGAGAAGGACCTTAACCCACTTAAAAGCCTCAATTAGTGTTAGGGTGGGAATACTCGATGTGCATTCTTACCATGGATTTAATTGGGACAGAGGCAGGAAGTCAACAAATCAGCCTGATAATAGGCCCCTCTGCCAATAAACTCGCTATGGGAGAGGGAATTAAATTCCACCCCATGTTATCCAACTCAAATGCCTATTGAACTAGCAATGTCAATTTAAAAATTTTCTGGCTTTCTTTCTGAAATTGTCTCCCTACGTCTCTCTGTCTTAATTCCCTCATCTTCTTAATACCGTATATACTCGCGTATCCTTTGATCTCGCGTATCATGTGACCCCTACATTTTCGTCCCCAAAACATGATTTTATGGTATACCTCATGTATCATGCGAGTCACTTTTTTGGAAATCTGAAGAGTAGTATTCTGATGGGAAGATGGGAAGAGTGGTTTCTGCTGTGAAAGCTGTTCGCGATTCGAACAGCTGTCCAGCTGGCTTTACTAGCGTCGTTCAGCCACTTGCCGTTTCCATTCATAAAAACATGAATGGAAACGTCAAGTGGCTGAACATCTTCCCATCAGAATGCTGTGGTCAAAATCTGAAGAGTAGTATTCTGATGGGAAGATGTTCAGCCACTTGAAGTTTCCATTCATGTTTTTATGAATGGAAACGGCAAGTGGCTGAACGACGCTAGTAAAGCCAGCTGGACAGCTGTTCGAATCGCGAACAGCTTTCACAGCAGAATCCACTCTTCCCATCAGAATACTACTCTTCAGATTTTGACCACAGCATTCTGATGGGAAGATGTTCAGCCACTTGACGTTTCCATTCATTGTTTTATGAATGGAAACGGCAAGTGGCTGAACGACGCGAGTAAAGCCAGCTGGATGCTATGTGACTCATCTTGGCCAGCATTTCACACCCGCAATTTTTGTACCTCGCGTATCATGCGACCCCCGAAATTTAGGCTTCAAATTAGGTGCTCAAAAGTCGCATGTTACGCAAGTATATACGGTAATCTTTTCAAAACCCATACCTTTGGTTGAACTATTAAGTAACCTCTCCTACTTTGGCTCTCAGCCATTTTTTGTCTGATTATGATTTTATGAAAAGCCATGGAAGCTTTTTCTATGTTAGGACTACAATACAAATGCAAGTTATTCTGCTGGTTACACTAAAAAATATTTAAGTTTGTTGGATAACAACATGTATATAATGCACAAAGACTCATGTCCATATACTTCATTGTTAAATCCCCCCAAAAATTCAAGCATTGAGTACTTTTGGTATACTCGGATCCAGTGAAAGGAACTTTCCCTTTATTTGATTTAACATTTAAAATGGGCATTCCAAAAGAAAAAAAACTTGACATAAAAGCTGTCTGTATCGATTGAACAGAATGTGCACATGTACACACATACACATACAGGAGAATTCATTGGACACAGTGTTCAAACTGGCTTAATAATACAAACAAAGTTCATGCCAAATTTCTTTACCTCATGATTTGTGCACATATTCACATAAGCAACATTTTCCACTCCTGACTTAGACCTGCTCCCTGATGCCATTTGGTATTAAACATTAATCCTTGACACAGTACCAAAAATAACATTAGCCTCAGATCTTACTTGAAAGGATCGAAGTTGGAGAAAAGGTTGGCTCTGTTGATTGAATGTGTGTGTGTGCAAAGTCCGTCATCAATGCGGTGACAGTAGTTTGGACACTTTCTGTAGTAGTTTCTGGAATGTACAAATGTTAATTTATTAATAGATTTCCAAAGTCAAAACAAATTACACAAGAGGTTTTACGTCCCAAGGCCTGCATGAAAGAGGCGTCTTATGTAGCAACTTTTCATACTTAGCTAGGGGAGCAAATGGTCGCCACATTACTGCAACATTACGTCCATTCCCTTTCCACACATGGGTGTGGATCTTCTGATATGAGTGAGCTACAGAAATTCAACTTCTAAGTGTCCAAATTAATAATCAACGCTGTTAACTAGCATTTAGTATAGCTGGATAGAATAAGCAAAACAGTGCCCCAAGGAATAGCATGTAATCGATTGAAATTTCATGTTACACAGTCTGATCACAATTACAGATCTGACACAGGTACTGCTGCAATGCCATTAACAACCACTGGACTACTCTTTGCGCATCGTTTACCAGCAAAAATCAACTTCCACTTTCATTACATTACCATATTCAGGAATGTCCTGCAACTCGAGGTCAGGCAAAGGGGCTGTTCAATTTCTTAAGATCACTGGCTACTGAAGTGCAGAAAGAGAGGAAAAATGGAATTCCTTTCAGTTTGCTAACCATTCAACTGAGGAAGCAATCTGGCCCAAATATGTGCAGAATTTTTCCAATATCTTGGCCAATATTTATCCCTTGCTATTTGCAAAATGGTTGACTTTCTTTTGGAATAATCTTTCAGAAAACAGTTGAATTGCAGAAAACTTGAAAACTGATTGGATCCCAAATGTTTGGGAGTTTCCGACGTTTGAAGGTCGGATGCATCGCCTAGGAATGACTTGGTTTCTTAATGAGATTTATTGCCAGTATTTCCAATTGCCTTTCAATGGCATACCACTTTCCTCAATTCTTTACCCTTTCTCGACCATTCTCAGACATACACGGCCAAAACAGAAAGTCAGGATTTGCAACTCTCAAACAACGGTGCATGTATAACATCTTTGGTTGCTGCTTGTACTATGAAATGCATCCTGCTTGTAAATGGGAGCAGGTTCAGCCAAATCAACAGCCCAAGCATATTATAAAACTAAAACCATTTCTACTTGTTTTTTCTGCAATGTTTAAATGTTCAAAGTTCTTTTGTAACTCTGTGCATAGATTATGCTTACCACTCCATGCAGTAACAGGTACTTCCGAACTCCAATCACTCCACTTCCCATTGTCAAAAGAATCTTTTGCTTTGACACGAATGACATACAACTGACCAGTAATGGCATCGGTGATGTTTTCAGCTTTCATTTTAGTCTCCAACTGAAAGTGAAGTGGAAAATAAAAATCTCAGAGAATGCTGACTGTTGAGATCATCAGTGCTCGATTGCATCTAGTCAAAGCAACGTTCTAACATCAATGTTCTTTTCAAACAAAAGCTCTATTTTGATGGTAGACCACCTCAAATCCAGCAGCGCCCAGGAACCAGTCGTGTTTTTCCCTGTGCCAATCAACCTCGACTCCACTGGATGCAGCTCAGAAAAGTTTCCAGAGTTGTCAAGCACTGCTTCATGCACCCACTGATTTCAGTAACACTGAAGTCAATGGGAATCAGGCAAGAAACGTGGCGCACCACTGACATGGGGGGGGGGGGGGGGGGGGGGGGAGGGCGTGGAACAAAACAGTGTGGGAGAATGATCATGGTTAGCTTTTACTCCAACATAAAACGCAACTTTCAATTCAGTAATATTTTCTGCTCCTGCCTCCAAACTGCCCGATGGGAACGGGGGCTGAAAATCCTGGCCATGGACTGCAGTAGTCCAAGAAGGCAGCTTCTCAAGGGGAATTGGGGCAGGCTAACAAATACTAACCTCGCCAGCAACGCCCATACCCCATGAACAAATTAAAAACAAAAACATTTCCTGCACTTTGGCAAACGGTGACCTCACCTGACCCAGTACAGATGTGGCAAAGACGGACCCAGGAAGAACAAGACTTCTGCAGAATCCAATGAAGTAGAATATTTAGTTGTGTATTGTAATTGGGATCAGGCCACATGCCTATTCCTGCTATAGTACACAATACCTGTACTGAGCTTTCATGTCATTAAGCCCACAGGCTTAAATTAAAACATTGCACTTGATTCCCCAAGTTCTGTGGCTACTGGTTACTTTCTTGCAGCTGGCCAAGTCAGTTCAAAGAGGGTTACTGAAGAGTACTATACAATCTTGCATGAACAGGAGAGTTTTTAGTTACAACGATCATTTCAGTTTGATTGATCTTTTCTCCTTTTAAGCAGGTCGCACTGTGAGCAGGGAGGTGGGGGAGACATGAAAGAGTTATTAAAGCCAATGTCTGAAAATTGAATTAATATCAGTTGCAACATGACCAAGTCCTTTGCAATCAAATCAGTTGATTTGCCTGTGTCCCCTATTCATTGAATTAAAGTGTTCCAATTTGAATTGAGTCGTTCCAATTTTTTCCCCCGAAAAGGGGCAAGTTCTGGTTTCCGGCAGGGACCCAGTCCCAGGGTTGCTGGATTTGAGGTACTCTACTCTGGATTCTTAAACTTTAAACAGCATCCGCATTAACACCCTTGCATTACTCCACCTCTCTGATCAATCATGTCATAATATCCACTCATGTATATAATGAGATGCAGACAGGCAGTGATTGACACATAGGGTGACCAGTAAGCATACAACACAGTACAGCCAATCACCAGACAGGACTCTCCCACTATAAAGCCAGAGGGCACAAGGTTTCCCGCTCTCTCGGGACCCAGCTACTGAGACAGTCAGAGTCCACGAGTTAGCAAGTGCAAACACCATGCGGTAGCTAGTAAGTCTGGTCAGGCTACTACAAGGTCACCAGTCAGATCAGTATAGTGTCGACCCACAGCTGAATATGTACAGCAGTTCTATAGTTGAATAAAACAGTGTTGGATCTTCTCCAGTGTTAGACGTCTGTTTCTAACTTCCCAGCATTGAGTGCAGTCCACATCGAACCAACCTGCCTAACACATCAACCCAGACTGCTATATTTAGCTTTTGGCAATCTGCATAGATTTCTCAATACAATCACAAATCCAGCCAAGTGACAGGAGGTGAATTTTAGATGCCATTTTTGACCCATGGCACAATTCCATCTTCTTGGCAGACAAGTATAAAGTGGTATATTCTGGTCGGAAACCAGACAACGTTGATTTATAGCAAAAGAACCAAAGGAGACATGATGAAAGACTTTTCTCTTAAATAAACGCACCGCATGATTAGGAACTGGGATGCACTGCCTGAAAGGGTGGTGGAGACAGATTCAATCATGGCTTTCAAGGGGAAATTGAATAAGCATCTGAACAGAAAACATCTGTAGCACTAACTAACTTGCTGCTGCAGAAAGCTGGCATGGGTTCACCATGCTGAAGGGTCTTCTCTGTTGCAATTGTTTTATGGTTGCAATTGTTTTATGGTTAGATGATTCCAGAAGAGCTTTCCAGAAAAAAAAAACATACAAAAAGGACAATGATGGCTCCATCATTCTTAAAGTGCTTTATTCTTTAGACCCATGTCGAAATCTCAAATATCAGCCAACACAGACTCAGAAATTAAAAATAAAATGCTGGAAATACTCAGGTCAGGCAACTTGCAGTATTTTGGTTTTGTACAGAAATAATTCCTTAATATAGCATATTCTATTGCCTCAAAATAAACTAAGCATTTCACAGCCAATGAAGGAAGTATTGGCAAAATAAAACAGAAAACGCTGGACTAACTCAGCAGGTCTGGCAGCATCTGTGGAGAGATAAACAGATTTAACGTCCATGTGACTCTACTTCAAGATTGTCCTAAGGTTAATCTGCAGGTTCAGTCGGTGGCTAGGAAGACAAATGCACTGTTAGCATTCACATCGAGAGGACTAGAGTACCAAGACCAGGGTTGTACTTCTGATGCTGCATAAAGGTCTAGTCAGACCGCATTTGGAGTATTGTGAGCAGTTTTGGGCCTCATATCTAAGGAAGGGTGTGCTGGCCTTGGAACGAGTTCAGTGGAGGTTCACAAGAATGATCCCTGGAATGAAGAGTTTGTCATACGAGGAACGGTTGAGGACTCTGGGTCTGTACTCGTTGGAGTTTAGAAGGATGAGGGGGGATCTTATTGAAACTTACAGGTTACTGAGGAGCCTAGATAGAGTGGACGTGGAGAGGATGTTTCCACTAGTCAGAAAACCTGGAACCCAAGAATACAGCCTCAGACCAAAGGGCCAATCCTTTAAAACTGAGATGAGGAGGAATTTCTTAAGCCAGAAGCTGGTAAATCCGTGGAACTCTGCTGCAGACGGTTGTAGAGGCCAAATCACCGAGTGTCTATAAGACAGAGATAGATAGGTTCTTGATTAATAAGGGGATCAAGGGTTATTTGGAGAAGGCAGCAGACTGGAGGTGAGAAACATATCAATCATGATTGAATGACAGAGCAGACTCAATGGACCGAATGGCCTAATTCTACTCCCACGTCTTTTGGTCTTACTTCATGGCTTGAGAGAGTAGAAATGTGATGGATACTGTGGAAGAGTGCAAGCGGCACGGTGGCACAGTGATTAGCACTGCTGCTTCACTGCGCCAGAGACCCAGGATTGATGCCGACCATGGATGGCTGTGTGGAGTTTGCACTTTCACCCAGTGTCTGCGTGGGTTTCTTCCGGGTGCTCCGGTTTCCTCCCACAGTCCCAAGATGTGCAGGCTAAGTGGATTAGCCATTCTAAGTTGCCCTTTAGTGTCCAACGGTTAGGGGGTGCATGCGGAGATAGGACGGGGAGTGTGCTGAGGTTGGGGTGCTCTTTCGGAGTGTCGGTGCAGAATCAATAGGCCGAATGGCCTCCTTCTACACTATGGGAATTCTGTGAAGTGGAGCAAAATAGCCGTTCAGGAGGGATCTCAGGAGAGTTTTGACAAAGATGTCACAGACACAAGACAAAGGGAGTGTCAAAGACGAAGGAAGGCTAATAGTGGTCTAAATGTCAGATGGCAGAATGTGTTAATAACAGGGCAAGGATCAGTGATCCCTCAAAGCAAAACATAAGAACAAGTTACAGGCTGGCAGCACTGATGAAGTTTCATTGTTGTTGAAATCTGGGGAGAAAAACTTGCAAATTTGCACACAAGGCCCCACAAACAAGAATTAGGTAAATTTCCAGATAAATTCAAATTGAGGCATTAATATTGACCGGGACATTAATAGAAGTGCCCTACTTTAATTCAAATAGTGCCATGGGATCTTTTACTTCCACCTGAGGGGGCAGACAGGACATTTGACATCTCATTTGGAACTCCTGACCTGTCCCTTTGGAAATCTTGGAAAAGAGGGTCCACCAAGGCTAAAATGGAAGAGTAGAATGAGACCCCCCATCTGTGATATTCATTCCTTAGGTGTCTAACCTCCTGAGTGAGCTTCAGCCCACAACCCTCTGACTCAGATCTAGAGTGTTTTCCCACAAATTCAAGGCTCCAATCTGCCGCTGCAGCCACTGGCTGCCCATTGACAATATTTCTGGAGGTGCGGAATAAATAAAGGACATGCTTTGATATTTTATACCCAAGGTCTTTATGTATTCATGGTTATTCCAACTGGTATGACTCAAGAAGATAAACAGCAAATCAGACATGCAATCCCCCATGGAAAATATTTTTAAAAACATTTTATGTGCTTACAGGAGGGTGACTTGAACTTGCAATACTGTGTTTTGTGCTTTAACACAGTAACAGGGTTTAGCTAATTTCTGAACTCATCCTGAACCCTTAAAGTGAAGCACCTTAAGATTTTTAATTAGTGCTAAATGTGATATACAAGTGTAAATTCTTTGCTAATCTCTCCTGCCCTCCACCCTTTCACAGATCTTCCCTTATGTTCTTCTTGCTCCTTCCCCCTTTCCATGGACTGCAAAATTCTTACCTTTCATTGGCAAGTAGACTGATTGGTAGACGTGTTGCCATGGAAAATGCACTAGGGAACAGTTAACTGCCAAACTTTTGTTTAAATTCAAACCAGGTAGATCAACTCTGATTGGTCAATGCATTACCATGGGAAATGAACTAGGGAATGGCTGTCCCAAGCGTTTCTTTAGTTGAAAAAGGCATATCCTGTGGACATACTCCTTCTGCCTGCCTAAAGTCACATCTAATGTTGGACACAATGTTTTGAGTTTTACAAGCACAGGCTGGTTGTGTACAGTCAGTGGTTGCCTGTTCTGAACAGCCAAAGGAACATTCTGTTCAAATTTATACCCATTAGATACAGTAGTCCCCCTTTATAACGCGGGTGTTGGGGTCCAAGACAGCCACCCGCGTTGCATCCGAGCCGCGGATATCCACGATGGGGGTTTTAAATGTATTTAAAAATCTATGCTAGCGCTTCCCATTGTGAGTCTACGGGGGGCGGGGGGAGAGGTCAGACCCCCGTAGACTCACAATGGGAAGCGCTAGCATAGCTTTTTAAATAAATTTAAAACCCCCATCGTGGATCTAATTAAAACAGTGTCAATTTCAGCGGCCGGAGAGGGAAACTGCTCTCTCACTGAAACAATCAGCCGGCTGCTGAAATTGACACTGCCGGCTGCTCTCTCCCTCCAATCAGTACCCCAGCAGCCACAGCCTGTACCCCAGCAGCCACAGCCTGAACCCCAGCAGCCACAGCCTGTACCCCAGCAGCCACAGTACCCCAGCAGCCACAGCCTGAAGCCCAGCAGCCACAGCCTGTACCCCAGCAGCCACAGCCTGAAGCCCAGCAGCCACAGCCTGTACCCCAGGAGCCACAGCCTGAACCCCAGCAGCCACAGCCTGAAGCCCAGCCGCCACAGCCTGAACCCCAGCAGCCACAGCCTGTACCCCAGCAGCCACAGCCTGAACCCCAGCAGCCACAGCCTGAACCCCAGCAGCCACAGCCTGAACCCCAGCAGCCACAGCCTGAAGCCCAGCAGCCACAGCCTGAAGCCCAGCAGCCACAGCCTGTACCCCAGGAGCCACAGCCTGTACCCCAGCAGCCACAGCCTGAACCCCAGCTACAGAGGGGAGGGGCGATGTGAGACCATGCTGGTCTTGCAGAGGCCCGTATGACCTCCTCCTGTGTTCTCTGCTCTCTCCCTCCAATCAGCCGGCAGTGTCAATTTCAGCGGCCGGCTCACTTTGATCCGGAGAGGGAAGCTGCTCTCTCACTGAAACAATCAGCCGGCCACTGAAGTTGACACTGCCGGCTGCTCTCTCCCTCCAATCAGAAATATTAAAACTTAAAAGTTGAATTGGAGGGAGAGAGCAGCGGGCAATGTCAATTTCAGCGGCCGGCTGATTGTTTCAGTGAGAGAGCAGCTTCCCTCTCTGGGTCAAAGTGAGCCGGCCGCTGAAATTGACACAACTGACAGTTGGGGTCCATAAGCCCCCCCGCGGTATATCGCGAACCGCGGTATTGCGGAGCGCGGTATAACGGGGGACTACTGTATACCACTAACCATGGCCAGACAGCTCTGAATGAAAGCAAGTTCTAAATATTCTTGTTGGACTTGTACAAGAGTAATGGGCTGCCAGTTGGCAAATATCCCACCACTCACTGCATCCGCATATGTATGGGCTAGCCAAGATACCACCAAAATAATGTCCCTTTACTCTATCTTGTCTATGACTAGTTCTGCACAACATGAATTGGTCAAATAGTTGGGAAAGGTGCTGTAGCCAGTTCTGAGCAAGTTTTCTGCATACACAGTGAAAGATTACCTCACCTTTACCAAATCAATACTGGACTTGCGTATCTATAGCCATTCCCGTAACAGCCTCCCCGAACAGGCGCCGGAATGTGGCGACTAGGGGCTTTTCACAGTAACTTCATTGAAGCCTACTTGTGACAATAAGCGATTTTAATTTTAATTTTCATGCATATCCATGTGTTCACTCGCCATTATTAGCCTATTCACCAAGGTATCAAGGACATTTACATCACATCACTACATCATTGCTATCTAAATGCACCGTCCTTGTCTGAATCTATGTTCATTGAACTTATGAACACAAATACAGAAGTCGGTGACAATTGTACACGGCTTTGATGGGACCAATCTGGAGTAGTGTGTGCAGTTTTGCTCTCCATATTTAAGGATGGATGTACTTGCTTTTGAAGCTGCACAGTGAAGGTTCACTAGACTGGTTCCTGGGATATGAGAGGGTGATCCAATGTAAACTGGGCCAATAGACTCTGAAGTTTAGAAGAATGAGAGATGATCTGATTAAAACATACAAAACTGAAGGGCCATGACATGGTAGACACAGAGATTGAAATCCTGGAGAATGTGGACCATTTCCCATATCTTGGGATCCACCTCTTGATGAAGGCAGACGTGGACTGGCAAAATTGTTAATCACCTCCAACAGGTCAGTTCAATCTTTGGCTGACTGAGGAAGAGTATTTGAGGAGCAGGAACATTGAGGAGCTACAAGGACATAGTTTACCAGGCAGGAGTGGCCCTTGTGCTCCTATATGGTCTGGAGACTAAACCTACAGCAGTCAAGAAAGGCAGTCCAACTGGACATACTCTCCCAAGCCAACATGACCAGCAACAAGTTGCTAATCACACAAAACCAGCTCTATGGGACAGGATATGTCATTTTGATTCCTGACACTAGGTTCCCATACTGCTTTACTCAGAATTTAGTCGCAGCAAGAAACTCAGAGGAGAAAAACAGAAAAACTTCAGGGGTGCCCTCACAGCATCTCAGAAGAGATCAACCATGCAAGTATTCCTGCCAACTCACTTGAATACCTGGCTTGTAACCGACCAAAATTAAGAAATTTACTTTGGGAAGATTTTGAACATGAACATGCAGAGGGAATATAGAACATGGAACTTAGGAGCAAAGGTAGGCCATTCAGCCCTTTGTGCCAGTCCACCATCCAGTAGGATTATGGCTGATCTGATTGTGATCCCAACTCCACTTTGCCATCCAGCTCCCCCTAGACACCCTACAAAAATTCTGTCGAACTCCGCCTTGATTAAGACACAAGCAAGTTGTGTGTATGTGTGCGCGTGTGGGGCGGTGGGCACACAGTCTCAGAATAATGATCACTTAAGACTAAGATGAGAAGAAATTTCTTTACACAGAGGGTTGCGAAACTTCTAAATTCTCTACCGCAGATAGTTTTGGATGCTCAGTCGTTGAAAATATTTCAGACTGTGATAGACTTCTTTCCCTTCAGGGGACTGAAATATATGGGGAAAAGAAGTGGGAACCGGGAGTTGTAGCTGAAGATCAGCCATAGTCAAACTGATTAGCAGAGTAGGCTTGAGGGGCCATATGGTCTATTATTTCTATTTCGATTTCTTATACTCTTACATTAAAACCTAACTTGCACACTGCCAACTGTCACCAGAAAAACTAGCAAAAAAGACCTTTATGAATGAGTTGGTGGATGTAATATTCTCACCATTTATTTCTGCCCCCTTTCTGAAAGGTAGATTCCGTGCTTAAAGTAGGCAAAAAAAAAATCAAAAATAGGTATGGGCGACCTTGGTATTTGATAACAGAAAGCTGGTTTTGCATTGTACAAGATAGATTAGAACAACGTGAAGGAACAATCCTTCAACTCTTACTTTAGCAATAAGAAGTTCTGTAAAAATAAACAAGGTACCTGTTGAACATCTTTCCACTCTTTATAAATACATAATCTACCTTTGTATAAAATATATAGTCAAAAGATTAAATCTATGTTAAGCCTGCTGTAATTAAAAATAGTTGCCCACATACCAAAAGTAAATTTATCTACTCTTTTAGACTGGCACAAGAATCTAAAAAAAGTTGTATGTTTTGTTTCAGTGCAGAGTATAGTTCTAAAATTTAAATACCTACCAGAGTAAACTGAATTGCAATGATGTCAGCTGTACCCATGCCAAGGGCAACGTAGTAGACTTCACACCAGTACAAGGGCATTTCTTTAAAACACCACAAGAAATACTGGCACTTTAAGTAATAAAGTTACAGAAAGAAAACTATTAACAGATCTCCAAATTCAGCAGCAGACAAGTCAACACAACCCACATGTCGTAACCTCAAACCGCTGGCGAACTCACCCCTGACCAAAAATGATTTTGCTGGAGTTTGTATTCCAAGATAAATTTTAATTCAAAACGTTCACTCCACAACGGTGGATAATTCCACTGCACTTTTATCCTTCTTGGAGATCCCAAAACAGGCTCAGCTGTAACATTTGCAGGCGGATTGGGTTGAACTGAAACAAAAAAGAGAATGTCTTTGACAGACTAGTCAGAATGCTACATCTACGACAAAAGGCCTTTGCTGTAACAGAACTGTAGCAAAGGAATTTTAAAACTTAATAACGTTTGGATCAGGGTTAGGTAGGAACTAAACATGCAGCAAATACCTCAAACCTGAATCAATATGCATCAAAACCCACCCACGGTAGCATTTAAAGAAGGGCGGGAGCATGGGTGGGTGGCCGGCAAACCCACTACCAGGTCATTCATTTAAATCGTTTCATGAGGCTACAAACCTCCTGTTTTTCTCATCCCCCTGCCCCTTTCTGACTTATTTAATTCATGCTTGATGCTATCGAAAAAACATTTTTTTACATTTGGTCTCATAGATGTTTTAGTGTTAAACATCTATGTCAAATTGATTTCCAGAGTTCTCTCATTCCCTTAGAACGTTTTTGAAATTGTACATCTATACAAGAAGTATAGACAGTCTAGTAGAAGGGATTGAGTAGCATTATTCGGATAAAATTTATTATATTCTAAAAGATTGTGCAATGAGAAGTAAGCAGGCAGCAGAGACTGTTATGGGTATAATTCAAAAATTTGAACTATACTGGGAGTTGTGTATAGGCCCCTTGATAGCAGCTGTGAAGTAGCAGAACACATTAATACAGACAGAGCAGTTTTAATGGGGGATTTCATTGCTTGTTGTAAGCTGAGTTCATGTCAAAAAGGGAGCAAAGTTCTTCAGTATGTTCAGGACATGTTACTGCAACAATATGTCCTAAAATCAACAAGTGCTCAGGTCATATTTGATTTAAACCAAGGGCGCAATCCATCAGCCACGTCGCTGTCGACCGGGAACGCAACGTGGCCAGAAGATGTGACAGGCCTCCCACAGGCAGCCACGGTGCCTTGCGGGATCTACCCAAGTCCAGAATCCTACCCAAACAATGTGCGAGATCACACCGCGCGCACTCACCTGCGATCTACTGGCTCCCTGGATCAACCGCCGGGCGTCATTCAGTACTGGTCCACATGAGGGAGGTACATATGACATGATTATTTCTCACAAAACCCCAGCATTTAGCACAGTACAGAATGATAATAATTCAACATATACAACTTCCGGTGGCAGGGATGTGCTGAGCAGACGCAGGGAAAGTAGCTCGCCTGTCGGAAACTTTGATTAAGTACTTTTAGCCTGAAAGTCGACTACTACCCCATCTGATACGAACCCCCCTCACCCTCCCCAAGCCCACCATACACTCAAAGAGTTACCCTCAAAACAGCAAAGGGGTCGAAAGGACAGCAAGAGCCAGGAGAGAAAGGTCGAGGTTGCAGACATGTGGAGCGAGGCGAACAGGAATTGACAGATCGGCGATACAAAGGCTGGACTCCCGCCAATAGGACAATGGATGGAGCTCCTAACATGGGAGCTCCTAAATCAGAGATACCATGAAGAAGGAGATGATGCCAACGTTGAAGTCGGCAATCGTCGATGCCTTAGCCCCCTTCAAGGAGGTAAAAACAAAAGACAGAGCAACGACTGAAGGTGCAGGAGGTGACAGTGGGGGAACTCGAAAAGGCTGCCACTGACCAAGGTGACTGGATCGCCTCGTTGGAAGCATGTGGCTGGATTAGTGGCAGCCCAGGGAGCGATCAGGGGGAAGGTGGAGGACCAAGAGAAAAGGCCTCGCCGTCAGAACTGCCGGAGGGAACCGAGGGCAAAAACCCCACGGAGTATGTGGCGCAAATGCTGGGTAAGCTGGTCGGGGGCGAAAGTTTCCCCAAGCCCCAGAAATGAACAGGATCCACAGGCCACTATGGCAGAGGACCAAGGCAGGAAAACTACCACAGGCCATCATCGCCAAGCTTCACCAGTTCCACGAAAAGGAGCAGATCCTGAAATGAGAAGAGCACACGATCCGCTTGGACCAAGACATTGAGGCTGACCTGGCCATGCACCGGGCCGAGTTCAATGGATCTAAAATTACTTTGTTTGAGGGAGCAAGAACGGTTCAGGATGCCGGCCAAACTGTGGGTGACCTTCCAGAACAGGGAACACTATCTCATCACACCGGGGGAGGGGGTGGAGGGGCATGGATAACGGATCATGATAAACACATGTTGTAGGGAGAGTGCAAAGGGGCATGAAAATGGGTAAGGAGGTGTGTGAGGTGCGGGGGAGAATCACACGAGTACAGGGAGCAGAATGGAGTAAGTGAAGATGGGAGGCCGTGCCGCAACTTCTCATGGTTGGTGGGGGAGGGGGTGTGGATGGAGACCTCTGGCAGAAGGGGGACGCACAGCACTAGGTTGGGGAAAAAGGGGGGGGTGGGAGATCAGGAGGGGTGGCGGAGGAGGGAAAACTCCCTCGTGGTACAGGGAGTGGGGGGGCAGAAGACAGATTCAGGCTGGGGGGAAGAAAGTGGAGGGGGGGGGGAAAGAGATGCTGGTTGCAACAGGTCGCACATGGCAACGAGAGGAACAAAGAAATCAAAGTGTGGCTGACCACACAAGGTGGGGCACATATCTTGCAAACATAATGGGGATGCCTCACTCTCCACATTCTGGGAGGCACTGAAGGCAGTGACAAGGGGGAGCGGCAATAGGATACAGGGCTCTCAGAAATTGGAAGGAGAGGGTTGGCGAAGCAGCAACTGATCAACTCCATACTGGACGGGGATCGCCGTTACTCCTCAGCCCTGAACGTAGAACTTGGCAAGGGGGAAAAATTACAAATAGAATTTGATCTGCTCTCCACTAGAAAAGCAGTGAAACAATTCTGGCAGACACTGGGACCTTCTAGGAGCATGGAGACAAGGCCAGCCGCCTCCTGGCTCACCTGCTGAGGAAGGAGGCAGCCACGATGGAAATAGCACAGGTGAAAGATAGGAATAGCAAATTAGCCACAGTGCCAGACAAGATTAACGAGGCCGTTGCAACTTCCTACCGAGAGCTGTCCACCTCTGAGCCCCTGGAGGGGGACTCGAAGATGACGCAGTTCCTCGACAGGTTGGACATACCAGTCATGGGGGAGGAAAAGAAGCAGAGTCTGGAATCAGCACTGGAACTGAGAGAAGTCATGGAGAGCATGCGGTTCCACGCAGTGCCAGTGCTAGCCCCTCACTGGTAGCGGAATTGGTGCAGGTGCAGCACCGATTCTCCTGTCATAGAAGTCCACGGATTTTCTTTGTTGCAGAAACGGAGAATCCAGCCCAGAGTATATCTTAAATAGTGAAATGTTAGGAAGTGTTGAACTTCAAAGAGACTTCGGTGTCCTTGTTCATGAGTCACTGGACACAATCCAATGGCCACGCTGCGCCGGTAAATGAAAATGAAATGAAATGAAAATCGCTTATTGTCACGGGTAGGCTTCAATGAAGTTACTGTGAAAAGCCCCTAGTCGCCACATTCTGGCGCCTGTCCGGGGAGGCTGGTACGGGAATCAAACCGTGCTGCTGGCCTGCTTTGTCTGCTTTAAAAGCCAGTGATTTAGCCCAGTGAGCTAAACCAGCCCCTAAAGCAGCGCGCTGCAGCGTAGCATGGACGATAAAAGTCAGGAGTCCCTGCTCCCGGGATCTACCCAGCTTGCAATGCCTCAAGAGATCCAACTTGATCTCACGTGATGTTGCGATGTAAATCTCGCCCATTATATTTTATTTTCTCCCGTTTGAGAAATTCTGCCAAGTTGGACAGTTAGTCCATGGCCTTGGGTGGCGCAGCCAATTGCCAGCCCAGCTGGGGTCTCTGGCAGGCCATTAGGGAGGCAAAGACTAGGGCACCTGCTCCGCTCCCCATAAAGAGGTCTGGCTGCTACGACACCCCAAAGGCCGCCCCTACCGGGCATGACTCCATCCTCATCACCACAAACCTGGATATGGCCTCAAAGAAAGCTCATCTCTGCGCATATGGAGGTTAAGTTTGCCTTGTGCAGTGTGTCAATCCAGTGTGTCTATCTCCTTAGCCAGTTCTTCTTCCCTTTTCTCCTATGTCTCGTCCAGGGGTGACTGTACATGTCAGAACAGTTCCAGTCTACTAGTTTGCCCACAGTGAGAAATTTGTCCTGTAGTGAGTGTCCTGGTATCCGGGGAAATGTCATTGTCTCCTTTCGGAAGAAGTTACTGATCTGAATGTAGCTCATTCCCTTTCATGAGTTGAAATTTGCCCCATGTGTTCCCCGGGGCCTCTACTCTGCCTTCGACATGCATTCCCCCCAGCATCAGTGTCCCTTCGTTCTGTCCCCACCTTTTAAAGGAGCTGCCCATTTGTTGCAGGGTGACTTGTGGTTGTTGTAAATTAGGGCCATGGTAGACATCTCGGTCAGACCGAAGTGGTGTCGCAGTTGGTTCCACGTTCTCAACGTGGCCACTATCACTGGGATTTTTGAATATCTGACAGGTGAGGGAAAGGAGTGCGGCCATGGCCAGCGCACTGAGGGATGTCCTTGAGCAGGAACTCTTCTCCACTCTGACTATTCCTTCCCTGGCTATTTGACCCTTTCTGCGGTACCTCCCAGTGGTAGAATTGGAGGTTCGGGATGGCCAGGCCTCCATGTTCCTCCTTCTTTGCAGAATCGCTCTTGATCCATGGGTTCTTCCACCCCCCGGCCCCACACTCACAAACGTCATGATTAATTTGTCAGGGCAGCACAGTGGCGCAGTGGTTAGCTGACGACCCGGGTTCGAATCCCAGCCCTGGGTCACTGTCCGTGTGGAGTTTACACATTCCATGTTAAGTTGCAAATACCCCAACTAGGATCTTCCAAAGTTATCTAATTTAAGAAGTGTTCCTTTAGATTGGGAAATTGCAATTATCTCCCTACTTGAGACAGGTGGGGGAGGAAAGGAAACCGGTTAGTGACTGAAACCTTTTAAAATATTCAGCTAATCAGGCAGAGAGTGCCTGACAAACATCATTGCTTTTATTTTTGAAGAGGTGACTAAAGTAAATAAAGTAAAGGGAATTAATGTATATAGATGTTGCGTGAATGGACTTCCAATAGGTATTTTTTGAAGTCTGCTAGGAGACGAGTAGCTGAATTTGAAGCTTATGAATTAACAACAAATTATTGACCTCATTAGGAGACACAGACACATAGAAAATAGGTGCCGAAGTAGGCCATTCGGCCCTTAGAGCCTGCACTACCATTCAATATGATAATGCAAATTCAGAATCTCACTCCGGCTTACTCTCCATACCCCTTGATCCCATTAGCTACAATGGCCATGTCCATCTCCCTCTTGAATCTTTCCAACTGAGTGGTAGAAGATAGATAGTAGGAAAATGAGCAGGCACTCTAATTGGCAGGATGTATTTGGTGATATCATATAGAGATCGGTGTTGGACCTAACCTATTCTCTGTATTTGTTGACATGATAGTGAGCCAAATATCTAAGTGTGCAGGTGACAGAATGGTGGCAGCTTTGTAAACATCGTAGACGGAGGTATAAAATTATATGGGCATTAACAAATTAAGTGAATCGCCATAATAGTGGCAAATTAATTTCAATATCAGCAAGTAGGAGGTCATCCAGCTTGGACCAAAAAAAATAGAACCGAATACTTTCTAAATGGTGAAGCTTGAAGCAGTGGAGATCCAAAGAGATGTATATACATCACTAAAATGTCATGGATAGCTACAAAATAGTGAAAAAGGCAAATAGAATGCTGGTCTTTTTCACAAGAGGATTAAGGTCAGAAGTCATGGTACAGCAACACTAGGTTCCGGTTGGACTACATCCACTTTCAGTTCTGGGCATCAAATCTTCGTAGCAGAAACAAATTACAAATACAAATATTAATACAAATTAATTCGGATAATGAATTTTGGATACAAGAAACTGGATTAGTTATCAACCATCTCGAGGGCAATTAAGGATGGGCAATAAATGCTGGCCAAGCCAACAGTCACATCCCATGATTTAATTTTTTTTAAAATCAAGGACAAAGCAGCCACTTGACTGGCACCCCATCCTCCACCGGAAACATTTGCTCCCTCCACCACCAACTCACAGTGACAGCAGGGTGTACCATCTGCAGGATGCAGGGCAGCACGGCGGCACAGTGGTTAGCACTGCTGCATCACAGCGCCGAGGTCCCAGGTTCGATCCCGGCCCTGGGTCACTGTCTGTGCACATTCTCTTTGTCCGTGGGTCTCACCCCCAGAACCCAAAAAGATGTGAAGGCTAGGTAGATTGGTCACGCTAAATTGTCTCTTAATTGGGAAAAAAAGAATTGGGTACTCTAATATTTATTTTTTAAAAAGGGAAAAAAAAAGATGCAGCAACTCATAACAGCTCCTTGACCAGCACCTTCCAAACCTGCGACCTTTAGCATCTAGAAGAAGGGCAACAGATGCATGGAAACAAAGCCACACACCAAATTGAAACTATGGGCATGATTTAACACGCAAAAAAAAGAGTCCCATTTTGGGTGCGTACAGCTCTTTCTCGGCACCTACAGCGCAGAGGATGATTGTTTTCTCTGGCCTCAGTCAGGAACGACCTGCTGAGGCTGAACTTACCTCAATTTCTGGGTGCCTGGGTGGCAGCGCCAGGGTTCCAGGCTGGTACCACCCTGCCCAGAGCCCAACCACTGGGTTCCCGGGCCTCGAGCGAATTGGGCCCAACATATTTAAAGTAGCCTAATGGCTCACTTAAATATGTTAATCTGGATCTCGCGAGGCATTCTGAACATCACAAATCTCACGAGAGGCCTCTCGCAAGATTTAACTGCCTTGTCACATCACTGAGTCGGGTGCGACGAAGCTGTTCGATCGCGCCCTAATATTTCCCTTTCTTCACTATGCCAGAATACTGGAACACCTTCCCTAACAGAAATGGTCACCCCGTAGTAAGCACCTCTCTGCCGAATTGGAAAAGGGGACAAGGCAGTAATTTTTTAAACCCGTGGTTTTAATGAACGCTATGACCCTGTTTCTGCCCACTTGAGACAAGAACATCTTCCCAATTGAATTATTCCTTATTACAGTTTTGATTGTACCTCTAATTACAAATGCTTTAAGCGAGTCAAATTTTGTTGTGATAAATTGATTTACCTCTAAATCATTGCTGCGAGTTTAATACCAAACAATTGAAATCCTAACAAAGTTTTTGGACTGGATTCTCCGCCCCGCCACATTTCCGTTTCATCCCGCCGGCGGGATGCTCTGTTACGCCAGCCGATCAATTGGGTTTCCCATTGTGGGGCAGCCCCACGCCGTTGGGAAACACCTGGGCTGCCGGCAAAACGGAGCATCCTGTCGGCGAAAAATCCAGCCCCTTGTTTTACTACTATTGAATGATGTTGCAATTGTGTTAGTTACTTGAGCAAATCTTTGGACAGTTAACAGTTTTTTTTTACTATTTAAAGACCATTTTATATTCCAACCAAATGGCAACAAAGTAAGAGTGGTGACAAGCATTACTTACCAATCTCCATTGTCATAATTTCTAACAATGTAGTTCTGCTGCCAACAGGGTTGATTGCAGTTATATTTATAATATATGGCAAGGATGCAAACATTTCAGGATTGTCTATTTGGCAAATATTGCTGAACAAATCCGTGGTACAGTTGGAAACTTTTCTGCTTGGATTGCTGAAACAAAGGAGAATTTAATTCATTTCTAGGAGGCTGCAGGCTTCGATTTTAACAGCGTGATGTATGCATCTCAGGTGTACAACAAATATATATATTTTTAAAATTCATTTACGGGATGTGGGCATCGCTGGTTAGACCAGCATTTATCGCCCATCCCTAGATGCCCTTCAGAAGGTGGTGGTGAGTTGCCTTCTTGAACTGCTGAAATCCTTGAGGTGTTGATACACTCACTGTGCTGTTAGGGACAGAGTTCCAGAGTGTTGCCCCAGCGACAGTGAAGGAACGGCAATATATTTCCAAGTGAGGTGCTGAGTGGCTTGGAGGGGAACTTCCAGGAGGTGGGGTTCCCAGGTAGCTGCTGCTCTTGTCCTTCTAGATGGTAGTGGCTCTGGGTTTGGAAGGTATTCTCTAAGGAACCTTGGCATTTGCAACTTTATAGGTGCATAAAATTCATATAACATCTCTTGCAATTAAGTAAAGCCTGAAACAGAATAAAGCTATGTTTGAATGAATTACAAAATCGGGTTCCCAAGTCCAACGGCACTCATTAACTGGAATCATAGTGTACAATCACACTCCACACTTGTTCTTAGGGTAGAGGCATTAAACCTTGGAGTATGAAGAATTTACTCCAAAAACAAAGCAAGATGTCACCCTATGAAGCAGAGAGCTATATTCACTTAAATCTGATGGTGTCCAGTTATGATCTGCTCCAGAATTAAAGCTGCCTGTAGCCTGTAACTTTCATAAAAAGGGTTTGACATGGTACAGTAATAAGGACGGCACCTTTTAAGGAATTCTGTACATGACTTCTCTCTGGAATTGGATTCCAAAAATTTAAACAACCATTTTCTCCTGGCTAAACATCCACACAAATAAATACTGAACTGAAAAGGTGCCAATATATTCGAAAGTGGTGAGTGATGCACTCTCAATGTTTGCGCACTTCCTGCTTGCTGGATTATAAACTCGAAGCAATTTAGCACCTGAAAAATATGCACAGTGTAGCCAAATTTCAATGCCACAATGTTCACTGAGCTCCAATTATTCACCAGGCTGGTTACCTTGCCAGAATTCAACAGATTTAACACACATGATCGGTCTCCCAAAGAGCCACACTCATTCCCTCTTATTAGACCATGGGGCGGGATTCTCTGGTCGCCGACGCCAAAATCAGAGAATCCCCGTTTGCGCCAAAATTGGGGTCGGCGCCGCTTTTGCGATGCTCCGCCCCGTCGAAAACGGCATACTCGAAGACTCGCATGCCGTATGGACGGTCTCAGGACGTCACCTGAGGCCCTCTCCCGAAGCTCGGCCCCCGATGAGCCGAGTTCCTGACGGCGTGGGTCACTCATGCTGCTTTTTAAGCTATTTTTTCAGCTTGCGGACGGAGTCCAGCGCCGCCACAGTCGGGGTGACGGCGTTCAGCGGGCAGGTGGGGCTTTGGCAGGGCCTCGGGGCACTTGTGGGGGGTTACTAGGGGACAGTATGTGGCAGGCCGGGTCCACGCGCGGCTGGCACCGTGTTGCACGGTGTGGCCGCTGCAGGCCGCCACCATGTTGCACGGTGTGGCCGTTGCAGGCCACCGCCATGTTGCACGGTGTGGCCGTTGCAGGCCACCGCCATGTTGCACGGTGTGGCCGCTGCAGGCCGCCGCCATGTTGCACGGTGTGGCTGCTGCAGGCCGCCGCCATGTTGCACGGTGTGGCTGCTGCAGGCCGCCGCCATGTTGCACGGTGTGGCTGCTGCAGGCCGCCGCCATGTTGCACGGTGTGGCTGCTGCAGGCCGCCACCATGTTGCACGGTGTGGCTGCTGCAGGCCGCCGCCATGTTGCACGGTGTGGCTGCTGCAGGCCGCCGCCATGTTGCACGGCGCAGCCGCTGCAGGCCGCCGCCATGTTGCACGGTGTGGCCGCAGCAGGCCGCCACCATGTTGTACAGCACGGCTGCTGCAGGCCGCCACCATGTTGCACGGTGTGGCCACTGCAGGCCGCCGCCATGTTGCACGGTGTGGCTGCTGCAGGCCGCCGCCATGTTGCACGGTGTGGCTGCTGCAGGCCGCCACCATGTTGCACGGTGTGGCCGCAGCAGACCGCCACCATGTTGTACAGCACGGCTGCTGCAGGCCACCACCGTGCACATGCGCAGCCACAGACTCGGCAATTCTCCGAAAGTATTGCCGGGCCTTTAAGCTGCATGCCTGGTAGCTCCCCCCCCCCCCCCCCCATCAGACAGAGGATCGGTGCAGCTTTTGCTCCATTTTGTCTGGCATAAAACATCACTGTTCCCATGCCGGCATCAACAGTTAGTCTTCAAATCGGAGAATCCAGCCCCAAATTTCTCTGGCTGCTTCACCGCTTTCTCAAATATTTTCTCCAATGTTTTACTCACTACAGCAGACCTACTGAACTAGAACTCTGAGGGGCAACTTGGTGCTCCTTTTAAAACAAAATGATTTGTTATAACTTCTGCCCTTCAGCAATCATTTCAATTTCTAACAAGTCCGCAAAATGTACAGCAGGATGTGGCAAATTTACAGATAACTTTTCTGGAGGTGCTTGATGGAACCATCAATTCACCAGACACGTGTTTCCAATATGAATATAGGCTTTAATCTACTTACTACAGAGCCAGCCTGTTACCCGTTGATGAACTCTCAGAGAACTGCAGGCTGACTCTGGACAAGGGTATTTATACAGCAGCACTAGGGGGAGTCGTGGGTAGAGCCAAGGGTGGAGCCCTGAACAAGCTCCTGAGCATTCCCAGAGCTACTCCCCCTAGGTGGTCGGATAACGCTACTGCGCTTACAAAGATATAAGGCGCGATTCTCCGCTGCCCACAACGGGTCGGAGAATAGCGGGAGGGCGTCCCCGACATTTTTCCCGCCCTCCCGCTATTCTCTCCCTCCCCGGTCGTCCCACAACACGAATCGCTGCTCGCTGTTTTTTACGACGAACAGCGATTCTCTCCAGGCCGATGGGCCGAGTTCCCAGGCCTTTACGGCCGTTTTTACAGCAGCAAACACACCTGCTTGCGGCCGTCGTAAAAACGGCCGCAACATGCCCGTTCTGGGCATCCAGGGCCCCGATAGGCATGGCAGTACCACAGCCGTGCCAAGGGGGGCATGGGCCCGCGATCGGTGGGCACCGATCGCATGCAGTGCGTCCATAATGGACACACTCTTTCTCCCTCCACCGCCCCGCAAGATCAGTCCGCGGGACGGCCGAGGGAGATGACGGCCCTGCGCATGCGCGGGTTGGAGCCGTCCAATCCGCGCATGCGCGGCTGACGTCATCGTGCGCGTCAGCCGGCGTGACGCTTGGCGCGCGGACTTAGCGGCGGTCGCTAAGGCCGCGATGCCGTGGTTGACGGGGCCCGCTGCTATCCCCGCCTGGGGGGGGGGGAGCATTTGCGGAGAATCGCGCCCATAGTGTGAATTACCATGTTACATTCACCACCTGCAAAAAAATCAAGTCCGGCGGGGGTGGTGGCCTACAAAGTCAGTCTGTCCGGTGGTCGAATTGTCTGCTCTGATCTGCGGAGCACCGGGGTTGCAGCCTCTTGCGGTGGCTGGATGGGTGTTGTGTGCTGGGGTACGATGGTGGACTCCAGGGAGGGTTGTATCCGAGCTTCATACTCTCCTGGTTCGACTGGGGGCGCTGGGGGCTGGCCGGCGCAGGTGTGCGGAACTGGTGGAGTGAGCGCATGGGCTCGGGAGCGGCAGCATGGGGTGTAGGGCGAGAGGTCCTTCTGTAGGGGTAGAGGGGGTGCTGGATCCGGCGGGTGCCAGATCCCGGAGGGATACAGTGTCCTGACGGCTGTAAGGGAACTCGACGAATGCATACTGGGGGTTGGAGTGGAGCAGGCGCACCTTTTCAACAAGGGGGTCGGTTTTGTGTGCCCTGACGCGTTTCCTCAGAAGTACGGGGCCCGGTGTCCTCAGCCAAGCCGGAAGTGAGACCCCCGTGGTAGTGCCCCTGGATAAAATGAAGAGCCTCTCGTGAGGGGTCTGATTGATCGCTGTGCACAAAAGGGACCCATTAGCTTGAAGTACGTCTGGGAGGACTTCCTGCCACTGGGAGACTTGGAGCTTTCTAGAATGGAGGGTCAGTAGGACGGTCTTCCAGACCGTCACGTTCTCCCTCTCCACCTGCCCGTTCCCCCTGGGGTTGTAGCTAGTAGTCCTGCTCGAGGCAATGCCCTTGTCGAGCAGGTACTGACGCAGCTCGTCGCTCATGAAGGACGAACCCCGGTCACTGTGTACGTAGCTGGAGAAACAAAACAGGGTGAAGATGCTATGCAGGGCCCTAATGACTGTGTGGGAGGTCATGTCGGGGCACGGGATAGCGAATGGGAAACGGGAGAACATGTCTACGACGTTTAGAAAGTAAACGTTCTTGTTAGTTGAGGGGAGTGGCCCTTTGAAATCAATCGCGAGGCGTTCAAAGGGCCTAGAAGCCTTGGCCAGGTGGGCCCTGTCTGGTCCATAGAAATGCGGTTTGCACTCCGCACAGATCGGGCAGTCCCTGGTGACTGCTTTTACCTCCTCGTTGGAGAAAGGCAGGTTTCGGGCCCTGATGTAGTGGGCGAGCTGGGTGACCCCTGGGTGGCAGTGGTCATTGTGGATGACTTTCAATCGGTCAATCTGTGCGCTGGCGCATGTCCCACGGGATAGGGCATCCGGAGGCTCGTTGAGCTTCCCGGGTCGATACTTAATGTTGTAATTGTAGATAGAAAGTTCGATCCTCCACCGAAGAATTTTGTCGTTTTCAATTTTGCCCCTTTGCGAGTTGTCAAACATGAAGGCAACCGATCTTTGGTCGGTGATGAGGGTGAACCTCCGACCTGCGAGGTAGTGCCTCCAGTAACGGATAGCCTCCACAATGGCTTGTGCTTCTTTCTCGACTGAGGAGTGTCGGAGTTCTGAAGCGGAGAGGGTAAGGGAGAAAAATGCAACTGGTCTCCCTGCCTGATTTAAAGTAGCTGCAAGAGCTACCTCTGAGGCGTCGCTGTCTACCTGAAATGGAGTGGATTCATCCACCGCCCGCATGACCGCTTTGGCGATGTCCTCCTTGATGCCGTCGAAGGCCTGGCGTGCCTCGGCTGACACTGGAAATCGTGTGGCCCTAAAGAGTGGGCGGGCTTTGTCCGCATATTGAGGGACCCACTGGGCGTAGCACTTGGGGCAATGGGGGAGGGGGAGTTTGGGGGACAGTGGTCTGGGTCTGGGCCCAGGACTCCGTTTTCCACGACATAGCTGAGGATGGCTAGTCTAGTTGTGCGGAAAACGCATTTCTCCTTGTTATACGCGAGATTCAGTTTCTGTGCCGTCTGGAGAAAACGGTGGAGGTTGGCGTTGTGCTCCTGCTGGTCATAGCCGCAGATGGTGACATTGTCGAAGTACGGAAACGTGGCCCGCAGCCCGTACTGGTCCACCATTCGGTCCATTGCTCGTTGGAACACCGAGACCCCATTAGTGACGCCGAAAGGGACCCGGAGGAAATGGAAGAGGCGGCCATCGGCTTCGAATGCCGTGTACTGGCGGTCCTCCGGGCGGATTGGGAGCTGGTGGTATACAGACTTCAGATCCACCATGGAAAAGAGCCGATACTGGGCGATCTGGTTTACCATGTCTGCAATCCTGGGGAGGGGATACGTGTCGAGGAGCGTAAATCTATTTATGGTCTGAATATAGTCGACAACCATGTGGAATTTTCCCCCGGTCTTAACTACCACCACCTGAGCTCTCCAGGGACTATTGCTGGCCTCTATAATCCCCTCACTGAGAAGCCTTCGGACCTCTGCTCTGATAAATACCCTATCCTGCAGGCTGTATCACCTGCTACGAGTGGCTACGGGTTTACAGTCCTTAGTGAGACTGGCGAAGAGAGGGGGGGGGGGATTCGCAGCGTAGCGAGGCTGCAGATAGTGAGTGGGGGCAGGGGCCCGCCGAAGCTGAGGGTGAGGCTCTTGAGGTTACATTGAAAGTCTAGGCCTAATAAGAGTGGCGCGCAGAGGTTGGGCAAAACGTAGAGTTTGAATTTTAAGTAGCAAGCGCCTCGGATTGTGAGTGTCGCGGCGGTGCACCCCTGGATCTGGACCGAATGGGAGCCTGAAGCGAGCGAGATAGTTTGCTGCACAGGGAAAACGGGGAGCGAACAGCGTCTTACCAGGTCTGGATGTATGAAGCTCTCAGTGCTCCCGGAGTCGAAGAGGCATGGCATTTTGTACCCGTTGATATGGACCTCTGCCATCGAATTTCGCAGATGCTTCGGGCGTGATTGGTCCAACATGACCGCGCTGAGTTGCGGGTAGTCGGCGGCTCGATCAGCTGTGCTGGAGTGGCCCCGTGATGACTGCCCTCTGAGTTAATAGTCGTATTCTTCCGATGAGTTGTCCGAGCGTGGAGATGCAGGTCGGGCCCGTGGATCGCACGTGGCGGGTGGGGAGGAAGATGGCGTCCAAGATGGTGGCCCCCATGAGTCACACGTGGCCGGCCGCGTGGTGGTGGTTTGCCAAGATGGCGCCCCCCCATGGATCGCACGTGGCGGGAGGGGGCGGAGTCGGGGCATAGGCCGCGGCGTTTCGGGCCCCGCGGGTGTTGGGAGCGATTACTTTGTGCCGCTGGGGAGTTGGAAGCTGGGGCCCTTTTAGCGAGGTACACGCTTGCGTAATGGCCTTTCCGCACGCAGCTGCTGCAGGTCGTGTTGCGGGCCGGGCAGTGCTGCCGCGGGTGCTGATTCTGGCTGCAGAAATGGCAGGCTGGGGCAGCATGGTGGCTGGGCGTCCGCGTAGCACAGGCCTGGGGGAGTCGCTGGTCGGGGGCCCATTATTGGGTCGCGGGGTCCTCGGGGAACGAGTTAAGGCTGCGGAAGGAGACCTCCATCGTGGTAGCAGCTTCCACAGTCGTTTCTAAGTCATGGGCCCCCTTTTCCAGCAGTCGTTGGCGCACATAATTAGACCTGAGCCCCGCTACAAAAACATCGCGTACAGCAAGTTCTCTGTGTTCAGCCCCGGTAACCGCTTGATAATTACAGTCATTTGACAAATTATTGAGTTCCCTTAGAAATTCGGCGAGTGATTCTGTAGTCTGCTGGCAGCGAGTCGTGAACACATGGCGTGCGTAAACTTTGTTAATGGGCCTTACATATATCTTATCGAGTACCGCTAGCGCTGCAGTATATGAACCGGCCGAGTTTAGTTGCATAGAGATTCTGTGGTGCACCCGCGCGTGCAGTAGACTTAACTTCTGTTCCTCTGTTGTTTTGGCTGTGCTCACTTCTGCCAGGTAGGCCTTGAAGCACCGCAACCAGTGGGAGAAGATTTCTTTAGCCTCTGCATCCTGCAGGTCGAGTTCCAGGCGTCCAGGCTTGAGGGCTGATTCCATGATCGATCTTGACTGTTCTTAAGTAGATTAAATTGATGGAACCATCAATTCACCAGACACGTGTTTCTGATATGAATATAGGCTTTAATCTACTTACTACAGAGCCAGCCTGTTACCCGTTGATGAACTCTCAGAGAACTGCAGGCTGACTCTGGACAAGGGTATTTATACAGCAGTACTACGGGGAGGAGTCGTGGGCAGAGCCAGGGGTGGAGCCCTGTACAAGCTCCTGAGCATTCCCAGAGCTACTCCCCCTCGTGGTCGGATAACGCTACTGCGCTTACAAAGATATAGGGCGCGATTCTCCGCTGCCCACGACGGGTCGGAGAATAGCGGGAGGGCGTCCCCGCCATTTTTCATGCCCTCCCGCTATTCTCCCCCCACCCCCCACTATTCTCCCCCCACCCCACACGGCCGCCCCACGACACAAATCGCTGCTCGCCGTTTTTTACGGCGAACAGCGATTCTCCCCAGGCCGATGGGCCGAGTTCCCAGGCCTTTACGGCCGTTTCTACGGCAGCAAACACACCTGCTTGCTGCCGTCGTAAAAACGGCCACAACATGCCCGTTCTGGGCATCCAGGGCCTTGATTGGCACGGCAGTACCACGGCCGTGCCAAGGGGGGCATGGGCCCGCGATCGGTGGGCAACGATCGCAGGCAGTGCGTCCATAACGGACGCACTCTTTCTCCCTCCGCCGACCCGCAGGATCAGTCCGCGGGGCGGTCGAGGGAGATAACGGCCCCGCGCATGCATGGGTTGGAGCCGTCCAATCCGCGCATGCGCGGCTGACATCATCGTGCGCGTCAGCCGGCGTGACGCTTGGCGCGCGGACTTAGCGACGGTCGCGGGGCCCCGCTGCTAGCCCTGCCCGGGGGGGGGGGGGGGGGGGGGGGGGGGGGGGGGGGGAAGAATCGGGTTCTGGGGGGGGGAAGAATCGGGTTCTGGGGGGGGGGGGGGGGGAGGGGGCGCGGAGGCTGCCGTGAAACACGGCCAGTTTCACGACAGCCTTTACAACTCGCTGCATTTGCGGAGAATCGCCCCCATCGTGTGAATTACCATGTTACACTCACCACAGTGCTGTTTCTGGAGGTGCTGAATTTCTAAATAAAGTACTGGTTTTATGTCTGGCGTTAAAGTGTCAACATTTCTTCCCATGTTATATCCCACATTAAAGAGCCTCCTATAAAACCTAATCAAAATGCTAGGATCCTTCCCACAGGCATAGTGTTCAGATGGTTACACAATGACTGTATAAAACAAAAATGGATGAACGGATCAGCTGGTATTTTTGTTCTTCACTTTTCATATTTAGAAATTCAAATTTTTCTCCTCTCAACATTTCTTGGTGCCTTCCCTTCTGATGTAGCTTCGCTTGAAGTCAGAGTTTGTGTGCATGAGCTTCGATAGTCACCTTTGACCATGGTGAGGGATTCTCATTGAGATAAGGGAAAAGTCAAAGCCAAGCCCACCTTCGCCCATTATGGATTGAGCATATTACACTTGTTGGTTGAGGAGATAATTCATGTTTCTGCAGAAGTCTGCCGCACATCTTGGGTTGTAAATCAGGCTGTGAACAATCCAGAGACCAGAAGATCAGGGTGGCTAGGTGGCACAGTGGTTAGCACTGCTGCCTCACAGCACCAGGGACCAGGTATTCCGACCTTGGGTAACTGTGGAATTTGCACATTCTCCCATTGTCTGTGTGAGTTTCCTCCAGGTGCGGTCCGGTTTTCTCCCACAGTCCAAAGATGTGCAGACTAGGCGGATTGGCAATGGTAATATTGCCCTCTAGTATCCAGGGATGTGTAGGTTTGGTGGGGTTATAATGTTACGAAGATAGAGCAGGAGAGTCGGGTAGGGTGCTCGTTCAGAGAGTGGGTGCAGACTTGATGGGCCAAATAGCCTCCTTCTGCACTGTAAGGATTCAGTGGGATTAATTAACAGTAACATTTTAAATTACTGATCTAAACAAAGAACGGTTCAGTAGGTTAGCTAGAGGTCTTTAACTTCTCAGACCTAGTTTCAAATCCATCCATCCCAGATTGATGGGATAATAGCATCACTGCTCACAGTGGAAAATTACTTTTGCTAATATCATCCAATTGTGAAAGGACATGGATCCTCCTGACAAAACTGGGCCTAATCTAAGGTCAACTGTTCCAGTCAAATTTCGTGAAAGAACCAATCTCCTAGAAATCTTACAATCTGCCAAGAATCCTTCAATTTGCAAATCCCTCGCTTCATCATCGATGCATCAAAATCATCTATGAAATTTATAGGCCTGCCTTGTGGGAGCATAATCAGAAACGGAGATAAATATAATCTGTAACATTCACCTGTATCTAACCTTTGTGTGTGTGTATATACATGGATAAATAAAAGATAGGAGCATGAGGAGGCCTTTTGGCCCTTTGAGCAGTTCCGCCATTTATCACAATCATGGCTGATCATCCAACTCAATAGCCTAATCTTTCTCCCCATAGCCTTTGATCCCATTCGCCCCAAGTGCTATATCGAGCCGCCTCTTGAATATATTAACGTTTTAGCATCAACTACTTCCTGCGGTAATGAATTCCACAGGCTCACCACTCTGTGTGAAGAAATGTCTCCTCATCTCTGGCCAAAATAGTTTACCCTGAATCCTCAGACTGTGACCCCTGGTCCTAGACACACCCATCATTGGGAACATCTTCCCTGCATCTACCCTGTCTAGTCCTGTTAGAATGAGATCCCCCCTCATTCTTCTGAACTCCAGCGAGAACAATGTATGCATGCACACTGTACTGTTTAATTTAGGGCAAGTGTGAGAGACTGAATAACCCTTACTTTTAAACTCACAAAAGCTGATTGGTCAGGTTCTTTAATTAGGATACTGACACTCCCAGATTGAGGATATACACATTCCATTGTCTACAAAACTTACTGATCACGGGCGGACAAATTTCGCCTGTGACTGAAATATACTGAAGAATTGATGGGGGACAAAAAAAAAATCGAATTGTTGAACAATTAAAATTAATTGACTCCAAGTTAAGAGAGCTGTGGGTTGCACATCTGACCTGGGAGTAGAAGAGCTGAACAACAAGCACATGAGAGGAAAAAATATTCACTTAGCCAACAAATCTTACACCCATGAACAAATTTACAGGGAAAGAATCGCTAAAGTAAAAACAGTGTTCACTGTTTTAAATGGATAGATGTAAACTAAATCCAAGAACATACCAGAATGAGTCAGAAGACAGAAATTCTATTAAGATATTCTAAAGCAACATTAACGGAGCACTTTACAATCCTCCTAATTACTTTGTGACTCGTGCTCCTGCATTAACTTCACAAAATATACACACTATGATTTATTTAGAAGTTAGGCCAATCTGAAGAAGCATAGAAGTATATAGTCCAATTAACCAGAGATCTACTAAACCTTTCCAACTTTCACAATTTGTGACATCAACTGCGCCGGATTGTGGCGTCCCCCCCCTGTACGCCGCTGCCCCCTACCCCAACCACCACCCCCCCTCGCCACCCCTACCTCCCTCCAACGCCCCTACCCCCCTCCCCACCACCCCTACCCCCCTCCAACGCCGCCCCCCTCCAACGCCGCCCCCCATCTCTCGCAACGCCGCAACCCCCCACCCTCAACGCCGCAACCCCCCATCATCGCCGCAACCCCCCTCCCTCTGAAGGCCGGTACCCACACAGCCCCCCCCCCTCTCCTCCTCCCCCCCCCCTTCCTTCCTCCTCCCCCCCTTCCTTCCTCCGTTAGTGGGGGGGGGGTGCGGCATTAGTGGGGGGTGGGGAGGGTGCGGCGTTGGAGTGGGGTAGGGGTGGTGAAGGGGGTAGGGGTGGTGAGGGGAGGGGGTTGGGGTAGGGGCAGCTGCGTGCAGAGGGGGGGCGACGGTGCGTTGGCCCCGGGCATCAGTCGCCCCCCTCTCTGCACGCCGCTGCCCCTACCCCAACCCCCCCTCACCACCCCTACCCCCTTCACCACCCCTACCCCCCTCCAACGCCGCACCCCCCCCCCCCCCCCCCACTAACGGAGGAAGGAAGGGGGGGGAGGAAGAAGGGGGGAGGAAGAAGGTGGGGAGGAAGGGGGGGGGAGGAAGGGGGGGGAGACCCGGCGTTGAGGGGGGGGGGGAGACCCGGCGTTGAGGGGGGGGACCCGGCGTTGAGGGGGGGGGGGACCCGGCGTTGAGGGGGGGGGGGGGACCCGGCGTTGAGGGGGGGGGGGAGACCCGGCGTTGAGGGGGGGGGTTGCGGCGTTGCGAGAGATGGGGGGCGGCATTGGAGGGGGTAGGGGTGGTGGGGAGGGGGGTAGGGGGTGGTGGGGAGGGGGGTAGGGGTGGTGGGGAGGGGGGTAGGTGTGGTGGGGAGGGAGGTAGGGGTGGTGGGGAGGGAGGTAGGGTGGTGGGGAGGGAGGTAGGGGTGGTGGGGAGGGAGTGGTAGGGGTGGTGAGGGGGGGGGTTGCGGTAGGGGGCAGACGCGGCGTACAGAGGGGGGGGGCGACGGTGCGTTGGCCCCGGGCATCCGCGCCCCCCCTCTCTGCCCCGCCTCTGCCCCCAAACCCCCCCCCCAAATGCCAAGGAAGGGGGGGGGGAACCCCCCCCCCCCCCAAAATGGCCGGAACACACCCCACCCCCCCACCAATATGCCGAACACACCCCCTCCCCCCCCAAATTCCATGACCGGAACACATTCCCCCCCCCCAAATGCCGGAACACACCCCCCTCAAATGCCGGAACACACACCCCCCCCCAATGCCGGAACACACCCCCCCCCCCCAAAATGCCGGAACACCCCCACCCCCCCCCCCCCCCCCCAAATGCCGGAACACACCCCCCCCCCCAAATGCCGGAACACACCCCCCCCCCAAATGCCGGAACACACCCCCCCCCCAAATGCCGGAACACCACCCCCCCCCCAAATGCCGGAACACACACACCCCCCCCCAAATGCCGGAACACACACCCCCCCCCCCAAATGCCGGAACACACACCCCCCCCCCCAAATGCAGGAACACACACCCCCCCCCCCAAATGCCGGGTCTGTCTCTCTCCTCCCTCCTCCCTCCTCCAAAAAACGCCGGGTCTCACCACTTCCGCAGCTGGTGAAACTGACGCGTATCGCGTCAGTCAGCTGCTGGCCCCTCCGGGAACGGAGATTGCCAGCTTAAAAGAAGGCCCCGACGCCGGAGTGATTAACCCCGATTCTTCTCGCCGGAAACCCGCGTTACGACGGGCAACGGAGAATCCCGCCCTAGATGTTGAAGCACAAATGAGGCTAGATGCTTACTGGAAAGTAGACCTTGTGCCTCATCTATGTGAATCATGATACAACTCATCAGTCCAGTACCGTGATGTGGAGCTAGCTTGCAGATAAATTTTAAGGGGTAACTTAGCACCTGCACATATCTGGAGAAGATAGTGTCAGGAATCGATTCCCTAAATAACTTTTTTCTCCCAGAATTTCTCCCTCAGTTTTTTTTCTTTCTTCTTCGTAAGTGATGACACAACCAAACCTTAATTTTATTGCTTTCTTTACTTGCCCCGAAAAAGTGGCGATGTGTCTTCAAGAACTCACATAATGGGTAGGAATTCCATAAATGTTACTCAGCAGTGATTTAAATGTGTACATAGAATGCAACCATTTCACAATTATACTACATGCCTGAAGATATCCTACCTATAGGTTGCACTGTAAATGGTGGGGAAGGCTGCCTCTTGATTCTTCTTCCACGAGCAGGAAATTCTATAAAAGTTTGAAGCTTGGCAATGTACCAATGGCTTACTTGGAGGATCTATTAATGAAACAGAAATAAAACTGTTGTAACTGTTGGAAAATACTGGGAAAATAGTTAAACTCCTGTTTTCTAAGCATTCAACATGTAGTGGTCTAAAATTTAATCAGTACAAATCTGCCAAAATTACATAAAACAAAATACCTGTTGAGTGCAAGTATAAATCCCATGTTCAACAGGTTTGAAATACTTGACAGAATGTAGCATCTATATAATTTCTACCCTAAGAGTCCTGACAGTTCTTGACACTGAGAGGGTGTTTCACCTGGCTGAGGAATCTGTGGAACACAGGGCACAGTTTCACAATAAGGGATTGGTCAAGTAGGTGGGAGAGAAGGAAAAATCTTTGCACGTGAAGGGTTGCGAGTCTTTTAGAATTGTTTACCCCAGGAAGTTGTGGATGCTTCATCCTTGAATGCATTTAAGATGGAGGTAAACAGATTTTTGGTCTCTGAGGGGATCATCGGATATGGGATGGAAAGTGCAGTTGAGGTCAAAGATCAGCCATGATCAAACTGAATGGTGGAGCTGGCACGGCGGGCCAAATGGTGTACTCTTGCTCCCATTTCTTACATTCTTATTTAGATGACCTGGAGTCAAGCCTCTGTTCCTGCTGTTTTGTAATCTGACACATGAAGGATTGCAAAGATGGCCACCAATGTCTCTGTGGAAAAAGTACCAGTTCTCACAATACTGATTGGACAGCTAAATAGTCCACTATATGAGGAGTCTTTGCATGATATGTCCTAATACCCTCTAACAGAGCACATGACAAAGCATGAATATGCTCCTCTGGGAGCAAACATATGACTTAGATTGGTACATGAATACTTGCAACCATTGATGGTCCCTAGTATACTTCTTTATGTTACAAGAGATTAGTGGATAGAAAGGCAGGTGAGTGTTTCAGACCACATTTCCTTAATTCCAATACCTGAACTCAAAGTAGATGCCTTAAAATTATCTTGTTAAATGAGCCCTTGGAATTATGACAAAATAATAGAACCTAGCATTAGACAGAACGTGAAAATTTTTGACGTTTACAGGAGAACCACAAAGATGACAAATATCTGTAGGCAGCCTTGTTGGTGTTGTTATGGGCCAGGGCTTAGAAACTCCAAAGTGTATTATGAAGTTCACTTGACCTACAACCTTTATGTTGAATTTGTCTAGGATGAGCACAAGAGCCTTCGCTGCAGGTGTGATTCATCAGACTTCCTCGACACTTTAATCAAAACAAGGTTTATTCTAAGAATGTAGTTAACATATATTATATACACAGATACGCACACACTATATATTTATATATATATATATGTCTATAAACACAGCAAGAATTCTTATCAATTACAAACATAAAGATACCACACAGCTACAATAATCTATGTATAACACATAATGAATTCCCCCTTAGCTGTTCCAATTCAATAACAGAATCCAATAAACCAAAGCCCCTTTTCAAGGGCATGGCCCAGCACACTGTATTCTCATTTGAATGGGACTGGTCCTTTTCCTGAAATTCTGATCCAGGTCCAGCCAGCAGATTCAAACTCCTTCTGGGAAACAACAATATCTTTGAAGTTGTCAAGAGATTTAGCCACAACCAATGGAACAGCTTTTAAAATGAAAACAGAGTAAACACTTCTTTCTCCTTCTACAGTCCAAAGCCGTCAAACTGAAACGGAAACCTTATAAAAAACCCTCTTACCTGACAGCCACAGCCCAATGTGCTACAAGTCACATGATGAGACTAAACCTTTCTTAAAGGGACACACATGACAGTGTTCAAAGTTATGCAGAATCTTCACCTATTAAAGATATGCAACGTTTTGATTCCTCAAGTCAATATATCCTTCCATATTTGGACTAATTGCTCATCTTTTCCCTCATCTGTATCTTATCAAAGTCAAGGTACATTAATTTCTTTGGCTATTGAGCTATTTATATGCAATGCAAAATCTATAATACTACTAATAATCAGATGCTCATTAATGCCACCAAGTAGCTCCAGCTGTAACTACCATTCGCTTCCGACAATTTATGGTCATTCCTTAAATACTTCATTCAATCCCTCCCATCTATGTTAGCAGTGGAATATCTATATTTGGTGTGCTAGATGCAAGAAATTGAAAAGCCAGGTCTCATATCTGTGTATAAAATTATGAGGGGCATTGTGAAGGGGTCAATAACCCAAGAGGCATAAATAGGTAATGGGCAGGAGGTTTACAGGAGATGTGAGGAAAAATCTTTTCATCCAGTAGGGTGATGGGAATCTGGAACTCATTCCCTAAAAGATTGGTAGAGGCGGGAATCCTCACAATATTTAAGAGGTATTCAGAAAAGCACTCGAAATGCCATAGCATACAAGGCCACGGGACAAGTGCTGGAAAATGGGACTAGAGCTTGACGGCCAGCCTGGACATGATGAACCAAATGGCCTATTTCCCTACTGTAAAAGCTGCATGACTCTCTATGACTCTAAAGTACTGGTGATGGAACGACACTAAGTAACAGGTAGAAACACAGAGATATGCGCATTCGTAAGGTGGGAAACTAAGTCTCCATCTGGAAACATACATGAATTCCTGTAATAAGCACAATCCACCCCCAACTTTACTCAAAATGTTGGAAGTATTTCCCAGGAGAATCCTAAACTACCATCAGCTTTAAAATTCTAATTGAAAAGATCAAAGCCCCTTTACAACGGGAAAGGAACAATGAGTTTTAGAGAATGCTTCCAAACAGAAAACTTGGTCACTGGGGGATCACACTTGAAACCTGAATGGTATGAAAGGAAAGCATTGACTATGATTTATTGTAAAAATTCAATATTGAAGGAACACAGTGTCAAGCTGATTTATTCTACTATACTTGGTTTAGAATTGCATTAAACGGTGAACTTAGGCCGTTTAAAATGATTAGTCTTGGATAGTGCAAGCCAGATAAGCTGAATTCTGTCTGAAAATTCTCCTTTGTCCCAGTAAAGGGAAACAACAAAATGATTCCAGCATAACCTGAATTATTTATGAATATTGCTGCCATGTGTAGATACCTTGGGTCGACGCAATGTAAAACTCAGAACATCTCACTAAAAAGAAACACATTACATGTAACTAGACTGAGCTTTCCAAGTTTCAGATGCTTTACGCAGAAATCAATTGCTAAATGAAATTCAACACTCTCATACACAAGTTTTTTTTTAAATTTAGATTACCCAATTATTTTTTCCAATTAAGGGGCAATTTAGCGTGGCCAATCCACCTACTCTGCACATTTTCGGGTTGTGGGGGAGAAACCCACGCAGACACGGGGAGAATGTGCAAACTCCACACGGATAGTGACCCAGAGCCGGGATCGAACCTGGGACCTCAGCGTCGTGAGGCGGTTGTGCTAACCACTAGGCCACCGTGCTGCCCCTCATACACAAGTTTTAATGCAACACCTCAATTCTGGTTAAAATAGCTTTAACCATAATTCCCAAGAACGGCCCAAAAGATTGATGTCTGGAATTTAAAAATGCCCAGGTTTTCCCAAACTGAATTGTAACATCCATGGCAGTGTTCTTTTAAAAGTGTTATCAGTTGTGACAGACATCAACTATATCATAAATTTGACTTACATCCAAGTTTTAGTTTGATCCAGTGCAACAATCTTCCAGTATTGTCGTGACAACTATAATTTCCTTCCATGGACAAGTCTGCCATCAACAACACAAGATTTCCATGTTGTCTTTTTGAATCGTTAGTTAAGGCCACAAGGGTCCCATTAACCTTCCACTGAATAATCCTGTTGATAAAGTTACATGCTGTAACAATAATTTAGTGCATGCGAGAAAACAATGAACAAATCTTCACATATCAGGATTTAGGGATCCTGAAAGTTCACTCTAACTTATTTCATGTCTACACATTTGCCCCTTTTGGTAAGAATACTGCAAATACACTCCCATTTCATAAATGTCCAGAACAGTTATCACATACTAACTTGTACTGAAACAGTCAACCTTATTCTTCTGGCATTTCTCAGAAAATTTACCTCGGAAAACTTGCCTTGGAAACTATCAAAATACGTTGGGCTTGCTGGGGGGTGGATGCCTGGCCCATGCCTCAGAATCGGGGTGGCCTGGCTCAAGCCCGCCTTTGCTGCATTATGTGTTTTAAACACACCCCTCTGGTACTACTTACAGGCTTCTGGCTATTTACACTGCTTATGTTCAATGTGTCCTGTACATTTTCATAGAGCCTCTGGTGATATGGGAGCCCACCCAGGCTGCCCCTTTGGAATCCCTCATGCCCCATTAGTATCATCAAGGGCATGGTCATGCTCAATCACCGGCCCACCAGGTATTGGCATTCCTCAGAGTGCAGCCTCACTACAGAGGAAGCAGGGGTTTAGCAGAGCTCACCACAACCAAATGACACCTGCACAGTGGCCTTTGGAACCCTCCCTGTCTCACAGCCCCTCTCAGGGCAGAGGCCTCACCAGTGATCTCAACTTTCAGCTCAGATCCTGGTGAGGCTGGCAGCACTGACTGCTTCTGCCACATCCGCCCAGGTTCTGTGCAGGAAGGCGGGTTTGAACCTGCGACCAACAAGGGGAAGAGGGTTTCCCTCCTCTCCTCCGTGGCATCGAGCAATGGGTCCACTTCAGACTCTCAAAATCGTGAGGCAGGTCTTCTCTGAGCCATCCTCTTGGCTGGAGTGAGTGTGTGGTGAGTGGAGCGTTTGTAAGCAACTCCAGATTGTCAAGCTCTTTAACGTGAATTCCGGCCCTAGTTGGTCTACCTCCAGAGGGGAGTGCTGGCCCATTGGCACGTCCTGAATATAAAACAGATTTACAGCACTCAATATCCCCTTAGTCCTCCATTCACCATTAAAATAAGGTATTTATAGAGTTCTTCCTGTGTAACAAAGTAAATGTCAAGTACTGAATACAGTCATTTCAATTTGTACAATATTCCAAGTTAAGATTATATTATCCTCTTATCCTATTGTTCTCAGATCATTGGAATCATAGCAACTTATGTTATTTGCTCCACCTTGTCTAAGCCAGTTAATCTACTGAGGATATCCACTTTCAATTCAGGATTAGTACATCCTTCTATATTCATTTTCAAATACTTACCTCTGAAGAGAGAAATTGATGTTAGCTCCAGCTTATTAGCTATTTAATATAAATCACTGCAGAGGCCTGCAGTGGTTATATTAATAATCCAATGTATGAAATAACAACTTTTCTAGTTGCCTTATTCATTCTAACAATATTCCAGTGTACATTTCCACATGGTACTAATTTACAAATTATTGCAAAAAACGTACAGTTTACTCTTGCAAGCCTTTCTTAGTGTTAAAAATGTTTATTATTTCTCTCTAATGCACTAAAAAATTCCAATATTTCCATTCCTTATTGCATCACAGCGTGGCACAGTGGTTAGCACTACTGCTTTACAGCACTTTTGCACTTTCTCCCAGTGTCTGCATCGGTTTCCTCCCACAGTACAAATATATGAAGGTTAGATGTATTGGCCATGAAAATTGTCCCTTAATATCCAAAGATGTTCAGATTAGGTGGGGTTACGGGGATAGGGCAGGGGAGTGGTCATAGGTGGGGTGTTCTTTGGGAGGATTGATGCAGACTCGATGGGCCAAATGGCCTCCTTCTGCACTGTAGAGATTCTATGATTTCTACTTCCTAAAATAATTCAAATGAATTTTCACAATACCATTTCAATAGTTTTTTGGCCTCTTTTTAATTAAATGCCTTGAGTTACATATAACATTCCAACTGTGACCCAACTAATAGGCATACAAATTCAACGTCACCTTCTTGCTTTTGCCCTTGATGCGATGTATGAATAACCCAGGATCCAATTATCTTTTTGTGACATTTTTTATTTGTAGTTCTAGAACTCGCTAAACCAAGAGATTTCACTTTCCCAAAATCTACTATTTTTATTTCTCTACATGAACTACACCCATCACCCACCTCTTCACTGAATCGGTCAAAGTCTTTCTGCAACTTTCTGAAATCTTCTCTCGGAGTTTGTCCTTCTCCCTAACTTTCAGCTTATATCAGTATGTCAATAAATGGAAACCAAAAGAGGCCCCGGCATAGCTTGCTTTGCTACAGCACAGAAACTTCCTAAAAATAAATTGGTTTAACCCAGCACTGGGCTTTCTGCTGAGCCGGAGAATCACCTGGAGGGGAGGGGGGGGCGCAAATTTCACCCCGCCGCCGGCTGCCGTATTCTCCGGGCCCCGATGGGCCAAGCGGCCGTCCATTTCTGGCCAGTCCCACCGGCGTGGGTTACGTATGGTCCCACATGGCGGGACATGGCAGGTAAGTTGGCGTGGGCAGTCCTCGGGATGGCGCGGGGGGGATCAGACCCCAGGAGAGGTCCCCACGGTGGCCTGGCCCGCAATCGGAGCCCACCGATCTGCGGACGGGCTTGTTTCCGTGGGGGCACTTCTTCCCTCGTACCGGGCCCCTGTAGGGCTCTGCCATGGCCGGCGCTGAGAAGACAATCCCCCGCACATGCGGCAAACTATGCCGGCCGGTCTGCGCATGCGCAGAATCACACCAGCGGTTCCGCGCATGCGCAAGATCACGCCGGCGGTTCCGCGAATGCGCAAACACGCACCGTCCCTCCGGCACCGGCTGGAGTGGCGACAACCCCTCCGGCGTACATCTAGCCCCCAAGACAGGTGAGAATTCCTCAGTTTGGGGGACCATTGAAGCTGGAGTGATTGGTGCCGGTTTTCCAGCTCGCACTGGGACTTTGTCCCCAGCAGGGAAAATCCCGGCCCACGTGCCTTCGATCTCAAAATAAGTCTCAGGTCGCACACTTTATTACCTGCTGAAAAATCAAAACACATATATTCACCACATTCAGTTTTACTGAAAAACTTAAATAAATTTGTGTCAATTAGTTAAGTGCTCCCTGCTGTTTACAAGTCCATGGTTTTGCGCCCTGCTATTTATAAGTCCATGCTTTCATGTAGGGTGCCTTACAGGCAGCAAGGTAATGGAATCTTTATCCTGCCAGCCAGCATAGACAGGATTCAAATGTCCATCTAACAAGGAAAGATTGGTTTGAATAGTTATGCCTCTTAATATAAACATTCAGGAGGGTCAGCAAATCGCCTCCTCAAAGCAGCTCTGCTATTCAATCAGATCATGGATCCGATTGTGGCATAAACTTTCAATCAGATCATGGATCCGATTGTGGCATAAACTCCACTTTCCTGTTTGTTCTCTCACCGCCGCCCCCCCCCCCCCCCCCCCCCCACCCAATTCAATTCAAATTCTATCAGCCCCAGCCTTGAATAAATTGTTTTTAAAAAATCCATTCATAGGGTGTGGACAGCCTTGGCTCGGCCAGCATTTATTGCCCTCGAGAAGGTGGTGGGTGTTACAATATCCTGGACAAGTGCGTAGTCGATTCCATCCACATTTGACGAGGTGTCACAACACAATTGAATTCACCAATAATTCTGAGAGAGAAAAAAAAACAAAGTCTTTGGCTCTTGGCTGCCCAATAATTAGTCACCAGGTTTGTAAATTTAAATACCATTCCTTTTTATTTATCATCAGAACTATATTGAAATATGCAGCAAAAACAACTATCAGCTAATTCCTAATTCCTCACTTTAACTTTCTCCCCCACCCTCCATACATACACACACAAGACAGATAAACACAGAGGGGATGAGAGGGGTGAACATAATAAGAAAAAGGAAAGTAATCTTTGTTTTAGACAGTTGTCTTTACGCAGATGCTCCTTCAAAGTAAGCTTTCAGATCCAGGTCTGTTTGCAGCCTGGAATGGTTTTGCTGTAGATTTATTCAGGTCTCTGCAGTTTCAGAAATACAGCAACTCACAGAATTTCTGGAGATAACACGGGGGAGAAAGAAGAGCAGGGCCCTTTCCCGAGTGTCCAGGATTCAAACTTAGCACCTTGGGTCTCTGAAAATCATTCCACCGAGTAGGACCCAGTCACCACCTGATACCGGGCAGAATACAGCTTTTTAGCTAATTTATTGGTCACCGGCCAATCAATCGGACAGAGTCCCATCACACTTCTCGGGTGGCGAGAAGTCAGGGACTTGCTGTCTGACTTGCTGCAACTTCTTGATTTCCTCCATTTCTTTGCTGTTTGACTTAAAGAAACATGTCCATTAAGCATCCATGGATCAAAAATGATAACAGCACAAAATAAATAAAGGGGAAAAAAAGGGAATCAGCAGGAGGATGCTTAAAAGCTAGTGAGCTGCTTTCTTGAACCACTACAGTCCACCACAGCTGCAACGCTGTGTGTTTCATCACAAGTCCTCCTCTGCATGGACAGCTTCAGTATCTGAGAAATTGTAAATGGCGTTGAACATTGTGCAATCATCAGCAAACATCCACACTTCTGACCTTATTGTTTGGGAATAGATTTAGTAAATTGTGACTTGGGAGTAAAATCACATGCTTATACCCTGGTGAACCTTATGCTGCATAAGGCCGTTTATTAGTAGCACAAGGCGAACTTTCACATCCTCAAGGACCTGAGATAAGCAAGACATTATTTCATTGGTTATTTGTTTACTTTTAGAAGTGTGCCCACCAACAATTGAACAGGCAATTTAGCCCATGAAGGGGCCAGCTGAAAGCAACTTTACATGGTTTATCTAGTTTTACCGGTGGCAGGTGGGCCAATTGGCCAGGCAGCCATTACATTTTAGCTGTAACCTCAATCTAGGGCAAGATGAACTGTCAGGGCTGAAAGTGTCTAGGGATTGAGGTTTATGTTTGAATGTGCTGTATAGACACACGTTTGCAGTATTTTTCCTTCAGGAATTATTTTGCATACGTCTGTCGCTCCAAAGACACTCCACAGCAGCTGTCTTCTTGTGGGAGCCCATTAGAAGTGTCAGCTCGCATCCTCACATTTCTCAGGGCCTGCCCTTCCCAGCAGCACGGAGTCTTTCCTAGCACATGCTTTATGCTGGCTGCCCGTTAATTGGCAGTATGGAATTGTGTCCGGGGCCAATCACAGCCAGAAGCATGTTTCCTGACTCCTTCTGGGCCTGCGCA
The DNA here is from genome assembly GCF_902713615.1 of Scyliorhinus canicula. NCBI lineage: Eukaryota > Metazoa > Chordata > Chondrichthyes > Carcharhiniformes > Scyliorhinidae > Scyliorhinus > Scyliorhinus canicula. The sequence continues at coordinate 61,880,448 of NC_052148.1, forward strand.
GTGCATGCGCCCAATGGGTGCAAAATTCAGGCTGAGGTTGTTAATCTTTGGAATGCTTTACCCCAGAGTACAGTGGAAACAGAGTAATTTATTCAAGGTTGAGTTTGATAGGTTGTTGTTCAACAAGGAAGTCAAAGGACCCGGGGACAGATAGGAAAGAAGTTGAAGTCATAATCAGATCAGCCATTGTGGCAGAGCACGTTTGGGGGGCTGAATGACCTACTCCTGCTCTTCGGTCTGGTGATGGCGGCAGAATAAAGGATTGTACCTATTTTGCAGTACGGTAGAATGGTGTTCTTTCATTTGATGCTGCTGATAAACTGGAGTATGATGAGTGAGGGCTGGCAAGGTGATAGATTGTACGCTTTGGAAGAGCGTGCATGTCTCACAAGCTGAGACCAAATTTATAATTCCTTTAGTAATGGGAGGCATCCTTCTCAATTGCCATTTGGTAAGTGAACCCTCAGTCAGGGAAGGACTGATAAGGGAGGGTGGCTATAAACAGAGTCTATACTTGGAAGTGCCAGCCTTCCCTTTCTCTTTGACTACTCTTACAAACCTGTCAGTATTGGACCAGAACTTCTCTGCCCCTGTCTTGGTCAGCACTACTGTAGTAATCCACGGGAGGCAGGAGTTCCGTCACCACACCAATATTTATTTACAATAACGATATTACAGGAGCAGCTACAAACAGTGCTTCTAGCAGTCCAGTCAATTTAAGACTGCTCACAAAGCCTACACAGGTGATTATATGGGCCCCCTCAATGAGCTATCATTGAGGGAGCTCATACTCCAATTGGCCAAGCAATAAAGCCAACTGGAGTTCATTACAACTACTATACCCTCTTCAATTCTTCTCTGCTGGCACCATCATGGGCATTTCACATTCTTTCAGGCTGGTGGCTACCATCTGCTTCTGACCCAACAGCAGTGCATGGCCCTTACACCGTGTAGCCACCTAAGATGGACACTGGGCTACAAAAATGGAGAACTGCTAAGGCTGCAGGGAGAAAACAGTCTTAGCAAGGACAAGCAGTTTGCAGAATGCTAATTAGCATTCTGCACGTACAGAAACCAGTTTATGGCCAGGTGCAGAATCTCAGCTAAAGGTGTAAATGGCAACAACGATTTGCATAGTAATGAGGTGATCCAGATCTAGGCCCACACAATAGAAACATTTAGGTTTGAATGGATACTTTGAGTGGACGCCCAGACGAAACGGCACCATAAGTATCCATCACAAAGCACCATAGAGACCACCCCACCCATCGAGAAGCGACCCTCAGATTGGGGGGTTTGGAAAATATTGATTGGGAGAAGACCCAATCGATATACAGCAGGTAGAGACCGCCCCGAAGAGGCACGGACTTTGGGGGGGGACCTATAAAAGTAGACCCTGCACATGGTCCGGTCTGTTGTCTTGGCTCCGGCTCTCTGCTGCCTTCATCGCTTGCTGATACATCGCATCCTGACTCCAGTTCCATCACCAGCCGTTGAGCCACCAGCCATCGAACTGTAAGTTTCACCACGACGCTCGCTATGTGAACCAGACTTGCTAGACCCTGACGACCTCTAACTTTCTGAGAGTTGCAGACCAAGAACGGGACGAAGGCCTCGCTCCCTGACCTTGCCTGTTCCTGTTTAGATAAGTATTTTAGTCGTTTAGTTTAGAAGTAACTTAGTCTTTAGCGTATGCATGTGTATTTATTATATTTGTTATAATAAATATCAATCGTTTGAACTTACTAATCGGTGTACAGATTTATTACTTTGAACCTGACCTTGATATACTTGTGAGGTGTCTAAATTCGGCACCTGGCGACTCCGAGCAGAATTACATACACAGAGCTGTAGTAGTGTTAAGCACACGGCCTTTAAACGGAGGCGTGTTAATACACTCCAATAAAAAGCGTAATACACTCAAGTAAAACGTGCAACATTTAGTGGCGACATCCTGACGGGACGCGGTTACAAGTGGCACCCCCACTCCGTCGAGGACCCTGAAATTTGAATTAGAAATCTGAGTAAAGAAAAAGGAAAGAAATCACAAGTAATCAAGGTGTTCAAACGAATAAACGTAATTCGGAAGTGTGTTTAGTGCATGCGTACTAACAGGGTTGTAAGGAAAACCTGAAAGCGTTTTTGTTGCGACAAACTTTCGGGAGTTTTGTGAACGGAACATAGCGTAAGCCTTACCCGTTTCGTGAGACATAACCTCAACACCCCCTGTTCCAAATTTAAGTGAGTCAGAGAAAATGGCCATGCAGGCAATGGAACGCCTCATGAACCCAGAACGGTTTGTGGTCGCAGCGACCAGCAGTAGCCGAGTATGTCAGTGTCCCGTGTAGGAGCTGGAATTCCGCAAGTATCTGCAAGGAAAGGGATGGCCCCTTTGGAAAGAGTTCTGTATGAATGAGGAGACAGGTCCCGGAAGTACAGGACATACTTGGTGGGAGAACCTCTCTCAAATTCATAAGAAAAACCTTAGTAAAGCACGCAAGCCGATAATTGCGAGGCACAGAGGAGGTCGTTCAGACTCTCCGGGCAGAATTAGAAGAGAGAAATCGGATGAGCAAAGTGGATGTCAGGGACATCGAGAAAGAGAATATGGAACTTAGAGGGAAGCTGGCAGAGAAAGGTAGAGAGGTGGATGATGCCAAGAGGGCACATCAGTTTTGTCTAGCCCATCTCAGCAGTTCCCAGACCCAGTACGAAAAGGCCTATCAGGACGTACAACGTGCCGTCCTGTTAAGAGAATAATCAGAGAAGCAGGTAGAGGCTTTGCAGAGGCAATGCTCTGACCTAAAGGCAGCTTTAAGCGCACTCCATGCTGCCACCACAGAACAAAGACAGAGTACAGTGGATCATGCGAAGTGTAGAAAGCAGATTGCGGAACTGCAATCTCTGCTTTCAGTGCAGAATGGGTTTCAAAGTACTTTTGGAACACAGCTAGATGAGGAGAATGCCCCAGACTGGCAGGAATTAAGCGAGACAGCGCGGCGTTATGTTCAGGGAACATGTGCGCCAGCAGCGCAGCAGAAGAGACAAGCACCCCAACCCCCCACAGACCAGATAGTTACTGCACCAATGAATCCAGTCACCACCCAAAGGAAAGCGACCACAGATGGCGCACCCAATATCACCTACACCACCCCCTTAACTGTAATCCAACTCAGGGACGCGTGTGAGAAGATCACTCCGTTTCTCCCCACCGCAGACCCCCATCAATTTTTCGCGAAAGTGAAGCAACAGGCAACCATGTACGGCCTGGACGAGAGAGAGCAGGTTAAGCTCACGGTTCTGAGCTTAGACCAATCGGTTGTAGCAGCCCTCCCCGACCCACAGAACGTTGGCGGAGGCACCCTAGAGGAAATGCACACCTCCATTTTAGATGCCATAGGGTATAACCGAGGTGACCCAGTCGAAGGACTTAACAAGTGCCGACAAAAGAAAACCGAGCACCCCATAGCATTTGCAGGAAGGCTGTGGATCCATTTTAACGCAGTTTTCGGCGATTTAAATAGAGCCCATTTGAACCGTGAAAACATGGTTAAATGGACGCGCACCATAATTTCCCATGCCACAGATGCAGGACAGTAAGAAGTCTTACAACACCAGGTTAAAGTCCAACAGGTTTGTTTCAAACACGAGCTTTCGGAGCACGGCTCCTTCTTCAGGTGCACCTGAAGAAGGAGCCGTGCTCCGAAAGCTCGTGTTTGAAACAAACCTGTTGGACTTTAACCTGGTGTTGTAAGACTTCTTACTGTGCTCACCCCAGTCCAACGCCGGCATCTCCACATCATGACAGATGCAGGACACAGTGCTTGCAACAGTTATGACCCCTCAGAAGAGGCCCACAATGAGAAATGGGTCCTGAAAAGATTGTCCCGCGCTTGGGAGCAATCAGTTCAGGGCAGAGGCAAAGTAAAGTCCCCAGAAGAAGCTCAGGCTGCAGCGGACATTCAGGCAGTGAGAGCGCACCAAAACCCCGCATGGGTAAATGAAGGAAAGAACAGCCCTCCACAGAAGTCGCAGGAATGCTACAACTGTGGCCAGTTAGGACATTGGGCTAAGGAATGCAATGCACCCCAGAGATCACAGAGAGGCCAGCAGACAGGCACTCTGAATAGAAACAAAGCAAAGCCGATCCATAGCATAGGGATACAGTCAGGACAGATCAATGTGGACGGGACGGACTGACTGTGTTCGGGCTCCCCCACTTGGGTCTGTGACAATCTTTGGGATCAATCCGGAAGACCGGTAGTCACAGCTAAGGTTAGAGGGAAGCCCGTAGAGTTACTTTGGGACACAGGAGGGTCCCGCACCACGATTAATTCCACCACCACGTCCCAGGCAGACACGTGGCCGACCACCTCCACCATCACACTTAGCGGTTTCACAGGACACGCGCAGCAGGGACACATTACAGCACCCGTAGCACTCCAGCTAGGGAACATTTCCACCAAACACCCCGTCGTTCTAGTAAATCTTCCCCGGACAGCAGAACACATACTGGGGATAGATTTTATGAATGCCCATTGTCTGTTGTTCGACCCAGTTAACCAGTGTGTCTGGCGAATGGCGAGATCAGACAGAGCACCCGCTACTCTCACAGTAGGAGTACGCTAATTGGATTAGCGCAGTAGGCGACTATTCATTTGACCTGACTACACTAAACACGGACAGACAAGTAAAGGCAGTATTACACAAACACAGGACAGCATTTGCCAGTCACCGGCACGACTGCGGCAGAATGACTGGACAAATTCACGTTACCGGACCTGACCCCCGACCACAGAAACAATACAGATTTCCCCTAGAAGCAGAGGGAGAAATAGAGAAGGTAATAGGTAGCTTATTGGAGCAAGGGGTACTTAGAACAGTAGCCTCCACCAATAATGCCCCTATTTGGCCAGTGAGAAAGCCCGACGGATCATGGCGTCTGACCATCGATTATCGGGAGCTCAATAAAGTAACCCCAGCAGTAGCCCCCACGGTAGCAACAAGTCCCGAGACCATGCTCAAACAGGGACTCAACTCCAAATATTTCACGGTATTGGACATTAGCAACGGCTTCTGGTCAATCCCATTGGCAAAGGCGTGCCAGTACAAATTTGCCTTCACGTTCAAAGCACAACAGTGTACGTGGACATGCATCCCACAAGGATTCCACAATTCCCCCTCCATTTTCCACCGACAGCTGGCGAATGGTTTAGAAAAATTTTCCCGCCCCGAATGTCTGGTACAGTATGTGGACGACCTACTACTGCAGACAGACACAAAGGCAGAGCACATTACGCTTCTGGCCGAGCTCCTGGAACTTTTAACCGAGATTGGATGTAAAGTTAACCCAAGAAAGGCCCAGATTTTGGAAAATAAAGTGATGTATTTGGGTACAGTCATCACACACGGCAAACGCGAGATCGAATTCAAAAGAATTGATTCGATTATCAAATTGCCCCTTCCCCAGAATGTTTCAGCCCTCCGGTCGTTCTTAGGACTGGTTGGTTATTGTCGGAACCACATCGACGGATTCGCGACAAAGGCAGCCCCACTCTCAGACCTCCTTAAGAAAGGAGCCCCCTGGGAATGGCTTCCGCATGAAATACAGAGGCTGTGGAGGAGTTAAAGAAAGCCCTTAGCGCAGCACCCGCGCTGCAAGTCCCAGACCACCTTTCCCCCTATGCAATATTCCCCCTCTTGGCATCATCCACCTCTCTACCTTTCTCTGCCAGCTTCCCTCTAAGTTCCATATTCTCTTTCTCGATGTCCCTGACATCCACTTTGCTCATCCGATTTCTCTCTTCTAATTCTGCCCGGAGCGTCTGAACGACCTCCTCTGTGCCTCGCAATTGTGCCAAACAGGACATGATTACCATCTATGCTATGCTGAAGCGAGCACAGATCTGACCCTCTCTGCCGTGTTGCTTCAGGAACGGCACGAGCAGCTAAGGCCAGTGGCTTATGCCTCCCGACTTTTAGACCCAGTTGAACAAGGATTTTCAGCCTGCGAGAGGCACCTCCTTGCAGTTTTCTGGGCAGTGCAATACTTCTCCTACATCACCGGACTCAACCCCATCACTATTTTGACCGAGCACACCCCCACACAGTTACTCCTAGACGGTCGACTGAAGGACGGTTCAGTTAGCCAGATTAGGGCAGCTAGGTGGACACTACTTTTACAAGGACGCGACATTACGGTGAAACGGACCCGGACACACACATTTTTAGCCGACAACCTCCAATATCCAGGACAGCCCCATGATTATGAAATTGTAGCACCCCTACACAACACAGGACCCTTCATAGCGAAGACACCCCCCAGGAAGATAGGGAACCCAAGACAAAGCCCCCAACACACAGACACGTGTGGCCCAATAAGGATATACGTGGATGGTTCATCCACGGTTTTAGATGGTGAGCGTATCACTGGATGCGGCATCTATGTCGAGGACGCGCAGGGTCGCGCACTCGAGGAAATAGCTTTAAAATTGCCAGGTCACTTAGGCGCGCAGGCAGCAGAGCTCGCGGCCATAGCTTATATAGTGGACCACCCCGATTCTTTCCCCAGCCCGGCGGACATATATTCGGACAGTCTATATGTCTGCAACAGTTTGACGGATTTTCTACCCCTGTGAAGGACACGAGGTTTTGTCTCCGCAGACGGGAAACCCCTTCCATCAGCCCCTTTACTCCGCCACATCCTAGACAAAGCGAAGGATTGGACCTTCGGCATTATAAGAGTTAGAAGCCACCATAGGTCATCCCCCCCGGGAATGTAAAAGCCGACGCACTGGCTAAAGCAGGTTCCAGGCGAGGACACTTGTGGACACCCCCAGCTAGCGCCCCTGTGAGCGCAGTTCAAATCTCACAGACTGACATTAAGGATTGCACAGAAACAGGATGAGGATCTCAGGGAGATTTTTAAAGGCAACTTTGTGCCTCAGTATGATAAGTTTAGACACGCTCTGACCACACATGAGGGTGTGATCATCAAGGACCAGCTTTATGTGGTCCCGCAGCAGGACAGAAACCAAATGATTGCCTTGTTCCATGACGGACACGGACATCAAGGAATCGACACGACCACGAGGCACCTCAGGCAGCTCTGTTGGTGGCCTAACCTAAGGAACGATGTAACCCATTACATTGAGAATGGCCTTATTTGCGCCCAGAATAACCCGGAGAGGTATTCCAAAAAGGCACAGCTTCGGCATACTCGACCAGTTAATGGCCCCTGGACAAACCTCCAGATCGACTTTATAGGACCATTGCCCCCTTGTAGGAATGGCTATAAATACGTGCTGGTGGTAATTGATACCTTTACCAAATGGGTAGAGGCATTCCCCTCAAGAACAAATACAGCTAAGACAGCTGCAAAGATCCTGACCCACCACATCTTCACAAGATGGGGTTTACCTAGAAGTATTGATTCGGACCAGGGATCTCACTTCACAGGACGTGTCATGAAGAACGTCCTGACCATATTCGGCATCAAACAAAATTTTCATATTGCGTATCACCCACAGTCCAGCGGGATTGTAGAGTGCATGAATCGGACACTAAAATCGACCCTTAGGAAAATGGTTCAAGAGAACAATTCTACATGGGATTCAGTACTCCCATTTGCACTCATGTTTATCCGAAATACGGTTTCCACATCTACAGGTTTCACCCCACACACACTCATGACCGGACGCCCTATGAAAGGTACAGAATTCCTTTTAGGACTGGACATGACTAGCCCCGAAGTGATGGCCCTCACTCATGAGAAAGCTGTTAAAGACCTAGTTGAGACTGTGAGGTCTGCACAGATCGCAGCCGCAGTTCAGCTAGGGAAACGGCGCAGACAACGCACAGCCTGCTTTAATAAGACCGTACTCCCCACAGAATTCCAGGTTGGGCAACAGGTAATGCTATCTGTATATAACCCCAGCAGTTTTTTTGGCACCAAAATATTCCGGCCCGTATTCAATTTCGGACAAAATTAGCCCCTCAGTTTACAGGATAAAATACCCCAACGGAAAGACTGCGTGGTTCCATATTAACCAGCTAAAGGCATATGGAACACAGTCTAACCATGCACACCATGTCCTGCTAGACGCAGCAGAACACCTCGCCCCGCCCACTAGAGACACGTTTCCACCATCCCCCTCACAGACCAGTTCTTCATCGGACTCGCCCACGACTCCGCCCACTGACCACAACAGACCACGCCCCGAAACGCCCACAAGCTGCCGCAGCAGAGACAGCGATACAGACACTGACTCGGAGGACAGCCACAGCACACAACCCTACAGCCCACACTGCAGCGACTATGACCCCGACTCCAGTGACCCCATGGAAGTCACCTATATCAAATATCCAGACCCACCACCCAACCCCGACTACCCCGACAATGCCCATTCAAGTTTAGACCCAACACTTTGGCACAGGGACAATTCATACAGACTTGTCCGTAATGATGAAAGTGACCCCCGGTCACATAATTACAAAATTGCATGCCTGATCCACACAAGGGTGTGGGATCCGGGAGAGCAGGACGACACGGTGTCTGAATCCCGATACGGCAACCCCTTTGTGACCCTGTTCACAGAGGCAGAGAAAAAGTGAGGTGTCCAGATGATGTAAAATAGGAACCGCTTGAGGAAAGCGATATCCTTTCTGATGGAACCTGCACATATGTTTTGTTTGTGAGTTTATGTTTGTTTGTTTTAATGTTATTGGTTCAGTTGGAGGTCGGACACCTTCTTTTCAGCTGAAAAGCTTGTGACCACCTCGCACGCACTTTAGCTTGTCCGCCGATACCTTTGAGAACTTCGGTTCCCAACCCAATGGTTTGATTGGAGATCTTTTCAGCTGTAAGGCTTGTGACCGCCTTACACGCACACTAAGTTTCTCTGCTGAAGTCTCCGAGAACTCCAGTTCACTGTTTTCAGATGTTGGAGCATCTTGGCTCCTCCCTTGTTTTTAGGTGCCCCTCTATTCGGTGAATAGAGGCTGCAAACCCACGGTAAACACATTCTTGCCCGTTTATTCCAGGTTACTCAGGCAGTGGACAAACGGCACTGAGGACTCGCCCTGTCTGAGAACCCACTTTGGTCAGCCAAGCTCGGGTACGGCACAGCACGCCTTACCCGAGGATTCCATCCAAATCTTACCCGTAGCGGCCCATACGCAACCCATTCGACCTTTTGTTTCAAATTTGTTTTCATTTTTCGTTAGGTAGCCTTTAGGCCGCCATCCCACATGCTATTTACATCCAGGAACATTTGGATGGTAAACTAGCAAAGCCTGCGAGATGGCTCGCAGGAGGAAAGTTGTTAGGTGTATTTTGTTCCTAAAATTCGCTTTTGAAAAAAAAATGAGGGGAGTCACAGGGTGTGACTTGGCCAGTCATTTTAATGGGTCAATTGGAATGAGAGGACAGATACACTAACAAGTATGGATATTAAACTGTGTATTGACAGATACTGTGCTTGATCCCATAGCTTTCGAAGGACGAAAGAGGGTTCACAGCAAGGATCGGCCATACAGGAGGAAGAGAAAGAGAACGAAGAGAAGACCATGATGGAAGCCTACCTATTACTGTTAAATGTTATATTTGTATATGTGGAAGCGAGTCACGTTTCCCCCACAACCCCCGCCATCAATGTTTCCCTCACACCAACTTCCCCGTGCTCAGCTCTGATCAGCGAAGTTCAGACCTGGTGCACAAAATTTATGACATGGTACTCCATGTCATACGTGATTGAATCACTGCTAGTGATTGCAATCCTCTGCATAATTGTACAGACCCTCAGGTTGAGGAAGTGGAAAAGGAGAGCCTCCCGTTCCTGCCCCTCAACCGTTTATGGAGTTCGATCCCCTATTTTTCGGTTTCATCAATCTCCCTTGCCCCTTGATGAATAAAGCACTATGTTAATAAAGGATACCCATGTATTATATTGTCCTGAACTCGACTGCCGAGTCAGGAAGTGATATGTAATGTGGTGTGAATGGATAAGGTTTTTAGACTGTAATAAAATGTTTAAAGTAAGGATAAGGATAATAGTTGTGATAGGTAGAGGTTCCCGGTTTTGGTAATGCATGTCCCCTTTGACATAGCGCCAAGTAGAAATGTCAGATAAAAATGTTTTCTTCCCATAGTCAAAGACAGAGTAGACGCCCAGGAACTTGCTGAGGTCAGGGAACACAAAGAGGGCACCCAGAAGCACTCGAAGCAACGTGCATAGGTGATCCTTCACGATTTTGTGAGGATCACAAGGAGGGAATGTAGCCACCTAAGATGGACACTGGGCTACAAAAATGGAGAACTGCTAAGGCTGCAGGGAGAAAACAGTCTTAGCAAGGACAAGCAGTTTGCAGAAGGCTAATTAGCATTCTGCACGTACAGAAACCAGTTTATGGCCAGGTGCAGAATCTCAGCTAAAGGTGTAAATGGCAACAACGATTTGCATAGTAATGAGGTGATCCAGATCTAGGCCCACACAATAGAAACATTTAGGTTTGAATGGATACTTTGAGTGGACGCCCAGACGAAACGGCACCATAAGTATCCATCACAAAGCACCATAGAGACCGCCCCACCCATCGAGAAGCGACCCTCAGATTGGGGGGTTTGGAAAATATCGATTGGGAGAAGACCCAATCGATATACAGCAGGTAGAGACCGCCCCGAAGAGGCACGGACTTTGGGGGGGACCTATAAAAGTAGACCCCGCACATGGTCCGGTCTGTTGTCTTGGCTCCGGCTCTCTGCTGCCTTCATCGCTTGCTGATACATCGCATCCTGACTCCAGTTCCATCACCAGCCGTTGAGCCACCAGCCATCGAACTGTAAGTTTCACCACGACGCTCGCTACGTGAACCAGACTTGCTAGGCCCTGACGACCTCTAACTTTCTGAGAGTTGCAGACCAAGAACGGGACGAAGGCCTCGCTCCCTGACCTTGCCTGTTCCTGTTTAGATAAGTATTTTAGTCGTTTAGTTTAGAAGTAACTTAGTCTTTAGCGTATGCATGTGTATTTACTATATTTGTTATAATAAATATCAATCGTTTGAACTTACTAATCGGTGTACAGATTTATTACTTTGAACCTGACCTTGATATACTTGTGAGGTGTCTAAATACGGCACCTGGCGACTCCGAGCAGAATTACATACACAGAGCTGTAGTAGTGTTAATCACACGGCCTTTAAACGGAGGCATGTTAATACACTCCAATAAAACGCGTAATACACTCAAGTAAAAAGTGCAACAACCGACAACACCTCCTACTACTGATGTGTGCCTGACAGTGGACGGTACCTTAATCCCACCTCCTGCCCACCCAATGGCAAGTTGAAGATTGTATTCTGCCTCTGCAATGATCTACCAACAAGTTTTGTATAAGGACCTTGAAGACCAGTTTAACACATCAAGCCGGTTCCCTCTTCTACCCCCACCATCTCGCCTCAATGAAAATACATCATACCAGCCTTGTATTGAGAAACCAGTATACTGGCTCAGTGAGCAGGTTTCCATGGTTACCAACCCCCAGAATTACCCAAATTGCAAATCCAGTCAGAAGGCTGTGCAGGATTTGATTCAGGCTGACACAAATGACTGGGAGCAGGAATCAGGCGGTGGCAAGTGAATGGAGTATGTGGCAAGGACTGAAGACAATAGTTTCAAATTTCCCTATATTTAGTTGGTGGAAATCATTTGAAATGTGATCACTTGTGCAAAATTGCAGCTTTGTTGGCCGACGTAGCAAACACGCATCTCAAAATGGCCCGCACTGTACATGCTGGGCTCTGAGATGCTTCTGAAAGACAAGATCAGGTAGCACAAGGAATCCATCCTTTTTAGTGTTTGTTATATCTGAACCAAGTCAAAGAGCATAATGAAGTCAACTCGGGTAGTTAATCAGATCTGTTGGTGCGCTGCTCCTTTGTGTAAAATTCTGATGTGTGCTTGTTAACCGCCTAATGTTAAATGGAACGAAGGCTGCATTGCAACATCATGCGTTGGGATTTTCTTTTACACAAACGCATTAGGCAGTCAGCTATCGGAGAGTAGCTGAAATCCCCGTGAGTAGTCACCATAAAACAATGTCTTCAGCCAGGCAACTAGTATTAAAAATTGAAAAGCATAATTGTGAACTGGAATATCAAGGGGATTGAGTAATTCAAAAAAAAGAAAAATATCATGTTAGCAGTTTTAAAATGCAAATCTAATTGAAAAGATTAATTTTCTTACCTTTCAGACATACCCCAAAATAAATGTGAACGTTGCACTTAACAGATAGCTGTGTAACTTTCCAGTTACAAAGTATTAATTTGGGAGTCAGCTGGTGTGCAAATAAAGAATCTTTTGTGAATAGCTCCTAGAAAGGTTTGCTGATTCTGTTTTTCCCCCTTCTTTTCTACCACAGATTCTACTGTAATCTGCATTTGAACTGCCCAATTACTGCATTACAGTGACCACATTTACAGTGTCATCCTAATTGATTACACCCTCCCATAGAAATAGAGTTCTACAAACCTGCTCAGTTTGTAAACCATTTGTCTCAACCACAAGAGTAACAAAGGGCAAGAAACGCAGAATTGATGTAAAATTCCCTCTCCCAGCACTTCACACACATTTCAACTTGTTCTGTTGCAGGGAAAACATATTCAAAGAGGCTTCGGTGCCAGCACTTTGCTGAGTCTTGCATTACTATGACTACCTTTAAAAAGCAAACATTTACACAGCAGAAATCTCAAGAAAAATAGATCGGTTTTAGAATGTGGTTAAAATATTAACTGCTCACTTCTATCTTTCACTTCATTCCCGTTACCATCTCTCCCAGAAAAACATAAATCAATCCTTCTGCCCTCAATTATAGCCCCTTCTCCAAAATTATTGAAAACATAATTTTCCAACAAAATCCTTACTTGCCTTTAACTTCCTATTTGAATTTTTCCTTTGTGCCTCCTGCCCTTCTCACAGAAGCATAATGGCCCTAACCTAGGTTACAAATTACTTCACCCCTGCCTGTGGACATGACTATTATGCTGTAGTACTCCTTGTCCTCAACTCACTGCTTGATGTGACAATTCACAACTAACTTTTCAAATGTCGGTCTTCCATGCAACCTTCCTCACATGGTTCCACACCTATCTACATGAGCATTGCCATAGCATAGCTTCTCTTCCAACCCACTCACCACCACTGTTGGGAGTCCCCTTCAACAATTTACCGTTAGCTCCTTCCTGTTCCTTATCTAGCTACTGAGTATTCAGGGGTGACATCCACATGTGCGCCAAAGAACATTGCTCCACACATGTGCCACTATGACCATCTCCAACAAGAGGGAATATAATAATCTATACTTTACATTCCATGGCACTACTCTCGCTGATTTCCCCTTCGATCAACATCTTTGTGATTACCATCGCATAGAAACTGAAGTAGACATGCCATATAAATACTACAATAGGATGTCAGGGGCTTCATATTCTTCAGGAAGTAACCTACCTACTGCCTCCCAAAGCTTGTCTGCCACCTAGAAGACACAAGTAAGATGTGTGATGGACTACTCTCCACTTACGTGGATGACTGCCGCCCAACCAAGACTCAGGAAGCTCAACACTACCCAGAACAAAGCAGCCCATTTGATCAGCACCCAATCCACCAGATTAAACATTCACTTATCCGACATGGGCACATTGTGGCAATACTAGTGTCTATCATCTGCAGGTTGCACTGTAGAAACTCACCATGGCTCCTTCTACAGTATCGTCCAAACCAGAATTCTACCACCTAGAAAGTCAAGGGCATCAGACATATGGGAATAACATCACTTGTACGTTCTCCTCCAAGCCACACATCATCCAAAATATAAACTATACTGCTGGTCCTTTACTGTTAGAACATAGAACATAGAACAGTACAGCACAGAACAGGCCCTTCGGCCCTCGATGTTGTGCCGAGCAATGATCACCCTACTCAAACCCACGTATCCACCCAATACCCGTAACCCAACAACCCCCCCCCCCCCCCCCCCCCCCCCCCCCCACCTTAACCTTACTTTATAGGACACTACGGGCAATTTAGCATGGCCAATCCACCTAACCCGCACATCTTTGGACTGTGGGAGGAAACCAGAGCACCCGGAGGAAACCCACGCACACACGGGGAGGACGTGCAGACTCCACACACAGTGACCCAGCCGGGAATCGAACCTGGGACCCTGGAGCTGTGAAGCATTTATGCTAACCACCGTGCTACCCCCGGTTTGCCAGGTCAAAAGACCTGGGGCTGGATTCTTCAAGCCCTCGCTCGGCCGAAGAATAGCCGTTTACGCTGAAACGGCCCACAACACCGCTCCGACGCCGTTTCCTGATTCTCCGCACTCAAAAACACGGGGGATTGCGGCATATGCCGCACAGCCCAGAGAATTGCTGAAGTTGGCCCAACGACTGATTCCCTGGGCCCCTAACGATGTGGCGCCCCTAAAGATCCTGCAGCAGAGGAACGGGCCACAGTGGGGCATGTGCCAGCCGCTCAGGCTGCAGGTCCGCCTGCCTGACAGGCAGAGGAGGATGAGGTACCGGACGAGGGGGAGCTGCAGTATGACGATGAGGAGGAGGAGAAGGAGGATGGGGAGGGGGAGGAGGAGGTGTTGTCATGGAGGTGCGTGATGAGGCCCCGTGTGTACTGGCGCTGCATGCCATTCAAGGACCTCACGGACAGGGCATGCAGGAGGAGGATGAGCCGGGAAACCATGGCCCATATATGCCACATGATGGAATACCTGGCACCGCGTGGGACTGGGGGCCGTCAAGGTTATGGTTTCCCTAAACTTCTTTGCGACGGGGTCGTTCCAGTCGGTGACTGTGGACCTGTCTGGCATCTCACAGGTGTGACTAACACCCTGAATGCCACTGCGGATTGGTATATCCGGTTCCCGGTGGGCCGCACCCACCAGGTTGCCAAGGCAGCGGGGTTCGCTGCCGTCGCCAGGATACCTATGGGCCAGGGAAGTCATCGATGGTGTGCACGTCGCCCTATGGCCACCCGCGGATAACAGGCCGGTGTTCATGAACAGGAAGGGCTACCACTCCATGAACCATGCAGGTGATCTGTGACCACCAGATGAAGATACTGTACGTCTGCCCCCGGTGCCCGGGCAGTATGCAGGACTCCTTCGTGATGGCACAATTTGTGATCCCTGACATGTTCGAGGGACACCCCCCCCCCCCCCCCCCCCCCCCCCCCCCCCCCCACCGGCTGTAGGGCTAGTTGCTGGGTGATAGGGATTACCCATTGCGGTATTGGTTGATGACACCTATACGGAGGCCACAGACCGACATGGAGACCCGCCACAATGAGGCCCAATGTGTGTCCAGGAGTGTTGTCGAGAAGTGCTTTGGGGTCCTGAAGATGCGCTTCAGGTGCCTGGACCGTTCTGGAGGCACTCCAGTACGACTCAAGGAGAGTCGGCTGCATCGTTGTGGCCTGCTGTGTCTTCCACAATATAGCCCAGCAGAGGGGCAATGTGCTGGAGGTAGAGAAGGGGGAGGAGGAGGATCAGGAGGAGGTGCATGCCTCTCCAGACGAGGAGGAGGGGGAGAGGTGGAACATGGGCGCTGGACATACGCAGGAGATAGCACGACGCCACCGGCAGGGCCAGCAAGTACGGGACGGTTTAATAGCCGCACGTTTCACCAACAAGGGGGGGGGTTCTCTGATGCGAAGGGGCATGGACACCACAACACGGTACCACCTCACCACCGACCACACTCACCTCCGTCATGCTGGGGCGGGATTCTGCCGTAATCGGCGGGGCGAGGAACTCTGGCGAGACGGAGTGGCGTGAACCACTCTGGCGTCGGGCCGCCCCAAAAGTGTGGAATCCGCCGCACCTTCAGGGGCTAGGCCAGCCCTGGAGTGGTTTGAGCCCCGCCGGCTGGCGGGAAAGGGGCTTGGCGCCGTGCCAACTGGCGCCATAGGGCCTCCACTGGGCGGCGCGAGTTGGCGCATGCGCAGGTGCACCAGCATGTGCTGGCAAAATCCCCGCGCATGCGCAGAGGGCTTCATTTCCACACCGGCAATGGCGGACTTCTACAGCCGCCGGTGCGGAACAATAGAGTGCCCCACGGCACAGGCCCGCCGGTGGATGGGTAGGCCCCGAACGCGGGCCAGGCCACCGTGGGGGCACCACCCGGGGCCATATTCCCCCGCGCCGCCCCCCCCCCACAAAGAACCCCGGAGGCCGCCCGCACACGTCAGGTCGGTAAGGGACCTACTCCAATTTACGCTGGCCGGACTGGCAAAAAACGGGCGGGACCCGGCCTATTATGGGCGCCGGGGCCCATTGAGTCGCGCCAGTCCCCACTATTCTCCGAGGCGGGCGGCACGATTCACACCTCGCCAACTTTTGGGGAGTCAGAGAATTCGGAGGGTGGCGGGGGCGGGATTCACGCCGACCCCCGGCGATTCTCCTACACGGTGGGGGGTCGGAGAATCCCGCCCGTGATTTTGAAAAAGTGAATTGAAAACAGCTACTTGAAGATAAATCAGTGGGAAATAGTCATTTGAGGAAATAGAGACGGTTCCAATCAGAAATTGCTCCTACTAAGTAAATGGGTAGGATTACCAAACTTTGAGCCCTTTGGATATGCAGGGGCATACATGGTTTGATAAGACAAACAAAAAGAGAAGTACAGTTCAGAAAGTGCGAGCTCAATGAAGAAACTTGAAAGGGCAAGCGTGAAATTTTAAAAAAATAGGAAACCAAAGAGATGGCATGAAAAAATATTAGTGAGTAAAATATAAAATAACCAAAGGTGCTTTATAAATACACGAACAGCAAGAGAATAACTAAGGAAAGAATAGCCCCTATTTGAGACCAAATCCAAAACCTGGGCGCGAGTCTCCCAGCCCTGCGCCGGGCTGGAGAATCGCCACAACCTCCGCGAGGTGCGGAGAATCGGCGCCACTTGCGCCGGTCGCGGGCCGCGGTACGAGGCCGGGCCTCCGATTCTCCGGCCTCGATGGGCCGAGTGACCACGCGGAAAAAGCAGAATACCGTTGGCGCCGTCCACACCTGGTCGCTGCCGGCGGGAACTCTGCGCGAAGGGTCGGGGGGCGGCCTGTGGGGGGGGAAGGGGGGGCTCCGTCCCCGGGTGGGCCTCCGATGGCGTCTGACCACCCACCGCCCGGGCCTACTTTGTTGCGTGTCCGGCCCTCAAACACCTGCACCTTGTAGTGTCAAGTCCGGCGCGTTCCGTAAAACCACTGTGCATGCGCGGGTTGGCACGTAGCCACTGCACATGCGCATGATGGCGCTGCCTCCAGTGCGCGCCAGGAAGTGAGGTTGGAGAAGCTTGAACTACTCCAGTGCCGTGCTGGCCCCTGTGGGGGCCAGAATCGCTAGGGCCCGTTTCGCGTCGTCGACACTCTGTCCCACGATCGGAGAATCGCGCCCCCCGTGTTTGGATATTGTACTGGTTCTTAATGAATACATCTGTCCTGACAAAAAGAGGGGAATGATACAGACATTTCCTAGGCATAATTATGTAGACATTAATCCATGAAAAATTGCAAAGAGCAAACATATTGAAAGGGAAATATACTAAGTGTGTTAACATCTTTGAAAAGTGGATAAATCACTCGGCCTGCATGAAAGGTATCTGAGGGATGCAAAGGAGAAAAGAATGGAGGCTCTGACCATCATTTTCCAATCCCCTCTCTTTGAGAACATGGTGCTAGAGGACTGCTAATATTGTAGTGCAGTTCAAAAAGGACATGGGGTAAATCAAATTATTACTCACTACTCAGCGTAACTTCACTGGTGGGCAAATTATTAGAACAAAATCTGAGGAACAGTATTAATTGCCATTTGAAAAGGCATGAATTAATGAAGAACAGTCAGAAAGGATTTGTAAAGGGAGGGTCACGCCTGACTGGAATGAAATTATTTTGAGGAGCGTCAACAATGGCAATATATTTGACATAATCTAAATAGATTTCAGCCAATCTTTTTTGACATGGCAGACTGATGAGAAAAGTAAAATCAGGAAGGAGAAA
The DNA here is from genome assembly GCF_902713615.1 of Scyliorhinus canicula. Lineage (NCBI taxonomy): Eukaryota > Metazoa > Chordata > Chondrichthyes > Carcharhiniformes > Scyliorhinidae > Scyliorhinus > Scyliorhinus canicula. Next base: position 61,898,509 of record NC_052148.1, read on the forward strand.
GAAGGAAAAAGGCAAGTTAGATCCAAAATTGTTCTAGTAGCAGGAAACAAAGAGCGTATTTATTGACAGGTATTTGTGCACCTGAATAATTGTTTCCATTGGGTGCAGGCCCCTTGGCTTTAAGCATTCAGACTTAAATATAGGAAGCATGTGTAAAAAGCTTGCAAATGACACAAACATTGGGTATCTAGTTGACAGAGAGGAAGCAAGCTATATGAAGTGGTTAATGAACTGGTCAAGTTGTCAGAAACATGGCAAATGGAATGCAATCTGAAAGTACTCTAATTGGAGAGAACATGCCAGGCAAGGGATTATGCAATAAATAGTAGAATACAGAGAAGTAGGGAGGCAGTGGCATCATGGACCAGTAATTCAGACACCTAGGGTAATGCTCTGGGGACCCAGGTTCAAATCAGTTATGACGACAGATGTTAAAATTCAAACTTAAGAAAAATCTGGAAATTAAAGTATAATGTTGACCATGAAACCATAGTTGATCGGCGTAAAAACACATCTGATTCACTAATGTGCTTCAGAGAGAGATATCTGCAATCCTTACCTGGTTTGGACGAGACGGGACTTCCAGATCCACAGTAATGTGATTGCCTCTTAAATGTAAGCCACTCAGTTCAAGGACAATTATAGATTGGCAATAAAAGCTGGCCCAGATCCCATGAACAAATAAAAAATAAGATCACGGCACGATGGGACTGTGGGTTAGCACTGCTGCATCACAGCGCCAGGAACCCGGGTTCAATTCCGACCTCAGGCGACTATCTGTGCGGAGTTTGGACATTCTTCCCATGTCTGCGTGGGTTTTTGCTGGGTGCTCCAGTTTTCTCCCACAGTCGAACAATATGCAGTTTATGTGGATTGGATATGCTAAATTGTCCCTAGGTGGGGTTACAAGGATAGGGTGTGGAATTGGGCCAAGGTTAGGGTGCTCTTTCAGAGGGTTGGTGCAGACTCAATCGGCCGAATGGCCTCCTTCTGCACTGTAGGGATTCTATAAACAGAGGGACATTGGAATACATGTCCACAGCTGGCAGCAGATAAGATGGTTAAGAAAACATACTTGCTTTTATTGGCAATGGCACAGAATATAGGAGCTGAGAGGCAAGGCTGGAAATTCTACAGAGGAAAATTGTGAGCGTGTTGCCAAGATTGAAGAATTTTAGCGATGAGGAAAGAGTGGATAGGCTGTGGTTGCTTTCTTTGGAACAGAGGAGGCAGAGGAGTGATTCAATTGAGATGTATATCTCAGATAGCGTAGATAGGAAGGACCATTTCCTTTAGCAGCGGGGTCAATAATCTCTACTCTTGGACTTAATGGAATTGGAAGAAAGATCAAGGGAGAGTTGAGGATAAACGTTTTCACCCAAAGTGTGATCGATCTCTGTTTCTCACTGCCTGAGAGTGCTAGAGGCAGAAAAGCTCTTCACATTTCAATAAGAGGTCTTACAACACCAGGTTAAAGTCCAACATGTTTGTTTCAAACACTAGCTTTCGGAGCTTCCTCTCTCTGAAGCACATTAGTTCACCTGAGGAAGGGGCAGTGCTCCGAAAGCTAGTGTTTGAAACAAACATGTTGGACTTTAACCTGGTGTTGTAAGACTTCTTACTGTGCTCACCCCAGCCCAACGCCGGCATTTCCACATCACATTTCAATTGTACTTGAATATGCATTGGAGGTGCTGAAACCTGTCATAAAGTTGTTTCTTGTCTCACTAAGAGGTCTGGAAGCTTGTATGATTGAACATAAATTGTTTACTGGTAACCCATAACTATATACATATCTGCCAAGTTATCACACTATCTACGTGCCATCATCACACCTACTTCACACTGAACCTCTCTGCACCACTCTGTCATCTATCCACTGTCTTGTGTCCCTCTATATCAGGCTGTGGGAAGTACTGTTCACCAGTCCCTCTTTAACCCTTGTGATGCTGAACGCACTTACACTCCAAAACCTACAAGCTACAGACCTAGAGCTGGAATGTGAGATTTGGCAAATAGATATTTTTCTGCTGGCATTTGACTGAATAGCCTCCTTCTGTGCAATAATTTTCTGCTTCTATGGGGCGGATTTTAGGATGGCATACGACTGGAGGATCCATCCCGAGAGATGACGCTTAACACCACTGCCATTTTACACTCACTTGACCGTTAATTTGCAGTTAGTGGGACTTCCGACTGCCATTAGAAGAAAATTGCACCTGTGAGAGCTGCCAGCCAATCTGATTGATCGATAGCTCTCCAACCCAGCCAGGCACAGCGCTGCAATGGCCAGAAGTGGTACTGCAGTGGTCCACCTGGAACGGAGTCCCGGAACCATTGGAAAGGTAAGTCGGAGAGTAGGGGATACCCTGGGAGGTCAGCGCTTGCAATGTTAGGGGATAAGGGATAGGCAGGGGGAAGGGGTCCAAGAGCTCCAGGTTCCCAGAGGGGAGGGCCCCCCAGCTCAAATTGAAGCACTCACCGTATCATCACCTGCTCCAGCCAGCCTGAAATGCAGACCCATGTTCGATGACTCTTCCTTTAAAAATCTCCCCCTCAAACCCTAATTCTTTTATCAAAGTGTTTATCAGCCTTCTCAATTCATGATCAATGTCCATTTTCCACATTCCATCAGTTTGTTTCTAACCATCAATGATTCTGTATGGACAGAAGCTGCGGCAGAGATTTTATGGTCTTAGCCAAAGCATCAAGATCGATCAACATCACTTGATATGTCAAGTCAGTTACTGTACAATACCACACGGGAAAGAGCTGGAATAACAGTATAAAAGCACAAAAAGCAAGAAAGGCACATTACACATGAATTCATAATTAACCAGAACTTAATAGAGAATACCTGTCATTAGCTGCATTGCACTTCAAAGTAATATCTGTTCCTATTCTTCCATGTCGAACATCTAGGACAGAACAAAATATATTATAATGACTTCAGAAATTTCTCTCCTGGCTTAGCACACTGGGCAAAATCGCTGGCTTTTAAAGCAGACCAAGGCAGGCCAGCAGCATGGTCCAATTCCGTACCAGCCTCCCCGAACAGGCGCCAGAATGTGGCGACTAGGGGCTTCTCACAGTAACTTCATTTGAAGCCTACTTGTGACAATAAGCGATTTGCATTTTTTCATTTTCATTCTGTAGCACGTGCATCAAAACTGTATTGGCTATGGCATATTAATTCCTTAAGGGGTACCGACTTGACTGGATCTGCTTTATCCATTCATCAGAGTACTATGGGATCCTGCTTTCATCTCTGAAAACTACTCTGAAACATACTGGTTGGCGCTGCTGCCTCACAGCGCCAAAGACCCAGGTTTAATTCCGGCCCTGGGTGGCTGTGTGTGGGTTGCACGTTCTCCCTGTGTTTCCTAAGGGTGCTCCGGCTTCCACCCACAGTCCAAAGACGTGCAGGTTCGGTGGGGTTATGGGTATGGGGTCAGGGAGTGGGGTTAAGTAAGGTGCTCTTTCAGAGGGTCAGTGCAGACTGGATGGGCCGAAGACATACTTCTGCACTGTAGAGATTCTGTGATACTCACTATTCCACTATTCCAGCATCAACCTGGATTGTAGACTCTTTTCTCTTCTGCAAATTGTCTTTTTGATCCCCTCTCCACAATCCTCAACTCAAATAAGTACAAGGAGCTCATGGGTCAGGAGTTTCTGGATGGCAGTGTTTCTCATAATAATAACCTTTTATAGTCACAAGTATGAAGTTACTGTGAAAATCCCCTAGTCGCCACATTCCGGCGCCTGTTCGGGTAAGCTGGTAGGGAAATTGAACCTGCGCTGCTGGCCTTGTTCTGTATCACAAACCAGCTGTCTAGCCCACTGAGCTAAACCAGACGTTGAAATGAAATGAAATGAAATGAAATGAAAATCGCTTATTGTCACAAGTAGGCTTCAATGAAGTTACTCTGAAAAGCCACTAGTCGCAACATTCCGGCGCCTGTTCGGGGAGGCTGGTATGGGAATTGAACCATGCTGCTGGCCTGCCTTGGTCTGCTTTCAAAGCCAGCAATTTAGCCCTGTGCTAAACCAGCCCCTCCAAGTAAACATGAGGTCATCCAAAAATCTGGTGCCGATGCATTAATACAAACCACATTCTATTTGCCTATTAAATCATAGAATTCCTACTATGCAAAACGAGGTAATTCAGCCTGAATTAGTCTGCATTGAGTCTGCACCGACCCTCCGAAAGAGCACTCTACCTTGGTCCACTCTCCTGCACACCCCACCCCACCCTATCCCCGTAACCTAACGTACATGTACCTTGACACTGAGGGGCAATTTAGCATGGCCAATCCACCTAACCTGCACATCTTTGGACTGTGGGAAGAAACCGGACCACCCAGAGGAAATCCACACGGACACGGGGAGAACATGCAAACTCCACATAGACAAGGCCAGAATCAAACCCAGGTCCCTGGCGCTGTGAGGTTACAGTGCTAATCACTGTTCCACTGTGCCGCCAAATGCTCGCTGTTCAACACTCGGTCCTGATTAAGCAACACCTTAATTTTAAAAATTCTCATTCTGGTTTTCAAATCTTTCGAAAGCCTCACTCCACCCCATACCTGGAATGTCCTCAAACCTCACAAACCACTGTAATATTTGAGCTTCTCCAATGCTGGCTTCTTGAGAATCCCCAAATTTAACTGCTCAACTATTGAATGCTGTGCCTTCACCTTTCAGGACCCTGGGGTATTGAGATCCCTCCCAAATCACTCCACCTGCCCACCCTTGCTTTCCTTCTTTAAAATGTACCCCATTGACTGTCCTTTCCTTATTTAGCTTGTTCTATAATGACCGTGAAGCATCTTGGTCTTATTATGTCTAAGACATGACATAAACACAAGTTATGCTTTGTAGCCCAAGGCTACATTCACAGTAACTTCATGGCAGTGTTAATGTAAACCTACTTGTGACACTAATAAAGATTATTAAACACAAAAAGCTTTTAAGCTACATTAAACATAGCAGCAACATATTTTATGCTTTGACACTTGTTTTCCCATCTTGCATTCTGCTCAAAATATTGTTGTAGGAAATTTGACAAATCTTTGCTTCTGATCACACATTGAAGAAATGTTATCAGTACCTTTACCAGAGCACATCAGGATATTACATTGAACAGGCCAAAAGCCAAGTTATGAAAATTTGATATAAAGAGGCTCATTATTTAGTGAAGATTTTAAAAAATGTTTGCATCACACTGCCATGAAAATAACTTAATATTATGTCACAGATAATGTCCTAATGAATAGACTATTTACCTCACTTGTTCTTATGTTCCCTTTCAAAATAATTAAGATCAATTGAACTCTAAAGCCAACTAGCCCTTCTTGTATAAAAAATGCCAATAGTTTCACTTTTTAAACATCAGATTTCACAGGAATTAATTTTAAAAGAGAAATGCAATAAAATTAACTAAGTTCAGTTGGCCAAAACTCTTACCCCATTCCAATTAAAGATTAAAAGCCCGAACAGTTGGGGTTGGGACAATCTAAGATCATATTTTTGGAATGTATACATTCTTTTTTAAGATGCGTCTTTTCAATGCATTCTTTCCACATTCCCTCAGCCCCTTCTGTGATCATTTGCAAATGTCTACGATAAGGTTTTCACCTTTTGCGTCTCACCCTCTTCCCACAACAATACAGCTGAAATAAAAGTTATTAATGGAGTGGTAGATTGAACATCTAAACTATTATTCCATAGTGTGACACCCAAGCCTCAAAGACACAGGACTCAAGTTGCTTGATATTTTCAGTTGTTCAAAAGCAAATTTCAGTGCTTCCAAAATCCAGCAGCCTTACCTTTCTCTCTGAAAGTTTCTGCTCCAGCTGGAATCAAAACAAAAATTGCGGCTGTAATGATTACAAGGCATAGGCGGGAGGTAAAACCAATCATCTGAAATGGGAACAAAATAATTGAAGTGAATGGATAATCGAAAAACACAACAGAATTAATTTAACTCACAGATACAGCTAATACCTGCCCAGTTTAAAAGGGACTTTGAACAAACTCTGACTGTCTGAAATTACATGTGTACAGGAAATCACCACACCACAGAATATCCTGGCACCTAGCTGCTAAAGTATTGACCTTTTCTCTTCTATCATAAAATAATAGAGAAACACCAGTGCTCGTAAAACTTTTCAGGCAAGAGCATGTTAAGGCTTTAGTTGTCAAGCAGAGAGATATGGAAAAAGTATTGAATTACTAATTTCCCAGATATTTTTGAACTACACTACATTAGTCTCCTCAAGAGTAGGATTTTGTTTCTTATTTATACCTTTAGAAATGATACACCTTAATACTACTAAACAATACAGGAAGCAATTCCATCATGAGAATAGTGGTTAAAATGACCACATCATACCATTACTTACATTAAAGCATTAAAAAGCATATAATGATCAAGATATTCACATGCACTGAAGTTCCATTTGGGATTAGACTAAACTGCAATAAGAACCATCACATTCCCTTATACAAAAACAGAAAAGGGTCCATAGTCAGACACTCTCACTATATAACGGAAACTTACTGTAAGAAGAGATGTAGTTTTAAGTGATCCATGTTTGTATTGTTAAACATCAGAAATAAGGTACACATTTAAGTGGGATTTAATTTACTGTTTCTGTGTAAGGAATGATAAACCTATAGTTAGATTCATGCTAGACAAAGGTGTTTGTATGTGTGGGGATTGGTTAAGTTCAAATTCCTGTTCCATTGTTATTTGAGAGTGCGTGAAAAAAACTAGAGGTAGACATTGTTGCTTAGCAACCAGAGCACTTGTTTTTTGAATGTAGCATTCAGCTGTATCCAAAGAAGTTGCTTATAGATGGATAGAGAGGGACCTCTCTCTCAGCTTTGCAAGAAAAAGCATACCTGGAGTAATGGTGAATAAAACAAGTGCATGAAACTTAAAGAACAGCTAGTTAAGAAAACTAGAGAAATTTTAAAGAGTTTCCACGAAATCTGAAGTTAGAAGAACAAAGAGGGACTGGAAAGAGAGTACCGTTCAGTAAAGACACAGATAAGTTGAAAGGTAGCTGGTTCATGAGAGACCAGAAAGATATCTAAAGTTGTGAGATTTTACCACAGTTCATGAGATATTATTTTAAATAATTGTGAAAATTGGCAGCTGGATCTCGGAGTTGGTATAAAAGCATTGAAGACAAAGGAAACCTGACAGGTTCATTGTTAAAAGTGGAGCGAAAATTTTGTTTTAAAAGGGACATTGTAATACAACTGATGGAAAGCAGTGTTTGAAAGAAGATTTAAATATATGGCCTTTTGAGAGTGGAGTTTGGAAGCAGTCATGTGATTTGGGGGATTGCGAGAAGATATCCATAGAAGATTGGTTCAGTGGAATCGGCCATCTGGTTTCATAGTGGTGTGTTATCATTTGTAAAGCTAAGAGGGGAGTAAAAGAGTATTGTTATAAGTAAACTTTTCAAGTTTAATTCGTTTTTTAAAATTTGTTTTTATTCAAAATGTTTCAATAATTTTTACAAATCACTTACAAAAAGAAAAACAACAAAAAGAAAACATAACAATGAAACAGAAAACAACTTAATCATTTGACAGTTTAACCATTTAACAAGATGAGGTGGGGTATTTGCCCTTTACAAATGAAATCCATCCACCACCCAAGCCACCCCCCCACCCCTTCTGGTTTGCTGCTACTGCTGACCTCCACCTAACGTTCCGCGAAAAAGTCAAGGAACGGTTGCCACCGCCTGGAGAACCCCTGCAAGGACCCTCGCAAGGCAAACTTCATCCTTGAGAAATTCCGCCATATCGCTGACCCAAGCCTCTACGCTTGGGGGTTTCACATCCCTCCACATTAACAAGAGCCGTCGCCGGGCTACCAAGGAGTTTAATTAGTTTTTAACAAGAAAAAAATATTAGCGGTTCTGTGACTTACTTCCACCATGTTTTCTTAAAAAAGTAAAGCGTTACGTTTTCTGAGCCAGCGTTTCATTTGAATTCTTCCTGTCCCGTAGTAACACCAATTGGGATCATAACACCACACAGATCAATTTTACCAAATTGGATTAGTGCAAGGCTATTGTTCACTAGGCTCTGTATCCGACAGTAACACTTGCGCCACAAACTTTTGATAGTTCCATGTAACGGCATCCTTCTTTGCTCACATAATACCTTCGCCTTTTTTTTAAATGGGAAAGAAAAAGAGTGAAAAAAAATGATCTTACCATGAAACCATTGTCGATTGTCATATAAAAAAAAATCTGATTTGATTTATTTCACTGTTCACTATATCTGGTTCACTAATGTCCTTTATGGAAGGAAATCTGCATAGATACATACATAGAACCTACAGTGCAGAAGGAGGCTATTCGGTACATCAAGTCTGCACTGACTGGAGGGGTTATGGGGATATGGTGACCTCACTTCCACCCTATCCCCATAACCCCTCCTAACATTTTTTGGACACTAAGGGCAATTTAGCATGGCCAATCCACCTAATATGTCTTTGGACTGTGGGAGGAAACTGGAGCATCTGGAGGAATTCCACGCAGACATGGGGAGAACGTGCAGACTCTGCATAGATAGTGACCCAGCAGGGAATCGAACCTGGGACCCTGGCGTTGTAAAGCCACAGTACTAGCCACATGTGCTACCATGTTGCCCTTGTCATCCTTACTTGCTCTGGCCTACATGTGACTCCAGATCCACAGCAATGTGGTTGATTCTTCAATGCCTTCGGAAATGGGCAGTAAATACTGGTCCAGCCAGCAACATCCACATCCCGTGAATGGATAGAAAAGTGCAGTCAATAATCACAATTTTACGTGGTTCATTATTAGCAATTAAAGTTCTGATGAAAGGGTATTGACCTGTTCCTCTCACTTCAGGCTCATTTACCAGTGTTTCAAGCATTTCCTGTTTTATTACAATGTTAAAAAATTAAGTGCTTTTAAAACATAGCAACAAAATGGACCAAACCTTGAATGTATCAATAAACAAGCACAAGATACGCTCTTTAACAACAAACATGGAATGCTACTTTACTCTGGCTTCAGCCTCACACATTCTCTTGTTCCTATCCTCCACTCTCAGGGCACGATCTAATGGAAAAGTTTCTAAGTATCACATGCGGCGGATTTTGCCGGGGGTTTCCCGCTGTCTCTATGGGCGAGTTTCCCACCGCACTCCAACTGCATTTAGTCAAATTTTCAGGCCCTGGGGAGTTTCTCCCTGGTCAAACCCACACGTAGAATTTTTTCATCACTGGGAGCTGGACTCACTGGCCAGACTGACTCTCGAGAGATCAGGCTACCATTTTGAAAGGGTGTCCTGATCTTTAAGAGGGCTTGTGGGTCCCCCAAATCCCCCCACCTCCCTTCACCACGCATGGGCAATATCAACCCCAACACATTGGCATGATTCCAACCACCCCCCCCCCCCCCCCCCCCCCCCAAGGTGATCACACCCTTCTTTGGTGTTGATAAGTCTTTTCAGGCATTCACATAGACCCTTTCGCGCTCCCCCCGCCCTTCCAGGACCCCTGCCCTTCACCCCTCCCAACCTTCCAGAGGCCCCTTTATAACCGCCCTGCACCCCCCGCCTCATCCTTCATACCCCTCCTCCTCCACCTTCCTTTCATGGGCATGGCTCCCCCCAGGCCCTAACCTTTGGCAGTGCCAGCCTGGCATCCAGGCAACCTGGCATTGCCACCCTGGCACCGCTCCTCACGGCTTTGCAGTGCTACGGCTTTGCAGAGGCTCCTGGGTGGTCAGGGTTAGGGTCAGGGGGCCACCGTGCCCCAACCCTGACCACCCAGGAGCCTCCGATGGCTTGCGAGACTCTTCTGTGTACCATTCCGCCTGGTCCACGTTTGTGTGGACCAATACTGAATGGAGCCCAGCTCGGGACACCCTGGGGAGGCCATTAGATTCTGGGAATACGGTAAATCCCAGGTGAGCATGTCCAAGGGGGTTTGAAACTTACTTAAGCGTGCGAGGCTTCATCATACCCATTGTGGGCGGTTATCCTGATTTAAGAATAAAATGCAAAAATTTTTAAATACCATGCACATCAGACTGCATTTTTAATTCCAGGATCTGATCCTGATGCCAGGTGAAGTACAGACCCAGAAGGAACAGTGGAGAAGGTTTGAGGACACTCAATTAAGATGCCGCCACAGGGAACCACACCCAATTAGGAAAGAGAATTTGAGGGTTGATAGGAGCGCCTGTGTCTCTGCACAATCTGCAGCTGCATCGGGAGGGGTAGGGTGCTGCTCCTGTAGTTGGGAAATTGAAGAGTACCTCAAGATGGAGGTGCCCTCCAAAAATCTGTTAATAATACAAGATATAATGTGACCACAGCTACCAGGGGCGGAATTCTCCGAACCCCCGGCGTCAATCCCACCCCCGCCATGTCCCGAATTCTCCGTTCCCTGAGATTCGGCAGGGGCGGGAATCGCACCGGTCAGCGGGCCGCCCGCGGCGATTCTCCGGCCCGCGATAGGGCGAAGTCCCACTGCTGACAGGCCTTTCCCACCGGCGTGGTTTAAACCACCTACCTGACCGGTGGGATTGGCGGCGCAGGCGGGCTCCGGGGTGGGAGGGCGATGCGCGGGGCGATCTGACCCCGTGGGGTGCCCCCACGGTGGCCTGGCCCGCGATCGGCGCCCACCAATCGGCGGGCGGACCTGTGCCGTGGGGGCACTCTTTTTCTTCCGCCTCTGCCATGGCCTTCACCATGGCGGAGGCGGAAGAGATCCCCTCCCTTGCGAATGTACCGGTATGATGTCAGCAGGTGCTGACACTCCGGCGCATGCGCGGACTTACGCCCCAGCTGCCGTGGCGCCAAAGGCCATGCACGACAGCCGGCGGAGTGGGAACCACTCCAGCGCGGGCCTAGCCCCTCAGTGTGAGGGCTTGGCCCCTAAAGGTGCGGAGAATGTTTGGGGCGGCCCAACGGCGGAGTGGTTCACGCCACTCCGACATGCTAGGACCCCCCGCCCCGCCGGTAGGGGAGAATCCCGGCCCTTGTCATCATTACACAGAAGACCCCTTCCACAGGATGATCGGCAACTGCGGCCCTCGCAGCCAGCAGATCTATACTGGACTTTTTGCATTTCTGCACCCCTGCTCCCCCCCCCCCCAGCCACTGGAAGATCAGTTCCATTAAATCTACACATTCCAGCTACACTGGGCAGATCATCTGCAATTTGTTAAATCAAAGCGATACTTTAGGTGGCCTAACAAGCTCCCCACCATGATGGGAGAGTAGCCAACAACCAGAAGCCAACTCCCCGAAAGTGAACTGGAATTTGCTGACAGACTGGCACTCCAGCAGCTAGCGAGTAATTGCCAGTACGTCTGCCTCCAGCACACCTGCACCGCATAATGAAAATACTGCCCAACTAGGAGAATTTTAGAAAGTCCCATCAATTGTGAATTAGCAACCTATTTTATCACACCTGATCTTCTTCATCATCATCCATTTTGCACTACTTTCCAGGAATAATGTTCACCCAAGACTTTGGCTTCGATTATAAACCTCACAGATCGGTAGGAAAGGATCAGGCGAGGGCTTAAACTCCCAACCTTCAAATTCCTCCCCCCAACCCAGCAACAAAATATTTATGGAAGAAATACAACATGGCTCCCACTAACAAAGAAAAAGTAGGGAAAACAAATCCAGGGCTCCAGACATGGTGTAAAAAAATGACATTGGTACCTCTGCTGGCAAAACTGAATACTCACTGCCAGTTGAATTAATACAAGTTTATTATAGCTATGTGTCCATTTAACTAGTGACACAAGTTTTTACAAAAGTGGAGGATCTGGAGATCAGGTCAAGGCGGTTGCACCTCAGGTTGGTGGGGCTGCGGAGGAAGTAGAGGGCTTGTAATCGATCGGGTAATTTTTCAGCGATGTTTTCTCGGCTGGTGCGATGGGATGAAGTGTTCTCCCCTCTGGAGTTGGCTAGAACCCATTGGGTGCTTAGGCAGAAGCCACGGCCGAGGCTTTCACAGTTATGAAAGGAAGGAGGGGGTCTCGGAGTTAGCGAAAAAGTCTGGAATATTGACTGGGACGGGCGCGTGTTGTGGCTGCATCAGGACATTGAGACTGAACTGGCGAGAGGCGTGTGGCCTTCAACAAGGCGAAGGTGGTGGTTTACAGCAAGGATGTGCAATTTGGTAAGGTGCACCGAGCACAATTGTGGGTCACAATAGACTCAAAAGATTACTTTTTCTACACGCCGGAGGTGAAGAGATCATCCTCAGAGAGAAGAAACTTGGGTCGGTCTGACGAGGACTGTTCCGAACTCTTGCAGTGTCCTCATGCCTCTTTGTTATATTTATCTTTCGGCGGGGCGGTAAAAAGGGGGAATTGCAATGTTCCTTAGAGGGGAGAGAAGCTTGTTACAGTTGTTGCAGTTTGGGCACATTGGTGGGGGAAGTGGGTCAGAGGGATGGGGTAATGGAGGGGGACCCTGGGTGGGAGTCACTTTCTGAGCAGCAAGGAGGGGAGATGGTGAGCGAATGGGAGTGGAGTGGGGATGGTGGGGGGTTGGACCAGGTTGTGAGGGGCACCATGGGTCTAGTTGTTTGTTTGGCAGGGGTGATATGGGGAAGATTTTGGTGACAGGCAGTCAGCAAACCTGGATGGTGTCGGGGGGGGGGGTTGTCCACCCAAGGTGTGGAGCTGGATGCCACCTTTGGTGAACCTGGGACTGAGGAATCTGTGTAGGGGTACTTTATCCTGGTGGGGATGGCCGACTCGAGGAGGGACGGACCCCCGACCAGGGACCAGGTTAGTCACCTGAGCAGGGCCTGATGAGAGGGCAACAGTTTTTCCCATTTAAAGTATTTGGGGGCTGATCTGGTGTTCCTACAAGAGATTCACCGACGCGTCCAGCCAGAGGATGGTTTTCAGCCAGGAACGGTTTTGGCCAATTAATGAGTCATTCCATGATGGTTACCGGTATACTGGCAGGGATGTCCGTGGTGTTGGTGAACCTGTATGCCCCAAATCGGGATGATTATTGGCTGCAATTCTGGAATTAGATACACTCAATTGATTTTTTATTTTGTTGCGCGGGGGCGGGGGGGGGGATATTTTTAATCGTCTGTTGGAGCACTCAAGACCGGGGATAGCAAAGGTGTTAGCTAAGTTCATGGAGGAGACGGGTGATAAAGAATTTTCGTTTTTTACCCCCCCTGGTGCACAAGGGGCTGAATTCTCCTACCCCTCCGGTGCATTTTCCGACGCCGGTTTTCGGGCGAGGGGAAGGGGCGATGCCGCTCGGGGGCCGTTGGAAGCGCCCCCCCCCCCCCCCCCCCCCCCCCGGGCAATTCTCCGGGCCCCGATGGGCCGAGTGGCCACCTGTTTTTGGCCAGTCCCTCCGGCGTGGATTGGACATTGTCCCACATGGCGGGACCTGGCAGGTAAGATGGCTGGTGCGGTCCACGCGGTGGGGAGGCGGGGGGATCTGGCCCCAGGGGGGACCCCCACCGTGGCCTGGCCTGCGTACTGGGGCCCACCAATCTGCGGGCGGGCCTAAGACCATAAGACATAGGAGTGGAAGTAAGGCCATTCGACCCATCGAGTCCACTCCGCCATTCCATCATGGCTGATGGGCATTTCAACTCCACCTACCAGCATTCTCCCCGTAGCCCTTAATTTGTGCCGTGGGGGCACTCCTTCCTTCCACGCCAGCCCCTGTAGGGCTCCGCCATCGCTGGCGCGGAGAAGACGCCCCCCCCCCACGCATGCGCCAGAATACGCCTGCTGGTCTCTGCATGCGCGGAACCACGCCAGCGGTTCTGCGCATGTTCCTACTCGCGCAGTCCCTTCGGTGCCGGCTGGTGTGGAGCTAGCCCCTCTGCCGCCGGCCTAGCCCCCAGAAGTGAGGAGAATTCTGCTACTTCCGGTCGGCCCGACGCCGGAATGGTTTGCGTTCGTGTTTTTGATGCCAGCGTCGGGCCATCATGCCGATCGCAGAGAATCCCGCCTCAGATGTACTGGAGGATTGACCTCTTTGTCATGGGTAGGACCCAGCTCCCGGGGCTGGAAAATGCAGAATATCAGCAGTGGTTATTTCTGACCACTCGCCGCACTTTGTGCGCTTGAAGTTGGAGATGGGTGGGGCGCAGTGCACGGGATGAGGGCTGGATGGAGGTCTGTTATCTGATACTGGATTTTGCGGGAAGATTGAGGGCCATAAAGGAGTGTGTTCACTTCAATTAGAACGGGATGGTCTCGCCTTCTACTTTATGGGAGGCATTAAATGGTGCGATTTGGTGGGTGGGGGGGGGGGGGGGGGGGTCATCTTGGACAAAGCATTCAAAGATAGGGAGACCGGGAAGGAGCGTCAGGAGCTGATGGACAAGATTCAGCATGTAGATCGGGACTGGCCCAATACTGTAGTTATGGGAGCGCAGAAAGCAGCAGCAAATGCAATTTGACCTGTTATCCATGGATTGCATGGGGCATCAACTGCGACCTGTGTTGTTCCTTGTGTCTTAATAAAGCTCGTAGTCTTGAAGTTGAAGTAGATGCTTCATTGTAAGTTTGTTCTCTCTTCAGTGCTTAACTTAAAGTTACATCGATGCTGCTTGTCTATGTCTAGCTACCAGTTCCCGTCCTGTGAAGTGTGTCCTGACTTCCTGTTCGTCTGTATTTATATCTCTCCTGTGCTCCCTCTAGTGCTTGCTCAGTAGTATTGCATCTACACAGATATACAATCACCACATCCCCCCTTTTTTCTTTACATATTTACTGTACATTGTTAAAGAAAATTGTACAAAACAGTTAGATTACTTATATGTGTATCTATACAAGTGATGATGATATTGGATATTTTACAAAGCCAATTAATATTTATGAGTCCAATCTTAATAAAAACATTAATGAGTCCAAACTTGATGAATTTGCTCATTGAGTTTTTTCTTTTTCGTTGTTGACATGGTGATATTGATATTGCAACTCCGTTGTGAATGTTGTCGGTGTTCTTGTTTTTTTTTAAGTAACCAATGCGTCATCCCGAGGTGTTTGAATGGTCGAACCACTGATGTTGACTGACATGGACTTTTTTCTGTGCTTGTGGTATCGATTTAGTATGTCATCTGCCTTGAAAGCTGGTGTGCTTGCTTATTCTGGAGCAGATGTGAGTTTGTGAGATTCGTTGTCATCCCATGGCATGTTTGTAGTCTTGTCATTGTTTTGCAGTGTACTGTTGCATTATCTTTCACGTGCAGAGTTGTACTATTTTGTACAAGTCGTAGTTTCATTGTTGTTGTTTCTGTCTTTGTTGTTTTCATTGTCGTTCTTGTTGTTGTTTTTGTCGTTTGTCTTGGTTCTTGTGCTTGTTGTTGTCTTTGTTATGCTTCTTGTTGCTTTTGTTGTTCTTGTAGTTTTTGTTGTTGTGCTTGTAGTTTTTGTTGTTGCTCTTGTTTCTGCAGTGCTTCTTGCGATTTTTGTTGTTCTTATTGCGCTTCATGTTGCTTTTGTTCTTGCTGTTGTTGTTCTTGTTTCTGCTCTGCTTCTTGTGGGTTTTGTTTTTCTTGTTGTGCTCAATGAGTGTCCCGTGTGGATAATTTGAGTCATTGTCACAGTTATTGGTGCGAGTGTCCTTTGTGGTATCTGTTACATTGAACGTTTCGTCTAGAGAATGGTGAGAATGATCTGATGTTGCAGTGATGCTGGTGACATCAGTCATTTGTGGTGGATTTGATTCCTCTTCTTTGCTTCCTTTGTACTCTTCTATAGTCATCCGTGGTGGATTTAATTCCTCTTCTTTGCTTTCTTGGTGCTCCTCTTCTGGAGTCAAGTTCTTCACAATTTCATTTTCTTGTTGGTCTTGGTGCTCCTCTTCTGGAGTCAAAATCTTCACGATTTCTATTGACGTGGTCTCTCTGGACTCTTGGTGCTCCTCTTCTGGAGTCAAAATCTTCATGATTTCTATTGACGTGGTCTCTCTGGACTCTTGGTGCTCCTCTTCTGGAGTCAAAATCTTCACGATTTCTATTGACGTGGCCTCTCTGGACTCTTGGTGCTCCTCTTCTGGAGTCAAAATCTTCAAGATTTCAATTGACGTGGTCTCTCTGGACTCATGAGTGGCCCTACTCTGTGCGTCTGTACAGACGAGCTGAGATCTGTCAGTCTCGCTGTGATCCTGCACCCCCTGTATGTCGAGTGTGATCACATTGTCACTGTTTTTGCATGCAGTGGGTAGATTTACATTGTCTTCTTCTTGATTATGTGAGCTTGGTAGACTTTCATAGTCTGCTTGTGGTTGCTCAGATACGGTGGGTTGACCTTCATGGTCTTGTTCATGCATGGTGTTCGCTTGGGAGTGTTTGCTTGCTTCCATTTTGGAGTCTTTCAACGAGCTGTCTGTGGAGGCTCACGTCACTCTCTTTGTGGAGTCTTTCATCGCTCTCTCTGTGGAGCCTGTCATCGCTCTCTCTGTGGAGTCTCTCTGTGCTCTCTGTGTGGCGTCGTCTTAGTCTTGGGTATTGCTGTCATCCAATGTATCGACGATCTGCCATGGCACCACGGTGTTGGATTCAGCAACCATGAGTAGAGTCGTGTTGAGCTTTGCGACCATGTTGCTGATGCTGTGATCAACATATCCGAATAACTCAGCCATGTCTGAGTAGTATTGTTCGAAAAACAAATCATTTTTTGTTTCGGATTTGGTATTGTTTTCTTCATCTTTTTTTGTTTTGGAATTATTTTTGTTCTCTTCACTTTGGGTGGTGCAGACTGTTTGTTCCAGGGTGTTGTGAGAGTTATTTTCAACTGCTGGTGTAAGTTCAGGCGTGTTTCTGGCTTTTGAGGTAAGAAAATTGGGTTTTACAGCTTTAAGTTTCTTGTTTTTAATTTGCGGGCATTTCCCTTTTAAGTGGGCGTGGTCCGGGTCCTCAGACATCATGACGCTCGTGACGTCATGTGTAGGAATCGATTGTGCATGCGCAAATCGGTCTTCCTTTACTGTGCGGTTTTGTGTCCACTGTGCACGTTCCTTTCAACTGGGCATGCGCAGCTTGCGCATGCGCAGAACGCAAAACGGCTGATTTTAATTGCGCATGCGCGGCTTCTGTTTCCTGCGCATGCGCAGACATGGATTTTTGTTCTTTGTTTCCCAGAGACTGTGAAATGTGCTCAGATGCCATTTTACAGTGGATTTCAGCGTTGTTTCTTTCTAAAAATTTCAAGTTACTTTTTCCTTTCGATCTGGACTGGATGTCAGCGTTTTGTCTTTGTGAGAAGTTCCAGTTACTTTTTCCTTTCGATCTGGACTTTTCACTCGCGATTTCTAGACTGAACCCTTTCTGTTCTGATAGTGATTGTTTGAGTTTTGCATCACTCAGTCCCTGTGCAGTTTGGTCTTTTGAGCATACAGTACTGTTCAAATTTCATACAGTGCTCTTCAATTTTTTTTAGTATTATTTCTAGTTTGGTGCTGTCTTCATCTTTCAAGTATTTAAAGCAATTATAGGTTTCTCTAGCTTCATGTCCTGTGATGAGCAGTGCTATTTTCATTTCGTCTGAGGCTGCTTCTAAATCATTAGCTATGATATATAAATCGAACGTTTGTTTAAATCTTTTCCAGGCATTACTTAAATTACCGATTATGTTCAGCTGAGCTGGGGTTCCAACCAATATCATCGAATTAGCGAAGTCTTCCCAAGTCGAATGTCTGGTAGGAGTTTTCCTTGCCATTTTGGTCTTTGTGTCTGCAGCTTGTGTAATCTTGTAGTAAGCGTCTGAAGCCACTCTTGGTATCATGTGTTGTTCCTTGTGTCTTAATAAAGCTCGTAGTCTTGAAGTTGAAGTAGATGCTTTATTGTAAGTTTGTTCTCTCTTCAGTGCTTAACTTAAAGTTACATCGATGCTGCTCGTCTATGTCTTGCTGCCAGTTCCCATTCTGTGAAATGTGTCCTGACTTCCTGTTCGTCTGTATTTATATCTCTCTTGTGCTCCCTCTTGTGCTTGCTCAGTTGGATTGCATCTACACAGATATACAATCACCACACGACCCTTAAAGGGGGTGGAATATGAATTGGGGAAAAGGCTAGCCATCTTCTTGTTCATCAGTTACGGTGACAAGAAGCAGCTAGGGAGATTGTGCAGGTGTGGAAGCCAAAGGTGGATTGGCTCCGACCCAGAGACGGTGAACAGGGCATTTTGGATCTTCTATGAGGGGCTTTATAAATCCGAGCTGTCAGAGGACGAGCAGGCAATGCAGGGTTTCCTCAGGTGGGGGAGGAATTGCAGGAGGAGTTGGAGTCGGAGGAGATTTGCACAGCTTTAGGAAAGATGCAGATGGGGAAGGCATTGGAGCCAGACAGGATCCCAGTATAATTTTTAAAAGTTCACAGATCAGTGGGTCCCGTTTGTGTTGGGGATGTTAACGAATCACTGGCGCAGTGTTCTTTCCCAGAGACATTGGGGCACGTGTCCATCTCCCACCCCCTGAAGAAGGACAAGGACCCCACAGAGTGTGAGTTGTACCGTCCACGTTTGTTGCTCAATGTGGTTGCAAAGCTTTTGGCTAAGGTCTCAGCGTTGAGGTTGGAGTTTTGTCTCCCAGAGGTAGTGGGAAAGGATCAGACAGGATTTGTGAAGGGCAGAAAACTTTTGTACAACGTGAGGCAGTTACTCAACTTGACGGTACAGCCAGAGATAATTGTGTCTTTGGAAGCAGGAAAGCGTTTGATATGGTGGAGTGGTCCTTGTCCTGGCGAAGTTTGGGCTGGGTCTGTGCAATGGATGTGGCTGTTACATGAAGCTCCAACTGTTAGTGTGCGCACTAACACCAAGAGCTCGGGGTCGTTTAGGCTGCACAGGGGGACGAGTCTCCTCTTTTGTTTGTGTTGGCGATCGAGCCATTAGCGAACACTTTGAAGGACTCGGATAAGTGAAGAGGAATTGTGAGGGATGGAGTAGAACTCAGGAAGTCTCTGCATGCGGACGACTTTTTGCTGTACATAAGGAGTTCGAGGCCAGTTATGGGGGATATCATGCATATATTAAAGAGGTCTGACTCATTTTTGGGGTACAAACCAAACATTGGGAAGAGCGAGTATTTTCGGGGGAGGAGCTGGATTGGGAGAGGGTGCTGCCATTTTGTTTGGCTGGGACTTATGTCTGGTATCTGGGGGTCCAGGTGAATCAGGATTAGGCACAGCTTTGCAAATTGAATTAGCCTAGCCTGGTGAGCAGGTTCAGGGCGGACCTACAGGGGTGGAATAGCCTTCCGTTGTCGTTGGTGGGCCAGGTTCAATCCATTAAGATGGAATATCTTGCCGGGATTTACGTTCTTATTTCAATGCCTACCAGTTTTTTTACCCAAGTTGTTTTTTTGGGGATGGAGCGGCTCATAATGGACTACCTATGGGCAGGGTGAACTCCTATGATTCGGAGGAGGGTCCTACAAAGGGATAGGCAGGCAGAGGGTTTGGCGTTGGGTATTTGTTGTTTTATTATTGGGCAGCAAATGCGGATAAGGTGTTGGGTGGTGTGGGGACTAGATGTTACTTAGTTGCGGACGGAGTAGGCGTCGTGCAACGGGTCTAGCTTTGGAGGCGCTGGTGACGACATCTCTGACGTTTGCTCCAGTAAAATATTCTTTGAATCTGGTGGTCGTCTCCACTTTGAAAACATGGCGGCAACTCCATCAGCACTTTAAGTTGAGGACAGTGTTCAAGTTGGGCCCCTATCTCTAGGAATCATTTGTTTGAGGCGGTGAAATTGGATGCCGCATTTGGAGTGGGGAAAGGTAAGATGCTAGAGAGGTGAAGTATTTGTTTCTAGAGTGGCACGTTAAAGGAGAAAGCAGAACTTGGGGGACAGGGGAATTTATGTTCAAATATGGGACTTTGTTGAGTGGACTTTTCCAACAGCGCCACCATCCACTTTATTAGAGAGAATACTCTCCTGTGCTGGGTCGAAGAGGGCAGCACATCCAGGATGTATGGACGCATGTGGGGGAAGAGCAGGTTTCGGTAGAAGAGGTGAAGGCCACGTGGGAGGAGGAGCTGGGACCTATCTTAGACGAGGAGGTGTGGAGTGAATCCCTCTGCAGGATGAATGCTACATCATCCTGCGCAAGGTTAAGCTCGATGCAGCTCAAGGTAGTGTTTAGGGCACACCGCACCAAGGCCAGGGCGAGTTGATTTTTTTTTTGCAATTGTTGAGGATAGGTGTGAATGGTGTTCGAGGAGGCCTGCAAAACACACATTTATGCTCTGGTCCTGTCCAAAATTGGTGGGGTTTTGGGAGTCATTTTTCTGCACCATATCGGGAATCCTGCATGTTTATTTAGAGCCCTGTTCATTAGTAGCTATATTTGGGGTGTCGGACTAGCCAGAGTTAAGGACAGCCACGACGGTGGATGCTCTGCCATTTGCCTCGTTGATTGCTTGGCAGCGGATTTTGTTGCGTTGGAGGCAGGTGATGCAACCTAGTGCCTCAGCTTGGCTAGGTGACTTGATGGGCGTTTCTGTGCCTCAAGGAAGTGAAGTTCACTACGAGGGTGTTGATTGACGGGTAAATGGCATTTTTTCATATTGCATTTTAAGGAACTGGTCACTGTTAGTGGGGGCGTTGTTTGGGTTATATTTCTGTTAAGGGTGGGGAAAGATTGTTACAGATGTCGGCTGTTTGTTTCTTCCAATGTTGATACACATGCTAGTTTTGTTTTGTTGTGTAAATTTTTGGATATAAAATGTTACATGTTCAATAAAAAGATTTCCCCCCCAAAAAAAAATTATTCCAGGGAAGTGTGAAGTGATCCATTTTTATTGGAATAACAAATAAATATGAAAGGAATCACAGAATCAGAGAATCACTACAGTGCAGAAGGAAGCAATTTGGCCCATCGAGTCTGCACCGACTCTCTGAATGAGAACTCCAGTCAAGCTTAGTCTCCCACCCCTATCCCAATAACCCCTTAACCTACATGGTTTTTTTTGACATTAAGGGGGAAACTTAGCGTGGCCAATCCACCTAACCTGCATACCTTTGGACTGTGGAGGAAACCAGAGAACCCGGCGGAAACCCACGCAGCCACAGACAGTGACCCAAGACTGGAATTGAACCTGGGTGAGGCTGCAGTGCTAACCACTGTGCCACCATGCCACCCAAGGGTTCAAGGGAAGGGTGCAATTCTCACAGCATTCAGGAGCAGAGTGACCTGGATGTACATACATGTATGAATCCTTGAAGGTGGCAGGACAGGTTGAAAGAGTGGTTGAGAAAAGTATATGGTATTCTCGTTTTTATCAATAGGAGCATATGTTAGAGGCCTTCCTTTTGATTTCTCTTAGTTCCGATTTCTTTTATGTTATCCTTTTTCTTTTGGTCCGGGGATCATTAATTGAAATATACCTTTAAGTCGAGCGGAGGAAGTAAAGAAGTCATAGTTTCAAATAGCTTGACAACCGGAAAGCCATGTCCTCAAGTTATGTATGGGAAAAGGAAATCCCAAACTTGCTGGCACCCGCCAGACTGAAGAGATTCGGTTCGATTGACTGACTGGCGGCCAATGTGTTGGCCAGAGTTAGTGTTCTGTCTGGCAACAGGTATTGATTGGTTCTTGCCAGGTGAGGATTTTCAGAGAGAAGCCAGCAGAAGAACTAAGAAGCTGTGTTTTCTCCCTCTGTTTCTTTCAGCTACTGGCTGCCTGCTGTCTCGGTGAGACTACAATGAAGGCCATTACAAGCTAAAGGACTAAGCTACAGAAAAAAACTAACTAGAAGATATCCATATAAAGTCAAAGATCGCTATCTTTTATTTTTTATCAGTTTTTTTCTTCCCTCTCTACCACCTTTTCCCTCTATGTTGTCTGTGTGTATTATATATGTTATTAGAGTGGGGTAAGTTTGAAAGGCGGGGTTGGGAATTAAAAAGTAATTAACCAGTTATATTGCTGCCTATTTAGTACTAATTACTATTAAAGAATAAAAAAGCTACTTGTGTTAAATTTTACAAACCTGGTGGCTGTCATCCGGGTCAAATCAAAAACATTTGATATTTAAGTAACTTTAATTTCACTTGTGTTGGGACCCCGAATCAGGTGGGCTGGAACTGACCGTGCACTGGGCCAAGGTGCTGGGACACCGAGTATAAAAGCAAGGGAGTCATGGTGAACTTGTATAAAACAATGGTTCAGCCTCAACCAGAGAATAGGCTCCAGTTCTGGAATGTGAAGGCACTGGAGAGGGCAGAAAAGATTCACAAGAATGATTCCAATGATGAGGAATTTCAGTAACATAGAAATATTGGAGAAGTTGAGACTGTTCTCCTTGGAGAAGAGGTTTGATAGAGGTGCTCAAAATCATGAGTGGTCTGGACAGAAAAGATAGGAAGAAACTGCTCCCATTGGCAGAAGAATGGAAAACCAGATAGAAGATACTTGGCAAAAGCAGCAATGGCGACAAGAGGAAAATGTTTTTTACACAGTGAATGATTCGAATCTGGAATCACAAGAGTATATTGGAGTCAAGGTTAATTCATCCTGGAGGTTATCATTAACCATAAACTGAACTGAACTCAGAGGCTAGGAACCCTGTGGTGAGAAACTCACCTCCTGACTCCACAAAGCCTGTCCACAATTAGCAAAGTGCAAGTCAGTAGTGTGATGGAATACTCTCACTTGCTTGGATGAGTGCAGCTCCAGCAACACTGAGGAAGCTCAGCAACATCCAGGACAAAGCAGCCCGCTTGATTAGCACCCTTTTCACAAACATTCTCTCCCTCTACCACCGGCGAATAGTGGCACCCGTGTATACCATTTACAAGATGCACTGCAGGAACTCACCAAGGCTCTTGAGGCAACACCTTCCAAACACATGACCACTACCACCTTGAAGGACAATGGCAGGAGGTACATGGGAACACCATCATCTGGAAGCTCCTGTCCAAGTCACCCACTATCATGAATTGGAACAATATCACCATTCCTTCACTATTGCTCGGTTAAAATCTTGGAACTCCTTCACGAACAGCACTGTAGGTATACCTACACCACATGACTGCAGTGTTTTCAAAAAGGCAGCACACCACCACCTTCTCGAGGGCAATTGGGGATGAGCAATGAATACTGGCCTAACCAGCAATGCCCACATCCCTTGAATGAATTTTTAAAAAGGAGGCTTTCAAAAGGGCTACAAGGAGTGCAATAGGTGGCTTGCTCATTCGGAGGGCCAGAACTGACATGATGGGCTGAATGTTCTCCTTCTGTAACTATTCTACGATTCAGGAAAGAAATGTAAGTGTGTAATGACCAAAGTAGATTCTGGTCTAATATAGCTAAAATGTGTTCAATTTAAACCTCATTGTACAATTCCACAGATCCTTGCATAACCATAATGCCCTCATTGCCCAAAGCACTGATTACTCAACTGGAACTGGCAACCTTTTTGATACACATCCAAGCCACTTGCAATGAGGAAGGACAACAACCGACACCAGCACAGATTTCACTATTTGCCAGATAGAGCGTGCACATCATGTATCCATCAATGAAATAAAACACTCCAACTGAAATGCTAAAATCAACCTGCAGACACAGGAACTTTTTTTGTGCTTATTTAGATAACAAAAATTCAGCATGTGGCAGTCACATTCACTGCTGAACATGAAGGAGGGATACCTGTAAAACAGGGTTATTTTAAATAGATTGTAACCTTTCCAGTCCGGAATGCTTGGGATCAAGGAATTTCTGGATTTTTTAGGTTTATGGAATAATGTTAGAATGCCTCAACACAAGGTTAAAAAGGTTATTAGCTTACTCTCCAGTAACTAATGTTGGAAATGAGATTTGCAAACTAAAGCAAGCACTCTATAAATTATACTGAGATGATGGTGGACATCACTGCTCCATACCCACATCCACCAAGTGTTGTAAAATTGATCCTCAGGTCTACTATGTGCTTTACCCCACTTTTGTAGTTTATAAGAATATATATTTTCGGTGATAAAGCCTTAGTTGAAAGTTTAATAACAAATCAGATAAAATGTCAGTGTGTAATGACGCATGTGGTATACTCTGGTCCATTAAGATAAAACAATAGTGACAGTGACATATGTTTTGTCAATGAGTATTATTGCACAGGAGCTGGAGAATGGGGTCTGTGTCCTGCACAGACCAGAAGTGGTACAAGGAGGCTACAGGAAACATGGTCACTCTGAAGCATTTCATTTGGAGGTGAGCAAATTATAAGGTAGGTTTTTGTCTATATCATCCAGTGTAAATCAGGTGGGGGGGAATCACACTCCCTAGGTCATGCCCAAAGTTCACTCCTTTCAAAAAAATAAAACGAGGAAAAAAAAAAATCAGGCAGGTTCTGCTACGAGCATGCAATCAATCCTATCCGAGTTATGCTTCCTGCATTCTGCTAATGAGATAGATGAACCGATGACCTTATAATGTGTACACAGGAATAAACTCGATCTTCCCTGGAAAACTTGTACGCACTCGCATTGAAGGAGATCAAGGTGACCATTCATCTTTTTTCATTGACGTCACAATGCTGGACACATTCAGTACAGCTTCATCAAAGCAGTGCGACCAAGCAAACACAAAAGTGTTTTTCTCATCACAGGAAAGTGTTTTATTAGAACACCAGATCAATATAGAGCAACAGATGGCAGTAAATGGGGAAAACATATTACACCAATCCATTGGTGTGTATTGACTGAAGCGACTTGCCTATTGCAAGTCTCCTGTCTGTTTAGAAACAAATCTTACATGTATAACTTAATGCAAATTACTGGAATTTTTTTTCTCCAGAAAGTTTTGCTCAAACTATACAAGGCCACACCTTGTGGTTAGACCACACCTGAAATACTGTGAACAGTTTTGGTCCCCTTATTTAAGGAAAGATATACTGGCATTGGAGGCAGTCCAGAGAAGGTTCACTAGGTTGATCTCAGGTATGGAGGGATTTTCTTTCAACGAGAGGTTGAGTAAGTTGGGCCTGTATTCATTGGAGCTCAGAAGAATCAGAAGTGACCTTATTGAGACATACAGAATTCTCAGGGGGCTCAGCGGGGTAGATCCCAAAAGGTTATTTCCCCTTGTGAGACAGTCTGGGACGTGAGGGCATGGTATCAGAGTAAGCGGTCGCCCATTTAAGACAAAGGTGAGGAGGAATTTCTTCTTTCAGATCGTAGTGAAACTACGGAATTCAGATGTTTGTAGAGGCTGGGTCATTGAGTCTGTTCAAGGCTGAGATAGACATATTTTTAATCAATAAAGGAATCAAGGGTTATGGAGACAAGGCAGGAAAGTGGAGTTGGGATTATTAGATCAGTCATGGAATCATAGAATCTATGATCTCATTGACAGGTGGGGAAGATTCAATGGGCCGAACGGCCTACTTCTGCTCCTGCATCTTATGGTCTTCAAAAAATTGTTACGGATAAAGCATTTTAAGGCAAGTACTTAATACTGAAAATATACCAAACTCAAAATCCTTACCTTCAATAAATACAACATTAAAAGACTTAAATTGCAGAAATATCTGCAGATTGTATCAGCAATTCAGCAACATCTTTCTGTTATCAAAGTGAAAATGGGGAAGGACTGGGATTTAAAAGGAAACAACAAAACTACTTCAGTAACACAATTAATTGGATGAGCATTAAAACTACAAATTGCTGTCTAACTCATTGCCGAAAATATTTGTATTATACCAGTAGTCCAATGAGATCAGGTTTCATGTTGCAATTTCACGTGAAGGTACCAAAGTACAGGTTATTTTCTAAGTACTTTTGTGGGAACAACAAACATGCATTATTTGAACTAGTTATTTGAGTACGTACTTAAATACATACAAGTGAAGATGAAAATAATTTTCACCTAAAAACAAAATTCACTGTTACTATGTTACCTGCCATTTGATTAAATCAAGTTTAATGGACGAGGGTTGATCAGTACGTTCGTGGATGATGCGAAAATTGGTGGAGTGGTAAATACTGAGGAAGGTCTAGAAGGGCTGGTCAGATGGCCGGATCAGTGGTCAATAGAATTCCATCTGGATAAGTGAGAGGTTAGGCAGGACAAACAAGTCAAGGGCATACATGATAAAGGGCAGGTGATAAATAGCAGGATTCTGGGAAGCACCAAGGATCAGAGGGATCTTGGTGTGCATGCACACTGGTCCCTTAAGGTAGCAGAGTAGGTGGATACAGTGATTGAGAAGGCATTTGGTATACTTGCCTTCATTAGCCGAGGCATAGAATTTAAGAGCAGGGAGGTTATGCTGGAACTGTATAAACTGTTGCGGTTACGCCATAGCTAGAATATTGTGTGCAGTTCTGGAATCCACATTACAGGATGGGTGTGATAGCGCTGGAAAGGGTGCAGAGGAGATTACCAGGTTGTTGCCTGGTCTGGAGAGTTTTAGCTATGAAGATTGGATAGACTTGGGTTGTTTTCCTTAGAACAGAAGAGACTGGGGGGGGGGGGGGGGGGGGGGGAGGAAAGAAGAGAACATGATTGAAAAGTTTTTAAAAAACAAAGAGTACCGTTTTGTGTTATCTCAAACTCCAGGAGATAAATCACACCCAATAATTTGGTAGGTTAGAACCAAAATGTGCTTTCAACTCTGTAGGCCAGAGGAGTGCCAGGCCTGTGTAACTACAACCTTGGCTTCTCTTCCTGCTCCTACCTCCTTTAGGGTCACCCCCCCCCCCCCCCCCCCCCCCCCCGTCAAGGATCAATCCCCCCTCCCATTTCTCATCTATATGCTTTCCCTTAGTGACGTCTGAAATCATGGCATGAGTTCTCACTTCTACACTGATGACACCCAGCTCTACCTCAGCACCACCTCTCTCAACTCCTCCACTGTTGCTAAAATATCAGATGCTTCATCTCTCATCCAGTACTGAAGAAACACAAATTTCCTCCAATGTAACATTGCTAAAACTAAAACTACTGTGTTTGGTCCTCACTGCAAACCATGGTTTCCCAACTGTCTGAGATTAAGCCAGCGTGCTCAAAATCTTATGTCATTGCAATTCAACTGGCTAGTCACAAAATAAATAAAGAAATGAATGCAAAGCTTGTCCTCCACGTTGTGAATGCACAGAATTATCTTTTGTTCACTTGTAGAAGAATCAGAGCATATCGGATTCTGAGCGAAATCTTTTCCCTCGGGGGAAAAGAGAACTAGGCGGCACTATTTAGAAATAAGAGGTCTCTGATTTAATGTGCAGATGAGGAGGAATTTCTTCCCTACACGATTATCAGTTTTTGGACCTTCCACAGACAGGAGCGGAGGTTTGGTCATTGAATATATTCAAGGCTAAACTGGCCAAATTTTTTATCTAAAAGCAAGTCCAGGATTACTTTAGGGTGGAGTGTGAGGGGTGCAAGAAAGTGAAGTTAAGGCCACAATCACAAACCTGCAGGGCAGGCTCAATGAGCCAAATAGCCTACTCCTGCTAGTTATTATGATGGAACCATTATCGTAATGTACTAAGCTTTTGAAGGCAATAAATGTGGTTTGCCGACATCACGCCCAACCCAAGAGCAACATTTTACAGATGAATGAGGAACAGGTGTAGGCCGGTAAAGGAGCACAGTAATCCTTCAATCAAACCCCAAGGAACTGCAATTCAAGCTTTTCATTTCTGATCATTTCTCTTCCTCAACAAAATCGGAGCACTAATATTTTCGAAACTGAAAATAGAAGTACAAGGCATAACTATGAGCCTGAGGAAAGTTTTTCTTTACTTATTATGGGTGTGGTAGGCAGAAAGAAAATAAAAGCATGCAATAATCAATATGCTTTAAAGCTTTTTAAAAAATTATATTTGATTTACAAATGGTAATACTTTTAACCATCAGAATTAAAAACTGATTTTTGTTTTGAAAATCCAGTTGAGCAGTTGGAATAATTTTGAAGCATTACAGGTATTCCTAAATAATTTTACATGAAAACTGCCCAATTATCTTAATATTGCCAAAAACAAGTAATGTACTTGCATTATCAACAGTGATATAAATGGGATCATTTGTGTCACTAGTTGCTTTTACATTGGCCTCAGAGAAATGTTTTATCTGTTGCTCCTGATGCATGGATTTCATACTCATGGTGGCAACTTCAGTGTAAACTTTCTGCATTAAATAAGATCAATTGACAGTCAGCTCTTTCAGTCAGTCAGTTTATATTGGAGCTCCCAAGATCCATGTACCACAAACCAACCACACTGAGAACACCTTTAAATCCAGATTAAAAGCAGCTGCAGAGGGCAGCAGAGTGGTTAGCACTGCTGCCTTACAACGCCGGGGACCCAGTTTCGATCCTGGCCCCCGGTCACTGTCCGTGTGGAGTTTGCACATTCTCCGCATGTCTGCGTCGGTCTCACTCCCATGACACAAAGATGTGCAGGATAGGTGGATTGGCCATGCTAAATTGCCCCTTAATTGCAAAAATTCTTTAAAACATGAAAAAGCAGCTTTGGATAGCTATTTTTGGCTGTAGATTCCACTAATTCCTGATCTCAGGTGCATTATATTCCATATTTGCAAAAGAAAACGAAGACTGGAAATATTGCAAAACGTGTACTTAAGGCAATCAATACAAAGGTTCAAGCAAAGGTTAATTTGATAAAGCAAAATAACAGGTGTTTGTCATGGGGAGCAAGAAAGGAATGCAGGAAGGTTTACAGCAAACTCCAGAAGATTGACCTCATAGAATATTAACCTTAATAGCTAGAGGATTTGAGTACAAGAGTAGTGATGCATTGCTTCTGGATGTAGAGAAGCTTGGTTAGGCCGCGTCCAGAGTACTGTGTTTTGATCCCCTTACCTCAGAAAGGATGATGTGGAGATGCCGGCGTTGGACTGGGGTGAGCACAGTAAGAAGTCTTACAACACCAGGTTAAAGTCCAACAGGTTTGTTTCAAACACGAGCTTTCGGAGCACGGCTCCTTCTTCAGGTGAATGGAAAGGCTTGTTCCAGAAATGTTTATATAGACACAGTCAGAGATGCCCCGGAATGCACCTGCAGGCAATCAAATCATCAAAGATGCAGAGAGAGAGAGGTAACTCCAGGTTAAAGAGGTGTGAATTGTCCCAAGCCAGTTCAGTCGGTAGGCCTCTGCAAGTCCAGGCTTGTTGGTGGGGGCCGAATGTAATGCGACATGAATTTCGTTCTTGAAGCTGTCAATCTGTGGAGGAGCTGACCCTCCGGGGCTTCTGCAAGCCTGGACTTGCAGAGGCCTACCGACTGAACTGGCTTGGGACAATTCACACCTCTTTAACCTGGAGTTACCTCTCTCTCTCTGCATCTTTGATGATTTGATTGCCTGCAGGTGCTCGCATTCCGGGGCATCTCTGACTGTGTCTATATAAACATTTCTGGAACAAGCCTTTCCATTCACCTGAAGAAGGAGCCGTGCTCCGAAAGCTCGTGTTTGAAACAAACCTGTTGGACTTTAACCTGGTGTTGTAAGACTTCTTACTGTGCTCAGAAAGGATGTTATTGCCATTGAAGGTGTGCAACAAAGTTTCACCAGACTTATTCTGGGGATGGTGGCACTCTCTGATGAAGAGGAGCAATTTTGCAAACTGGGCCTGCATCCTCTACAGTTTCGAAGAAAGAGAGATGATCTCACTGAAACCTACAATACTTAAAGGAATAAATGGGTAGATACAGGTAAGATGTTTCCCTTGGTTGGGGAATCTAGAACAGGGGGAACAATTTCAAAATAAGGGGGAACCAACTGAGGGCAGAGGACATAGTGGGCTGTGAATCTTTAGAACACTCTACCCTAAGGAGCTGTGGAAGCTCAGTCATTGTGTATGTTTACGGTAGAGATTGATAGATTTCTGATTAACAATAATGTAAAGAGTTATGGGGTTAGTGGGTATAAAAGGTATTGAAGTGACCGATCAGCCACAGTCGTATTGAATGGTGGAGCTGGCTCAATGGGCTGAATGGCAGACTTCTGCACCCATGTTCTTAAATAAGACAGGTGTCCATCTCGCAGGACAGTCCTGTAACTCACATAAATGCCACATGGGATGATTATTCTGG
Source organism: Scyliorhinus canicula (assembly GCF_902713615.1). Classification (NCBI taxonomy): domain Eukaryota; kingdom Metazoa; phylum Chordata; class Chondrichthyes; order Carcharhiniformes; family Scyliorhinidae; genus Scyliorhinus; species Scyliorhinus canicula. The sequence goes on from NC_052148.1 coordinate 61,928,576, forward strand.
AGAACACTGGTCCGGGATTAGGCCTGCAAAGGGATCCAGACTATTTTTTTTTCTTTAATGGGATGTGGGCGTCATTGGCAATGCCAACATTTGTTGCTCATTTCTAAGTGTCACTGAACTGAGTGGCTCTTTGTGCCATTTCAGAGGACAGTTAAGAATCATCCTCATGACTGAGGATCTGGAATCACTTAGAAGTTGAGAAGCTTTGATAGAGGAATTCCAAATTACACAGGGTCTGGACACAGTAGACAGGGGGTAAACCATTGGATGAAGGACCAAGAACCTAGATGGAACAAGTTTAAGGTAATTGGCAAAACAAACAATAGCGATGAGGAAAAATGTTTTTCCTCAAGTGTGATTAGGATCTGAAATGCAATGCCGGAGGGTGTGTTGGGAGGCAGATTCAATCATGGCTTTCAAATAAAAATCCTATAAGCACCTGAACACACAGACAAGACGCCTTGAGATTGCTCTTTCTTCAATACCTGTTTCTACTTGGACATTTGCAAATACATTTACTATGAGATTTGCAGGGCAATATGGAAAAGGTGTGGGATTCGCTGGAATGCTCTTGCTGTAAGCTAGCATGGATTCGACAGACCAAATGGCTCCTTCTGTGCTGTATTATTTCTGTAATACAAAGTAGGCCCGAACAGGTAAGGATTTCCTTACTTGAAGGATATTCATGAACCAGATGTGTTTTTACAAAAATCGTGATTGTTTCAGTTGCCATGGATAGACTTGAACTACAGCATTAGCCAGGGCCTCTGGATTATGGGTCCAGTGACAATACCACAATCTTCCTGGCACTGTCCTGCTCTATGATCAGTTAAAAAGTGCATTCTTATAAAGAACACTGACACAAATTCTTCAATTGATTTTTCAAACGTGAGTAAAGACGGAGGAGAAATTATTGTTGAGAAAGTTTGTTCTTTGCTATACTAGATAGCTTAAATCATTAAATTAAAAAAATAATTCCAGGTGAATCGACAGGTCACCTGGGGGTGCGTTAGTGTTTATCTCACACTGGTCACACTTCCACCAAACCACATAGAAAGCCAAAGTGCACAAGGTCACCTTCTCACTCGAGGTTACCAACTTGAGGCTACGTCCTCAGGGGCTCTTCGCTATAGCAGCTGGATAGAGAACAATTCACCTCTGCAAATAAAACTAGCAAGAAAAAGATGTTGGAATTACAATCAACTAACAAAGACACTGACGCAACAACTGGATGTGAAATGTTGGCTCTGGTTAAATGTGTTTAGTATTTTATCCTAAAGAAATTTTATATCACAGTGAAAAGCAATGAAAGGTTTTGATAATCTCATCTAAAATCAGAAACAAAATTAAACCGATGTGATGTAAAAATAACTTTTAAAAATTGTGAAGGCATTGTTTTCATTCATGGTTAATGCCAAAATATGATGCAGCATGAATGACAACTTAACTTGCATTTATTATAACTTAATTGATCCATCATGCACGAAAATAACAGCAATAAAACTGATGAGTAATTATATCCTATCATATGCAAAACATTCTTGAAGGCATTTCTTTGAATTTTATCCTCCTGATGCCAATTGCCCAACTAACACAAAAAACGATTTCAATAATAGAACATAGAACAGTACAGCACAGAACAGGCCCTTCGGCCCTCCATGTTGTGCCGAGCAATGATCACCCTACTCAAACCCACATATCCACCCTATACCCGTAACCCAACAACTCACCCCCTTAACCTTACTATAGGACACTACGGGCAATTTAGCATGGCCAATCCACCTAACCCGCACATCTTTGGACTGTGGGAGGAAACCGGAGCACCCGGAGGAAACCCACGCACACACGGGGAGGACGTGCAGACTCCACACAGACAGTGACCCAGCCAGGAATCGAACCTGGGACCCTGGAGCTGTGAAGCATTTATGCTAACCACCATGCTACTGTGCTGCCCCGATATAGCTGCCCGAATAACTGCTGTAACAAAAGCACGTTCACTGGTTTTCTGTAACAGAGCCAACAAAATGGCTGTGTCGATGAAGAACTGCAGAGGGATTTGGATAGGTTAAGTGAACGGGCTATAGGGTCTGGCAGATGGAATACAATGTTGACAAATGTGAGGTTATCCATTTTGGTAGGAATAACAGCAAAAGGGATTATTATTTAAATGATAAAATATTAAAGAATGCTGCTGTGCAGAGAAACCTGGATATGCTAGTGCATGAGTCGCAAAAAGTTGGTTTACAGGTGCAACAGGTGATTAAGAAGGCAAATGGAGTTTTGTCCTTCATTGCTAGAGGGACGGAGTTTAAGACTAGGGCGGTTATGCTGCAATTGGACTATTGTGTTCAGTTTTGGTCTCCTTGCCTGAAAAAGGACGTACTGGTGCTGGAGGGTGTGCAGTGGAGATTTTCTTGACTCCAAAATATACAAGTAACAACACAAAGAACGGTGATGAAAAATATTTGTGTGTGGAGGACATCTCCGCCACCCCTCCCACCCCAATGATATATTACCCTGATGAGCATTCTTCAGAACTCAAATCTGTTTTGTATATAAATTATTGCCCCTTATAGAAAGTGATAAAGAGATTTAAAAGTGTTTGTCCCATTATGGTCAATTGCCTCGGAAGAGTTGCATAGTTCCTCCCTCAAATAAAACGCATAAAAATAAAATGTATTGCTGGCCCTTCATTTCCTATTCAATCCACCTAAAGCTTTGCAAAGTTTGAGGTTGAAGATTTAAGAGGAACTTGGGTGACAGTTCCTTATGTCCAAAGTGAAATTAACTTAAAGGATGAAATACAAAATAAATAATTTACCAGACCCACAAGACAAACGATGAAATGGAAACGGAACTAGCACTAATAGGAAACATAGGGTTGGGCTATATTCAGAGGTTTGGGTTGTTGGATCAAGATTCTCCCTTCTGCTGCTTCTTGTTAAAGAAATTTGACAAGATACAAAGAAGAGACTCACAAATTGATTCAATATTGTTTGCATGAAACTCTTGTGCCACTTTATTGGAGGTGTCAACACTTTACATTAGCAAAATTAGAATTGGATAAAATAACTTTCTCTAAATATTTTACAAACAATTTTGAAATAATTTCCAGAGTACTGGGACTGCAGTAATCCAGCAAAACAAAAGGACTAATGAAGCCAATCAATTTAAAAAAACATACTTCCCAGCACTATGTCCGTAACAAAATATTGGAAAGTGTAAAGCCATTGTCTTCAGTTCATATCACAAACTCCAATCTCCAGCAACCAATGCCATTTGTCTCCCTTGCCAGCATCTGAGACCAAAGCAGATCATTCACAACCGGAATGTCCTGTTTGACCCCAAGTAAACTTGAGCTCGCCCTAAAACACTGCTGCCAGTGTGCTAACTTGCACCAACCAAGTCCATGTTAATCATTACCCCACAGCTTGCGGACATGCATCAGCTCTCAGTCCAGCAACACCATGATATTAAAATCTTAGGTTGAATTTTAATCACAAAGACTGGGGATGCTCCACCAGGCCCATAGGCAACTCATCTGTACTAGCTGCAGGACCCAGGGTGGCATGTTCCTCGCAGTGGCCAATAAAATGGCAGCTGCCGGGGCTTCCCTCCCATAACCTCCTGTGGTGCCACAACCCTTCAAATCTTTGCATTCCTCCAATTTTGTCATCTTGCACATCCCTGATTTTCTGTGCTTAAACTTTGGTGACTGTGCATCAGCTGTGGAGGTCCAAACTCTGGAATTCCTGTCCATTTCTCTACCTCTCTTTCCCCCTTCAACTTACCCCGTTTGACCAAGCTTTTGGTCACCCATGCTAATACCGGCTTATGTGGCTTAGTGCCTTTAAAGACTTATATTTACCTAGTGCTTTACAACAAATGAAGTAATTGAAGTGTAGGAATGTAGTGTTGTAATGTAGGAAACACAGTAGCCAATTTGCACCAGCAAACTCACATCATACTGCAACGTGTGAACGATTAGATCATTTTATTTTGCGAGGTTGATTGAGGGATAAATATTGGTCAGGACACCAAGGATAACTATTCTGCTCTTCTCCGAAATAGTGTCATCTTTACATCTATTCACGCATCATAGAATTTACAGTGCAGAAGGAGGCCATTCAGCCCATCGAGTCTGCACCGGCCCTTGGAAACAGCACCCCACTTAAGCCCACACCTCCACCCCATCTCCAGAACCCAGTAACCGGACCTAACCTTTTGGACATCAAGGGGCAATTTAAAATGGTCACAATACACCTAATCTTTGGACCGTGGGAGGAAACCGGGGCAAGCGCATGCAGACACGGGGAGAAACTGCAAACTCCACAGTCACCCGAGACCCAAATTGAACCCGGGTTCCTGGAGCTGTGAGCCAGCAGTGCTAACCACTGTGCCACCCAAGACGGCAGAGCATCTCATGCAAAAGGTGACTCCATCAGTAATGCGTTGGAAGGTCATTGATTATTTCTGTGCAACCAACTTGGCCATGGCTGACACTTAAATGACCCGAATTTGCTACACTAAGGGCAGTATATAAATGCAAATTATTGTTGTGTATTAACAGCACGGTAGCATTGTGGATAGCACAAATGCTTCACAGCTCCAGGGTCCCAGGTTCGATTCCCGGCTGGGGTCACTGTCTGTGTGGAGTCTGCACGTTCTCCCCGTGTGTGCGTGGGTTTCCTCCGGGTGCTCCGGTTTCCTCCCACAGTCCAAAGACATGCAGGTTAGGTGGATTGGCCATGCTAAAATTGCTCTTAGGGTCCAAATTGCCCTTAGTGTTGGATGGGGTTACTGGGTTATGGGGGTAGGGTGGAGGTATCGGCTTGGGTAGGGTGCTCTTTCCAAGAGCCGGTGCAGACTCGATGGGCTGAATGGCCTCCTTCTGCACTGTAAATTCTATGTAACACAATCAAGCTTTTCAACTGATCAACTAGGCCATGGCTAACACTCAAATGACCCAAATTTGCTACACTAAGGGCAGTATGTAAATGCAAACTGTTGTTGTTGTGTATTAACACAATCAAGCTTTCATGGTGGTTTTAAGAACAAGCAACCTGCGCATGAACTAGTACTTCTGCGATTCAAGAACTTGAAACAATAATATCGCCACAAACAAAGCATCATATCATAGAATTTACAGTGCAGAAGGAGGCCATTTGGCCCATCGAGTCAACACCAGCCCTTGGAAAGAGCACCCTCCCAAGCCCTGCCCCCACCTTCACCCTGTCCCCGCAATCCAGCAACCCCACCCAACCTTTTTGGACACTATGGGAAATTTAGCATGGCCAGTCAACCTAACCTGCACATCTTTGGACTGTGCAGTAAAAAGGGCACCCGGAGGAAACCCACGCAGACACGGGGAGGACGTGCAGGCTCCGCAAAGACAGTTACCCAAGCCGGAAATCAAACCCGGGACCCTGGAGTAGTGAAGCAACTGTGCTAACCACTGTGCTACCGTGCTACTCTACTGGAAAATCAGTTTGCTACAAGCAACACCAGGAAGAACATTTTTTAAAACAAAAAATGAATGAAAAAGGCACAATGAAAAGGCACATGGGCAGCATGGTAGCATGGTGGTTAGCATAAATGCTTCACAGCTCCAGGGTCCCAGGTTCGATTCCCGGCTGGGTCACTATCTGTGTGGAGTCTGCACGTCCTCCCACTGTGTGCGTGGGTTTTCTCCGGGTGCTCCGGTTTCCTCCCACAGTCCAAAGATGTGCGGGTTAGGTGGATTGGCCATGCTAAATTGCCCGTAGTGTCCTAAAAAGTAAGGTTAAGGGGGGGTTGTTGGGTTACGGGTATAGGGTGGATACGTGGGTTTGAGTAGGGTGATCATTGCTCGGCACAACATGGAGGGCCGAAGGGCCTGTTCTGTGCTGTACTGTTCTATGTTCTAAAAGGGAACCAAATCAGACAACACTGTCCTAGGTACAGGACATCTTGAGCTGCAAAAATAGGTGGAAGAGAATGCAAGTAGAACTTTGCTTTTCTTTTTCCCCAAAACGTGGGTGGGTGTACAATGCCACCAGTGAGTTAAAAGGAAGGGAATACAGAAATGTTTTTGAAGTCTTCCAATCTTATAAAACACTCATGGCGAAAGTTAAAGCACACAATAATTGCAGTGCAGTAACTGGCTAGAGAGGAAATAAAAACTCTTTGAACTTTTGCCGTTAACAGAAAGTTATAATTAACTGAAATTATGCAGAAGAAAACTGTGGTAAACGATAGATTACACACGGACTGAACGCTAAAGAATCCAAACGACTAATGGCCAAAATAATAGGCTTTGATCGCTTTCTGGCGGAACTTCTAAGAAAAAATCGTGCAAAAAACGACGAAAGCTACGGTCCCGCAAAAAAAACACCACTGAAGAGACAAACCCTGATCGAATTGTTGGGGGGAAAATCACAGCACAATACTCGTGATTGATTGAATGGTACAACTGCGAAGAAACAAGCACTTTTACTTCATGGGTGTTACTGCTGCGAGGGTCACAGAAATACCGGCCAAAGTTTTACCGATGTGGTAAATCGAAAGTTAAGCAGTGTTGCGGTTGGACTTTCAACACCCTGGAGGGTCGCGCGGAAACTAAAGTCCGAAGTTTAGGCAAGAAACGCTCCGTGTTGTGAGCTCTGAGGGGCAGTCCACACAGAGAGCACAGCCGAGCCGAGGCAAACAAGACCTGCTCCACACCCCCACCCCATGATGGAAGGAAAGTGTGCCCCACAAACTTCTGTTTGGTGGAACCCCAAGACACACAACAACAAAAGTTCATCACACACCCAATACACGTATTGTCCTGGTTACCTTGTGCCCTGTTGGTGGGTTCACCCTGCTGGGTTATCCATGCCGCCCTCGCTCCCTCATCCCGCTACTCTCACTCTGGCTGTGGGAACCAAATCAGACAGCACGCTCCAGCTCAAGCGCAGGCTCTCCTGTCAATCAATCACACTGCCCCTCATTCTCCAGCCCCGGGGAGCCAGAGCTCAACAAACACCGGATAGCCCGCCCCCGTCCTCCTCCTCCTCCGCCCCATTGGCCGGAGCTGCTGTCCATTCCTGATGCCCGTCTCGTCAGCAGCATCGCAGATGCACAGGGTGGGGGGGAGACAGACATGGATATGTATGTAGCCGCTTCTCACCCGGCCCGACAGGCAACTCACAGCCCTTTGGCGCCAACGAAGCACTCGCCTTTTTGTCAAGTACTGCAGGAACAGAGCAGGGAATTTTGCTCACACTAAATTCCCACTCGCAGCAGGATGATCAACCCATCTGTTTTTCTGTTGTCGACTGGGGGATAACTATTTGCCAGGGCACAAAGGATAACTCTGTTGCTGGGGATGGTTGCCATATGGGATCTTTTACATCCATCATAGCAAATAGATGAATTGTCTTGGTTTAGCTTATCATCCAAAAGACAGCATCTCCAAAACGCCCTCATTCCCCGCATTAGCTGTTAGACTTGACTTGAAACCAACACCTTGCGACTTAGAGGCAAGCTGATCCACAGGTGGTAGAACGTACAAGGTGTTCACCATTGTCACACACATCTGGAGGTATTAGCAAACAGGTGTATCTATTAAAAATGAGTAAAATGCATTATCAACTTTCTGAAGTTTATATTGTCCTTGAGCATTTGGATAAGAATCTCTTACGTAATAAAAACATCTGGCATTTATATCGGGCTTTTAGTTCAGTGAGGTCTCCTAAGGCAGTTCACAGTCGAGTAATCAGACACCAATCCAAAGGAGATCAGAGGTGTAATCAAAAGCTTGGTCAAACGAGACAGTTTTTATGTGGGAGTAGCAGGGCAATTTAGGGAGGTCATTCGCGAGTTTAGGATCTAGACACAGTGGCGTGCAGAGGGTGGGGAGGGGGGGGGGGGCGACGGTGCATTGGCCCCGGGCATCCATTGGATGGGGGCATTCAATCAGAGAAGGAAAACATTTTTTAAAAAAATTTAGATTACCCAATTATTTTTTTCAATTAAGGGGCAATTTAGCGTGGCCAATCCACCTACGCTGCACATTTTTTGGGTTGTGGGGGCGAAACCCACGCAGACACAGGGAGAATGTGCAAACTCCACACGGACAGTGACCCAGAGCCAGGATCGAACCTGGGACCTCAGTTCCGTGAGGCGGTTGTGCTAACCACTAGGCCACCATGCTGCCCCAGAGAAGGAAATAAGATAGTAATTTTAAAATTTCAGCGGTGATAAATCAATTTTTGGAGGCTCACCACACTGCAGAGGCAGTTGTTAGCCCTTTATCCTTTAACATGGTGTACCCTTTCTGTCTAGAGAAAATGGTGCTTCTCCCCATCCCCCCACACGCATGCGCATGATGTACGTGGTGCAACCATCAAAAGCAACAAGCAGACGTGGCTGATCGTTCCTGCGTTTCCTCGAGTCATAACTCGTCTTTTCTTCAGCTTTTTGTGCACCTAGATTAGTTCTTTTACTTACTCAGGTCAGTGAATAGCTCTAGAACGGGTGCAACTACGTTTTTTATAGGTTTTTTGGTGATATTTAATGAAATATTTACGTGGGATGTAGTAAGAGTGAAGCCTGGATGATCAGAGGACTGCTGTGGCATTTAATCTCGGAATAGGAGACATTTATTCCTTAACATGCTAATATTCGAATACAGATACCACTAATTTGCAAGTCTATGATATAAATTGCACAAAATTATCAGTGGAGAATCAGTGTGAAATAATTTGATACGAAGGAACAAAGAAATGAAATATGGTTTATCCGTCTGCAACTGACCGATTGTTTACCATTTTCTTCCCATTTTCTCATGCGTCTTATCGTTTTTGAGATAGAAAATGAAATGTTACGAGTATTTCGTGTACAACCGAGTGGAGCACAGAACAGGAAAAAAAAGAGGGCCAGAGTCGAAGAAGAGTCCCATCAATGAGGGGCATTAGATGCATGGATAAAAAGAAGTAAAGAAGAAGTAGGAGAACCTGGAGAAGTAAAAGATGATGTGGGTGCAGAGAAGGATTTTTCTGATACGGATTCAGCTCGGTCAGAACATAATACTCTCTCTCCTCAGTCTCGTTGTCAGGATGATGATCCATGCGAAGAAAATAAAGAAGATTTTACCATATTTTTGCAAAGAAGCGATTTTGGTTGTTTGAAGAAACCGATTCCAGATCATTTGAAGATGACAATATTACAACATGGCCCTGAAAGATATCAGAATAAAAGTGGTCCATTTGCTGAGAAGGATGGGAGATCATTTTCCAAACAGTGGTTTGATAAAGTTTCCACAAACGGAGAAATTGTGGAGAGAAAATTGTTGTTATACTCTCCATATCGGAAAGCATGCTACTGTTTTGTTTGCTTTTTGTTTTCAAAGGAGCATTTGTCCTCTGTGTCAAACTTTGGAAAGGAAGACGGTTTCTCCACTTGGAGAAAATTAAATCCAAGAATACCTGACCATGAGAAAAGCCCTTCTCATAGAGCTCACATGAGGGAATACCTGAACCTCGTAGTTCGACTCCATCATTCAACTACGATAGATGCTGAACTTCAACAGCAAATGTCTGCTGAAAAGAAAAGATGGAAAGCTATAACTGAACGGATTGTCGAGGTTATATCCTTTCTGGCAAAACAGAATCTGGCCTATCGTGGACATCGAGGAGAAGGAATATCTGGGTTATCAGAGCCAGGGGAGACAGTCAGTGAAAATACAGGAAACCTTCTAGCAACAATCAGACTTTTGGCCAAATATGATGACATCTTAGCAAAACACTTGCAGAGAGGGAAAGAGAAACCAAAAAGTGTCACCTACTTGTCCAACAGAATTAAAAACAAAATAATCAATCTTCTTGGTGAAACTGTCAAGAAAAATATAATTTCTGAAATTAAGGGCGCAAAATATTTTAGCATAATGCTGTATTCAACTCCAGATATTGCCCATGAAGATCAGGTTTCTGAAATTCTGCGTTACGTTCATATTGATGAAAACAGAAAAGTAGAAATAAAGGAGACATTTCTGGGATTTTTTCAAGTTAACAAGAAAGATGCAGTCAGCCTGGTAAATAAAATTCAGGAAAAATTGGAAGAAGACAAAATTTCCATGAATGACTGTCGTGGTCAAGCATATGATAACGCAGCAGTTATGGCTGGAGTGAGAGGAGGCGTTCAACAAAAAATTCTTGAAGTTAACCCAAAAGCTGTGTTTGTGAACTGCGAGAACCACAGCCTCAATTTGGCCTGTGTCCATGCAAGTGAGGTGCAACCTGTTGTTGTTACATTTTTTGGCATTCTAGAAAAACTCTTTACTTTTTTTTCTTCATCTACTTCTCGTTGGGAAGTGTTAAAATCATTTGTCACTCGGACTGTGAAAAGACAGTGTGACACAAGATGGAGTTCCAGCCATGATGCTGTGCAAGTAATCCACGAAGAGTGTGACAACGTTATTGCAAGCCTTCAACACCTGCTGGAAGGAGAATTTTCAAGGGAAACTAAATCTGATGCAGGATCGCTACTGAACTCTATTCAACAGTTCCCGTTTATAGCTTTATTAAATTTTTGGTACTCAGTTTTATCATCAGTGGAGAAAGTCTCAAAACGTTTGCAGGATCCGAAAATGGGGTTCCATGAAGCTTCTTGTGATCTGAGAGGACTTATTCATATCTTGAATTTGAAGAATGACAAAATTATCCAAAATGCAATAGATTTAGCCAATGAATATTGTGAAAATTTGGGAATACCAATTGCATGAACAAGGAGAAGAAGAATAATACCTGGAGAGTCAGCAAGAGATAGTGGACTGACGGCACAAGAAGAAATGAACAGAGTAATGGTAGAGATTGTGAACAGATTAAAAACTGAAATTGAAGACCGCAGTGTCCGTCTTCAGAGACTCAGTGACCGATTTTCTTTTCTTCTGAACTTGAATTCAGTAGTGATTGAAGATGAACAAGAAAGAGAGAAATTAAAAAAGGAATGTTCAGACTTTGCAAATTATTATGACAATGATGTGGTTGCAATTCAGTTATATGACGAAATTATTGATTTTGTGATGCTCCTTCGAGCTGGAGGGAATAGAGTTCCCCCTGATCCTAAATATGCTCTGGAGTCTTTACTGCAGTATGGGAGGGATGTCTTTCCGACGCTGTGTGTTTCATACAGATTACTGCTTACAATCGCATTTTCAGTCGCAAGCTGTGAAAGGTCATTTTCAAAACCGAAATTAATAAAAACATATCTGAGGTCTTCTATGTCACAGGAGCGACTGACCAACCTGGCTTTAATAAGCATTGAAAAAGAATTTCTCACAGCTGATGTAAAAAGTGAAGTAGTTCAGATGTTTTGTGACAGGAGGTATCATTTGGGGAAAATAACTTAATAAATTTGATTGATTTATATTAAAATCGAATAAAGCGTTTATTTCATGTTTCATCTGTGTTTATATATTCACAATGTTTTCCTTTCTCATAATATTTCTCAGTATGTTAGGCCTTATACTTGAGTCTTTGGGGTATACAATCAAGATTTTCCCCGGGCATCACCAGACCTCTGCACGCCACTGTCTTTTCCAATGATAGGCATGCACACGAAGCAGGAACGCAATGTCGCAGAGGGTTGTAGGAGATTATACAAAAAGGGAGATGCAAGCTATCGAGGGATTTGAACATGATAATTAGAATTTTAAAATCAAGGCACTGTTAGACAAGGTGTCAATAGATCGGTGAGCATAGAGAGCATAGAGTTATCCTCATGGATGAGTGCAACTTTGTGCGAGTTAGGATACAGGTAGCGGAATTGTGGATGGGTTCAAGATTACGGAAGATGAGAGCTGTCAGCCAACTCGGATAACACTAGAACAGAGGAGTTGGGAGATATAAAGAAAAGTGAATAAAGGTTTGAACAGCAGGTAGGCAGGGGTTCAAGAGGAGCCATGTTGCAGAGATGGACGTATGCGATCTTTGTAACAGAAAAAACATGGCGTGATTCTCCGCAAATGCGGCGAGTCGTAAAGGCTGCCGTGAAACTGGCCGTGTTTCACGGCAGCCTCCGCGCCCCCTCACGGGACCCGATTCTCCCCCCCGGGTGGGGCTAGCAGTGGGGCCCCATGAAGACCGTCGCTGAGTCCACGCGCCAAGCGTCACACCGGCTGACGCGCATGATGACGTCAGCCGCGCATGCGCGGGTTGGACGGCTCCAACCCGCGCATGCGCGGATGACGTCATCACGCAGACACGTCAAAACCCACGCATGCGCGGGCCGTCATGCCCCTCAGCCGCCCCGTGGACTGATCCTGCGGGGCGGTGGAAGAACAAATAGTGCGCGGGTATCGGACCCGCTGCCCATGATTGGTGCCCACCGATCGCAGGCCCATGCCACCCTTGGCACGCCTGTGGTGCGGCCGTGCCAATCGGTGCCATGGCTGTCCGGGACGGGCACTTTGCTGCCGTTTTCACGAACGCTGAAAGCAGGTGTGATCGCGACTGTGAAAACGGCCGTAAACCCCGCGGTATTCGGCCCATCGGCCTGCGGAGAATCGTTGTTCGCCGTAAAAAACGGCGAGCAGCGATTCGTGTCGGGGGCGGCTGGAGAGGGGGGGGAGAATAGCGGGAGGCTGTGAAAATTGTCGGGAAGGCCCTCCCGCTATTCTCCGACCCGTCGTGGGCAGTGGAGAATCGCACCCAATGGAATCAGAGGCGCTATTTGCTCCAGTAGGATGCCAAAGTTAGGACAAGCTGGTTCAAGCTGAGAAAGTGGCTGAGGAGCTCCATGGAAGAAGGAGTTCCAAAACAGAGTTTGTGATGGAGCTGACTGGCTTTGGGCATCCCAATATTTAAATGAAAAATTGTGGCCCATCCAGGACTGGATGTTGGGCATGCAGTCTATCAACAGAGAAGGCGTTGAGAAAGGTGACACTGAGGTGGAGTTAGGTGTCACAAGCGAACATGTGCCTCTTTGAATTTAGATGTTAAACTGTGGCCCCGTCAATATTCTCAAGTGTAACAAATTCCATGACACTGTTGCGAAGAAGAACAGCAGTTATCCTCAGTGTCTTATCATAGAATCATATAATGGGACATAAGCAAGGGAACAGCACAGAAGGAGGCCATTAGCCCCATTGTGTCCCCTGGCTCACTGCCATTCACCTGATGCCGCTCTCCCACCTTTTCCCCATACCTCTGCACACTTTTCCTCTCCAGATAGTGACCCAATTCTATTTTGAATGCCATGATTTAATCTTCTACTGTATTGGTCAACATTTATCCCTCAATTAACACAGGAAAACAAATTATCTGGTCATTGTCACATTGCTGTTTGTGGGAGCATTCTGTGCTGGTTTAGCTCAGTTGGCTAGACAGCTGGTTCGTGGTTCAGTATGAGGCCAGCAGCGCAGGTTCAATTCCTGTACCAGCTGAGGTTATTGATGAAGGCCCTGCCTTCTCAGCCTTGCCCCTCATCTGAGGTGTGGTGATTCTCAGGTCAAATCGCCACCAGTCAGCTCTCCCCCTCAAAGGTAAAGCAGCGTGTGGTCATCTGAGACTATGGTGATTTACTAGTTTTGTTTTTATAAGTATTCTTGATTTCATGCCACAAATGCAATCACTTTTCTCTCTCTTTCTCTTTTATTCTAATTTTAATTGTTTCCAGTGTCCTTCATGATATTTTAATCTAATTGTGGAAAAATGCAAGGAGAATCTATCTTGATATTGTTCCTTTGATCATGTTGATTGCAAGTCCTATTTTCCAAAGAATTGTTGGAAGTTTTGTTTATTCGTTCATGGAATGTGGGCGTCGCAGGTTGGGCAAGTATTTATTGCCCACCCCTAATTGCCTTTGAGGGGACAGTTAAAAGTCAATCACATTTCTGAGGGTCTGGAGTCACATATAGACCAGACCAAGTAAGGACAACAGATTTCCTTCTCTAAGGAAACCAGAGCATTACCCTAGGTTTCTGGTTTACTATCTAGTGACAATACCACTACACCACCGCCTCCCCTATTTGGATTAATATAAATAAATATAATGATTAAATGGATTAAACTGATGGATTTGCTATGTTCTTGACTGCTTAATAGATTTCTGAAAATTGGTTGTTATTTCAGAATCCTGAGAGCATTGATTTATTTGTTCCTTGGAAGTTCCCCTATGTTTGGAATAGAGCAAGAGACTAGCAGAAGAAAATTCATAACAGCACCAGGATCTTTGAATCGACAATCTAGACTTCTGAATTGGAAAAGTTTACTTTAAAGTCCAAAGGCGCGACACTCCGGAAAGATTTTGAAATGCTGTAGCGAGTGAGAATTGCCGTGAGTATCCCGGCGCTCGGCCCAGCGAGGCTGGTAATGCTATTCAACGTTAATTGATCCACTTAACGAGGCCTCACGGGCTTCTCGCCCCGAATGCCGGCCCGCCAGCTGATTCGCCGGGACCACATTTGCAAGCCCCCAGGTAATAATGTTGAGCAGCACTTAAGCTGCACTTGCTCAGCCAACCCCATCCAGCTCACAACGATAACACCGAGGAGACCAGCTCCAAGATTTGGGGATGCTGACCTGGGGAGGCTCCTGGACTCAGTGTAGGCCTGTAGACCTGCTCCCCCGAGGGTCCCGCAGGGTGAGCCACAAGGCAGCCAGTGCTGCCTGGGATGAGGTGGTGGCGGCAGTGAGCTCGGGAGTGTGGCCAGGAGGACTGGCCTCCAGTGTCGGAAGAAGGTCTACGATCTACACCAGGCAGCATGAGTGAGTAGGCACCAATGTCCCACCCCCTCAATGGGAAATCCCCCCAGGTTACCCCAACCCTCCCTCCATCCCCCTCCCCTTCAGCCCTTCCTCCACCCACCACTTCAACCCTCCCTCCACCGCCCACCCACCAACTGTGAACCACCTGTGTGGCTAATGATGCCCTCTCTGTGTCTCCTCAGGAAAAGCTCTCTCATAATCAGCAGGAGAGGGCCCAGACTGGCGGTGGGGTGCCAGACTTGAGAATCCTCATCTACTTCGAGGAGCGGGCCCTGGAGGTGACTGGTGAGGCCGAGGACAGGGCGGTCACCCATGTGGAGGCTGGCGGACGCTGCAAAGGTGAGGAACCACCAGGTTCCACCTGGAGGACCTGTCAAACGTGAGTACTGATTGTCTTACTGATTGACCCATCCCTCCCACTGACCACATGTTCCTTCTCCCACAGACCCTCCAGCTAATGGCACTGGCCCATCCTGGGCGACACCCTCTCCTGACTCTGAGGACACCACCTCGGAGAGCTCCGAGGATGCAACTGTTATAGTCGCAGCACAGCTGTCATCCCCACCCTCCACCCGCGCAGATACTCACACCTCGGTGGGACATGTTAGTAGTCAGGCGTCTGGGGCATAATCTGGTGAGCACTACACTGTTGGTGATGCACATCTGATGGAGGCAGGAACCTCCAGGCAAGACAGCAGTTGGAGGGCTGCTGGATCCCTGGACCCAGCTGGACCCCAGCCAGATGCTGAGCCTCTGGAACAGGATTACCTGGAGCTGATGGAGACGTTAGGGAGCAGCCGGGACATTTAGAGGGAGATGTCAGTGTCACTCTAGCAGATCCATAGCAGCTTGGAGGAGTCCCAGAGGCTATGGGTGCTGAAGATGGTGCCGGCAATAAGTGGTACCGAGACCAGTTAGGGAGCTAGGGTGACGGCCGCAGTGGAGAGTCTGGTGCACAATGTCAGCACCATTTGTGAAGGTGTCCAAGGCATCGTGAGTCAGTGACGGCCATGGCTGAGGGTCTCGGCAGATTGTCCACTGGGGGATGTCACCCTGTACCAGGCCGACCTTGATGAGGCTCTGCGGGATATGTTCCGCTCTCAGAAGGGAATGACCATACGCTGCGGAGCTTGTCCCAGTCGCAGGTGGGCATTTCCGAGACACTGCAGTGCATGGCCCAGTCACTGAGGAGCATCGCCGAGGGCATCGACACCATGGTGCAGGCATCGGGGAGCCACCAGGGCTGGCAGAGCTAGATGATGCAGGGACAGCTGGGGCTCGAACCAGCTGCCCCTCCATCCCAAGGCAGCCCGCAGGGTCCTATGGGCACCGACCCGTAGGAGGGGGGCTAACCACGACCTGAGTTCCACCCCTCTGATACGGCCATGTTTCGGGGTCAGCACACGGGACAGTGCCGTCAACAAGTGAGCCGAGGCCATCCAGCCCCAGAGAATGGCCACCAGGGGCATCGAAGGCCACGGGACAATGTAAGCAGCTGACTGCCTCCACCTCAGAAGTGCATCCTGGAGAGACACCTAGATGCATTGGTAGAGCCAGGAGGACCAAGCATCTCGAGGATCACTGATGGACCGGGTAGGTAGAGGGTTAGGGGGTGGGGGGCAGGGGGCTGCACCATCGGGAGAGTGGGGAAGCCATGAGGAGAGTGCGGACTTGTATTGAACAATAAACACCCTTGTGCACAACCAGTAGGAAGCTTCTGTCACTTTCTTCCGCAAAGCATTACCACATGTAGGTGATGGGTGTGAGCGAGCACTCAGCAGACAGGCGGGGATCAGACTATGGCATGGATTGAGGAGCACCAGTGCCCAGCTCTCTGTGGGTTATCACCCTCCCCTGCCCTTGACAGTGACCCACTCCACTGACAGTGCTGACACAGTCCCAGCACCCTGGAGTGATGCGACACAGACCCCGGGAGGGTGGGCAATGGGGGTTGTGGGTGGGTGAGGATGCGACGATGGACCAGGCCACGTCCTTGGTGAATCGCATCAGTATGAGGGTCTCCCTGGCCCTCCGTTCTTGCCGGGCCCTCACCGCCGCCGCCTCTCCTGCAGACCTCCTCCGGCTGGACCTCAGGTTCCTCCCCTGCCACGTCCTCCTGGCCCTGCTGGTCCAGCACCTCCTCATCATCCTCATCCTCATCCCCCTCCTCCCCATCCTCCTCCTCTTCCTCATCCTCCTCCTCGCAGGTTGCCACATGTTCTTTGTCACCAAATTTAAGCTCGTCGCCCTGCTGCTGTGCGAGGTTGCGGAGAATACAGCAAACCACAACAAAGCAGGTGACCCTTCTGGCGGTGTACTGGAGGGCACCACCGGAGTGGTCGAGGCATAGGAACCACATCTTGAGGAGTCCAATGCACTGCTCAAGTACAGCCCGAGTGGCCACATGGCCCTCGTTCTACCGGGTCTCCGCTTCAGGCTCTGGACTCCGTACTGGCATCATGAGCCAGGGCCTCAGCGGATTTCCCTTATTCCTCAGGAGCCAGCCACCCATCCTGGGGTGCTCCTCAACGAGATTGGGGATGACTACTGTCCCAGGATGTAACTGTTGTGGACGCTGCCCAGGAAGTGGGCACACACATGCATTATCTTCATCTTGTGGTGGCAGATGTGTTGAATGTTGAGGGAGTGGAACCCGTTTTGGCTGATATAGGGAATCCCAGATGGCCTGTTGAGCTCAGGGAAACATGCGTGGCATCTATGACCCCCTGGAGCTGGGGCATGCAGGCGATGGCGGAGAAGCCTGCTGCCTGGGCAGCTTACTGGGCTTGGTCCATGTTAAATACAATGTAGTCTTCTGCCCGGGCGTACAGGGCATTCTTGGCGTGCGAGATGCAACACAAGTCCCCGCTCGAGCTTTGGAATGATCCCGATTCAGGTCTATTGTGACGTTGAGAGCCACCGGGAGCAGGTGTCCTCCTCCTCCACGTGTTGCCAAGTCCGTGAGGATATGGCACAGGTGCCACACCATCTCCTTCTTGAGGTGGAGCCTCATGTGGCACGCTCTGTCTGTCATTTGTTCAAAGGACCAGCGGCATCTGTACACCTTGGGCCGTCGCGGGTCTCCGCTTCTGGGTCCCTCCCTAGCCTAAAAAACGGCTGGGCCCTCAGGATGTGCGGCGGGATATGGTATATGGGCTGCACCTCGAGTATCTGCAGGTGATGCTGCTGCCTTCTCCAGCATCTGCTCTGTCGCTTAGCACCAGCACCACTAGGGCAATCTCTGTGTCCAACATTCCTGCCATAGCGTTCAATACCTGCAAAGAATTGGGAAAGGGTGTGAGACTGACAAATACCAGTGGCTCCCACCCCGTGACCCTCCAAACTTCCACTGACCCCCTCTCGCCCCTACCCAGAATGCTCTGCCCACACACACCCGGCTGCAGCGGGCCTTCCTCACCAGGCCCCAGATCCTGTACCCCGCTCACGTCATCAACCGGACCTGCCGCTGGGCTCCTCCCCGTGGCACACACCCACCCTCTGGCTGTGGAAATATCCCCCGGAGCTGTGTCCCATCCCCTGGGTGTTCGGATGTTGGCTGCTACATCCATGGTGTTGCCTCCCACAGTGTTCTGGCACACTGTCCAAGCATCAAGGTGTGATTGCGATGCCAGGAAACGACTCCCATATGGCTACATTGGCCTCGGGGGTGAAGTGCTCATCAACCACGATTGCCAATTTCCTATTCGGGATAGCCTGCAGCCACGCAGCCAGAGATCTCGGCAGTCAGTAATAATAACAATAATATATGCCCCTGTACACCTGGGCAGAAGTTACATCCTATATGGCATGGATGAAGCCCAGCAAGATGCTCAGGCAGCAGGCTTCTCCACCATCGCTGGGATGCCCCAGTTCCAGGTGGTTATAGTCAAGATTATGGGTGGTTGTTGGGACAGATGGGAAGGGACAAGAGTTGCCCCAGGGACGGGTATACACAATCGAGGGGTTGGCACAGTGGTGCAGCAAGCCGTTGCCCCACCCCCCCCCCCCCCAGTGCCCCCCATACCCTCCCATGGTGGCAAACACCTGCGGAAGGTCCCCCCATCCTTAGTCAAGAGCCACCCATCCCCCGGCCGAGCGCAGGGGCAGGAAGCCCAGCATCTCAAGCTCTTTGCCTGTGAGCAAGGATGACTACTCACCTCCTCAGCTCCCGACAGAAGCCCTTCTGCAGGTTCACATGTTTCAAAAGAAGTACTAATTGGCGCCAGCATGATCACTTTGCTGGGGAGGCTGCTAAACGATTGGAGGCTTTTTGGATAATGGGTAGCTCTTGTTAATTTTATGGAATGGGGCTTAAGTGGTGATATTTGGTTTTTCGCCATGCGACAGCTTGATCCTGATTTTGCTTATAGGAGCAGGCCAGTTGCATCACAAACTGTTTGGTGCCTGGCGCTGATCTTGTTTTTGCCCTCTCCTGCTACTCAGTTCGCTTGAGTGAGAGCGTGACGAAGCCGGAGGATCGTGCCCCTAGTGCATGGAGCAGTTGTCATCACCATACTCTTTTTACAGTGGGATTTAGACTGTGTATCAATCAGACAAAGGAGGACCAGAGAAATTCCATCAGTAGTGTCTCTGCCGAATCCTTTGGATTCAATAGGAGGACCATTGAACAGATGTCACTGTCCTTCTGAAGCCAGCTCCACAGGCATTCAAACAAGCCTCCTGCAAATGGTCTGGACACTGTCCAGATGGCGGATAACCGTCTCCCCCACCAGGACTTATTTCCTTAAATCTCAAGTCATAAAATCATCGGGTACGATCTCCGGCGCTCAAGTGAGTGATGAGACCATCAATTCACGCGACACGTGGTTAGAAGTGAACAGTAGTTTTAATCATCTTACAACAGAGCCGGCCTGTGACACGATGAACTCCAGATGAACTGGCAGGCAGGCTCTCAGCATCAGCCTTTATACTTCCGGTTAGGGGGAGGAGTCGTGGGTGGAGCCAAGGGTGGAGCCCAGTACAAACTCCCGTACACTCCCAGTGCATCTCCCCCTAGTGGCAGAGCAGCGCAACTGCTCGTGTGCCGAGCTTACAGAGACATAGTACAACATGTGTAATACAGTGTGAATTACGCTACTGTGATTCACCACATTCACCCCCTGTAAAAAAAATCAAGTCCGGCGGGGTGGTGGCTTACAGATTGAGTCTGTCCGGTGGCCGAGTTGTCCGCTGTGATCGGCGGAGCACTGGGGTTGCAGCCCCTTCTGGTGGCTGGATGAGGACCATCGGTTGGGGTACAATGGCGGACTCCGGGGGCAATTCCGCCCGAGCTTCGTACCCGTCTGGTTCGACTGGGGGCGCTGGGAGCTAGCTGGCGCGGGTGCGCGAAAAAAATGTAGCGAACTGGTAGGTGCGGGGGCGTGGGGGGCGAGTTGGGTGGGATGTAGTGTGAGGGGTACCTCGGCGGTGGTAGTGGGGGGGTTGGATCCTGCAGGTGCTAGGTCCCGGAGGGATACAGTATCCTGACGGCCGTCAGGGAACTCTACGAAGGCGTACTGGGGGTTCGAATGCAGTAGGAACACTTTCTCTACGAGTGGGTCAGTTTTGTGCGCCCTGACGTGCTTCCGGAGGAGTACTGGGCCCGGTGTTTTCAACCATGACGGGAGCGAAACCCCAGTGGTAGTGCCCCTGGAAACAATAAACAGCCGCTCGTGAGGGGTCTGGTTGGTAGCGGTACATAAGAGGGACCTAATAACGTGGAGCGCGTCGGGGAGGGCTTCTTGCCAATGGGAAATCGGGAGATTCCTGGACCGGAGGGTCTGTAGGAAGGTCTTCCAGACCGTCGCATTCTCCCTCTCCACCTGCCCGTTCCCCCTGGGATTGTAGCTGGTAGTCCTGCTCGAGGCGATGCCCTTGCCGAGCAGGTACTGACGCAGCTCGTCGCTCATAAAGGATGAACCCCTGTCACTGTGTACATAGCTGGGGAAACCAAACAGGGTGAAGATACTATGCAGGGCCCTAATGACTGTGTGGGAGGTTATATTGGGCACGGCATAGCAAAGGGAAAGCGGGAGAACTCGTCTATGACATTCAGGAAGTACACATTCCTGTTAGTCGAGGGGAGTGGCCCATTGAAATCGATAGCGAGGCATTCAAAGGGCCTAGAAGCCTTGACCAGGTGGGCCTGTCTGGTCTGTAGAAGTGCGGTTTGCACTCCGCGCAGATCGGGCAATCCCTGGTGATGGCTTTTACCTCCTCGGTGGAGAAAGGCAGATTTTGGGCTTTAATGTAGTGGGCGAGCCGGGTGACCCCCGGGTGGCAGAGGTCATTGTGGATGGCTTTTAAGCGGTTGCTCTGTGCGCTGGCACACGTCCCGCGGGACAGGGCATCTGGGGGCTCGTTGACCTTCCCCGGTCGATACATAATATCGTATCTGTAGGTGGAGAGTTCGATCCTCCACCTCAGAATTTTGTCATTTTTAATTTTGCCCCTTTGCGAGTTGTCAAACATGAAGGCAACCGATCTTTGGTCGCTGATGAGGGTGAACCTTCTACCTGCGAGGTAGTGCCTCCAGTGACGAACAGCCTCCACAATGGCTTGTGCTTCCTTTTCGACTGAGGAGTGTCGAAGTTCCGAAGCTGAGAGGATTTGGGAGAAAAATGCGACTGGTCTCCCTGCCTGATTTAGTGTGGCTGTAAGAGCGACCTCTGAGGCATCGCTCTCAACCTGGAAAGGGACGGATTCATCCACCGCCCGCATGGCAGCCTTGGCGATGTCCTCCTTGATGCAGTTGAAGGCCTGGCGAGCCTCAGCTGACATGGGGAAAAAGTGTGGCCTTAAATAGTGGGCAGGCTTTGTCCGCATATTGAGGGACCCACCGGGCATAATACGAAAAGAATCCCAAGCACCGTTTGAGGACCTTGGGACAATGAGGGAGCGGGAGTTCTAAGAGGGGGCGCATACGGGACCCAGGACTCCGTTTTCCACAACATAGCCGAAGATGGCTAGTCTGGGTGTGCGGAAAACGCATTTCTCCTTGTTGTATGCGAGGTTAAGCGTCTGGGCTGTCTGGAGAAATCGGTTGAGGTCGGCATCGTGGTCCTGCTGGTCATAGCCGCAGATGGTGATGTTATCCAAATACGGAAACGTGGCCCGCAGCCCGTACTGGTCCACCATTCGGTCCATTGTTCGTTGGAACACCAAAACCCCATTCGTGATGCCAAAGGGGACCCGGAGGAAGTGGAAGTGGCGGCCATCGGCCTCAAACGCCATAAAGTGGCGGTCCTCCGGGCGGATTGGGAGTTGGCGGTATGCAGACTTCAGATCCACCGTGGAAAAAATCCGATACTGGGCGATCTGATTCACCATGTCTGCAATCCTGGGGAGGGGTATGCATCAAGTAGCTTAAACCGATTAATAGTCTGACTATAGTCTATGACCATGCGGAATTTTTCCCCGGTCTTGACGACGACCGCCTGAGCTCTCCAGGGACTGTTACTGGCCTCTATGATCCCCTCACGTAAGAGCCTCCGGACCTCGGATCGAATGAACACCCTGTCCTGTAAGCTGTATCGCCTGCTATGGGTTTACATTCCGGAGTGAGGTTGGCAAAGAGAGGAGGGGGGGGAGATTCGCAGCATGGCTAGGCTGCAGATAGTGAGTGGGGGTAGGGGTCCGCCGAAGCTGAGGGTGAGACTCTTGAGATTGCATTGAAAGTCGAGTCCCAATAAGAGTGGGGTGCAGAGTTCGGGCAGGACGTATAGTTGGAAATTAGAGTAACTAGCGCCTTGGATTGTTAGAGTTGCGGCGGTGCACCCTTGGATATGGACAGAGTGGGAACCCAAAGCGAGGGAGACAGCTTGCCGTGCAGGGAAAACGGGGAGCGAACAGCATCTTACCAGATCTGGGTGTACGAAGCTCTCAGTGCTCCTGGAGTCGAAAAGGCACGGTGTACTGTACCCATTGATTTTG
The DNA here is from genome assembly GCF_902713615.1 of Scyliorhinus canicula. NCBI lineage: Eukaryota > Metazoa > Chordata > Chondrichthyes > Carcharhiniformes > Scyliorhinidae > Scyliorhinus > Scyliorhinus canicula. Next base: position 61,951,237 of record NC_052148.1, read on the forward strand.
ACCGTCGTCATAGAGTTGTGGAGATGCTTTGGGCGCGATTAGTTCAGTGTGACTGCGTTGAGTTGCGGGTAGTCGGCGGCTCGGTCGGCTTCACTGGGATGGCCCCGCGATGAGTGCCCGCTGAGGTCGCAGTCTTCAATCGAGTTTTCTGAGTGTGGAGAGGATGGGGCCCAAGATGGCCGCCCCCGTGGATCGCACGTGGCGGGCGGCAAGGAAGATGGCGTCCAAGATGGCGGCCCCCATGAGTCGCCCATGGTGGACCACGTGGTGGGGGTCCGCCAAGATGGCGGCCCCCATGGATCGCATGTGGCGGGTGGGGGCGGAGTTGGGGCATAGGCTGCTGTGTTCCGGGGCCTGCGGGCCTGCGAGTGCGGAGGGCGATTACTTTGTGCCGCTGGAGGTTGAGGGGCTGGGGCCTTCCTTGCCAGGCACACTCTGGTGTAGTGGCCTTTTCGCCCGCAGCTGCTGCTGGTTGCGTTGTGGGCCAGGCAGTGCTGCCACGGGTGCTGGGGTTGGCCACAAAAGTGGCAGGCTGGGGCAGCATAGTGGCTGGATGGCCGCGCGGCGCAGGCCTGGGGAAGTCGCTGGTTGGGTGCCCATGACGGCGTTGCGCAGTCGGCAGGAAACGAGGTGAGACTACGAAATTAGACCTCCATAATTGTAGCGAATTCAACAGTATCTTCTAAATTTAGGGCCCCCTACTCCAGCAGTCGCTGGCGCCCATAATTCGATCTAAGGCTTGCAACAAAGACATCACGGACAGCAAGTTCTCTATGTTCAGCAGCATTTACTGCCTGGTAATTACAGTCCCGGGATAAGGCTTTTAAGTCTCTGAGAAATTCTTCTAGCGATTCTGTGGGGCGCTGGCGGCGAGTAGTAAAAACGTGGCGCGCGTAGACCTCATTGACGGGCCTTACGTACATTTTGTTGAGTAGGGCCAGTGCCTCTGTATATGAGCCAGTACAGTTTAACTGAGTAGATATACGATGGCTCACCCTTGCGTGCAGTAGGCTGAGTTTCTGCTCCTCTGTCGTTTCTGAGGTGCTTGCTTCAGCCAGGTAGGCCTTAAAACATCGGAGCCAATGAGAAAAGATTTATTTCGCCTCTGCATCCTGTGGGTCGCGTTCCAGTCGATCAGGCTTGAGGGCTGATTCCATAGTCGTTCCTTACTGTTTCTTAAGACGATTAAATTGATGAGACCATCAATTCACGCGACACGTGGTTAGAAGTGAACAGTGGTTTTAATCGTCTTACAACCGAGCCTGCCTGTGACACAATGAACTCCAGATGAACTGGCAGGCAGGCTCTCAGCATCAACCTTTATACTTCCGGTTAGGGGGAGGAGTTGTGGGTGGAGCCAAGGGTGGAGCCCAGTACAAACTCCCGTACACTCCCAGTGCATCTCCACCTAGTGGCAGAGCAGTGCAACTGCTCGTGTGCCGAGCATACAGAGATATAGTGCAACATGTGTAATACAGTGTGAATTACGCTGCTGTGATTCACCACACTGAGAGCACAACATGGCCAGAGAATCTCGGGAGAGCCCTCCCGTGAGCCTCCCGACAACCTCCGTGCCTCATGAGATTCACCAAATTCTCGCGAGACGTCGGAACTCCGCCCTAAATGGGCATGACCAAATACCATTCCCGGAGGTTAGTCGTAAACCTACTTATGACCTACCTTCCCAGGATGCACCGGCCTCCGTCGATTCTCCGCCTCCCCAGGGAGGCTGCAGGCGTGCGCCAATCAGTACTGGTCCACACAAACGTGGACCAGCGGAACGACACCTGGGGGTCTCCCGGCCATCGGCGACTCCTGGGTGATCAGGGTAAGTGCAGGGTGGCCCCCTGGTCCTCCCCCTGGAATATGGGAACCTTGGCACTTCCAGCTGGAACCTTGGCACTGCCATCCTGGCACTGCCAATGTGCACAGATGGCACTGCCAAGACAGCAGGAGCACTGCCTGGGTGCCATGGTGGCAGTGAAAGGGTGCCAAGTGCCAGGGTGGCACTGCCAAGGGTCATGGGGCTCCCGGGGTCATGCCCATGAAATGAGGGTGGAAGGGGGGTTGGGTTTGAAGGGTGGGGGAGTGCAACACAGGTAAGTAGGGGGCTCTGTGACGTTGCAGGGGTGATGGGTGGGGGTCCCATAAGGGAGTGGGATCTGTATGGGGCTTGGGGGGGGCGTGAAGAGGGGGCTCCCCAGGGGTGTCCTCACTTCTCAGGTGTGGGGTAGTGTCCATGTGTGTGGGTGGTGACATTGCCCATGGGTAGGTGTGTGTAGGGGACCCGCAAACTCACTTAGAGATTGGGGCACCCTTTCAAAATGGTGGTCAGAGCGTGTTCAGCGCGCTAGTGCTGAAAAAGATTCTAAGGACACGTTTCTCTGGCCACACCCGCCCAGCGACCGGGGAATCCCACCCGAGGACAATGGACTTTCCCATTGTCTTTGCCTCACCCGTGGCGACCTTGCAGCGGGCAGGGCAGAAGAATCCAGCCCAAAGTGTGGGCTAAACTGGTGAGAAACTCCCAAAAAATGACTAAGTATCATTGAACAGCAGTGGGGAACCCATCAGCAGAGGCAGCGGGAAACTCCCTGAAAAACCCCTGAAACTCCCTGAAAAAATTAACGTAGAAATTGTTTGGGAGAATCGCATCCATAGAATCCCTACACTGTTACTGGAAGGAGGTGTTCAGAATAATATCTAAAGTGGTGCACGTGAAACTGGACCCGGGCTTGCAGGAGGCCATATTCAGGGTGTCGGACCAGTCGAGGTTGGAAACGGGCACGGAGGCAGATGTTGTAGCCTTCGCCTCGTTGATCGCCTGAAGGCGGATCTTGTTAGGGTGGAGATCAACCTCTCCACCCTGTGCCCTGGTGTAGCGGGGAGACCTGCTGGAATTCTTGATGCTTATAAAGATCAAATTTGAACTGAGGGGAAGGATGGAGGGGTTCCACAGTTCATGGACGTTATTCGTTATGCATTTTTGAGAATTGGATCACATCGAACACTAGGGGGGTTGGGGGCTGGGAGGGTTGGAAGGGGAAGGACTGTATGTGTTAATGGTGACTATGGGTGATTCCTGATTCCTTTTTGTCATTTGTTTACGCTAACATGCGGGCTAATGTTTGGGGGTTTGATGGGAGGATGAGATCGTTGTTATTGATATGGGGATTGACATTACATTTGTTTCGGATTATTGTTTATTGTTAGTGAAAAAGGAGGAAAATTTTTTTTAAATTAAAAAAGAATCCCTACACTGCAGAAGGAGGCCATTCGGCCCATCCAGTCTGCACTGACCCTCTGAAAGAGCACCATACCTAGATCCGCACCCCGCCCTATCCCCGTAACCCCACCTCGGGCCAATTTAGCAGAGCCAATCTACCTAACTTTCACATCTTTGGACAGTGGAAGAAAACCAGAGCACACAGTGGAAACCCATGCACACAAAGGAAGAATGTGCAAACTCCACACAGACAGTTGCCCGAGGTCAGAATCGAACCCGGATCTCTGATGCTGTGAGGCAGCAGTGTTAACCACTGTGCCACTGAGCCACGCTAAATTGGTCAATGTTCCAGGAGTGGACAAAGGAAATGATTCAAAGCCACTCTGAGGTCTGCTTAAACACAGCAGCGATGACATTAATGACTGAGGAACTTGCTACCAATCATTCAGAATGGTTACAATCATGTTTTGAGTCACAACACCTTAATAATGAGGCAGAACGGTGGCAGAGAATGAAATTAAGGGAACACATCCTGCACTGTGGATGCCACTACCTCTTGGCACATCCTGCCCCATGTACCCAAAGATCTGCGGATCAAGAATCAACCTGTTCTGTCACATGAAGACCCATGATAGAAACTCATCATCCTTAATTGCGGGACAGCCGATGATGATACTCACCTTCGGCTGGAATTATAGCCTGTAATTTTGTTTCATGTACATGAGCAATTTCCTTAATAGACTCCATTGTTTTTCCTGTTATAGATTTTAAACTAACTGGCTGTGCATTGTTAAGAATTTGCCTCTGATCTGTGTCGAAATTTTGGAATGACTTCAGTTAATTTCCAGGTTTCTTAAACAACTGCAAAATCAGTAATACATTTCAGATGCCCCCTACTTCTGTTTCGTTTATTTCCCTCTGCATTCTTGGATATATTACCCTGATCTTGCTATCTGATGAATAATAAGTTTTTTTAATGACTATGTAATTATGAATCACCATGAAATTATTTGTATTTTCTCTCTCTTCAAGATTTGGAATATAATATTGACATAAGTTCAACATTTCTATCATCTAATTATCCTGAAGATTCTGTCAATGTGTGCCAATGTGGGGTAAAATTTTGTGGATGCTAACAGTACACCATGATGTTGCACCAATAGTTGGCATGTGTGAGCTTAAACAATGAGCATCAGTAAGTTATTCTGTAAAGATTGTATGACAGTCAAAACTAACTCTGTCCTTACTCTACAACCACACACGCATGGAGTTTTCATCTGGAATTACTAAATGCCAATCAGGACTGGGAATTGGGTTTAAGTTTTCTGTTATCCGACAGGAACATTGATGCCATATATAGCACTATTGGTTCTTGACTGGGTTCAGTGAATTTAGTGTAGCCTGGGGATTGAATTTGATACTTTCCTGATAGTAACCAAATGTAAGTTTATGAACTATTAAATGAGCATAACAAAATCACTACTTTAATTTTACTTCATTACTATTTTAGCAGAATTAAATTGGTTCCTTAAATCCTCTTCATACACGAGTATTTCTCATTTTGCCATTACAATTTTTCTATTTAAATCTAACTTTAGATCTGGATTTTTATGTATTACAAATTTCAGACCACTGTTTTCAGGGTCCTATGTATTCATTTATAAAGTCTATCTTCAGTCACAGGAGTGAAACTCCTGTGACAGTAATTAATGGTTCTAAACAGACATGAAACTTGGTGTTATGTCACCATGCAACATGATGCAGGGTTGATATATATCATGCACCAGTGCCCTATCTCATTGGTTGCAGAGGTCTGAAATCTAATACATGCCTAAAGATTATAATGTGAGAAAAGTTCAGTTCAAAGCCTGCACCAGTCTCACTACAGCCTACAATTTTACTATATGATGCCATTCCCATGAGAGTGCCACATGCAATTACTGAATGGTTATTTCAAACAGGTATTGTTGGTGAGATAGCTTCTTTTGATGTGGCTGCTTGTTGAAGGCCCAGTGCTCTTCTTTATAAATCACCGATAATAAATTGTTATTTCACCATATTTTTTCTGAGTGGGTTTCTTTTTCAGGCAGACTTCATTCCTCCACCCTCAGTACACAATTGCATCAAGTTGGCAGCCAAAGTATTGCTTGCCAGGATCTGGAATGTTATCACATTTCCTGTGAAAAACAGTCAGCAGAAGGAAAGAGCCTCTGCAAACGGTAGGATCACAAGAACAAAGACATCAGTGAATTAGACTGGGAGGTGGACTGGGCGGTGGGGTGATAACATAAACAGATTAGAACACAAGGATGGGAATTTTACAACTAAAGCAGAACGCCAGTAGGAAATACGATAGGTCGTGGGACAAGGCTAGCGGCCAAGTGAAACTGGTGAGGCACACTGGGTGCAGAGTATTACGTGAGCAAACATTCATAGCGCCAGGGACCTGGGTTTGACTCTCGGCTTGGGTCACTGTGCGGAGTCTGCATGTTCTCCCCGTGTCTGTGTGGGTTTCCTCTGGCATCTCCGGTTTCCTCTCACAAGTCCCGAAAGACGTGCTTGTTCGGTGAATTGGAAATTCAGAGTCTCCCTCTGTGTACCCCAACAGGCGCCGGAGTGTGGCGATTAGGGAATTTTCACAGTAACTTCATTGCTAGTGTTAATGTAAACCTACTTGTGACATTAATAAAGATTATTATTATTTATGGAGGATGCAAGATGGGAGACTTGCTAAAAGAACATTGAGCTAATTGATCCTTGAAGTGACAACGGGCTGAATGAGGATTTTGGCAACTGATAGCCAAGGCAGAGGCAGGTATCCTTGAAGAGGGGAAAATAGGTCAGATGATCAATTATGATAGAGAGACATTTTGTGACAGAGAGGTTAAGAGTTCAGTGACTCAACACAGATTAGAACAGAACAGCAAATTTGTAAACAGTTAGTGAAGTTTAAGACTGTGGTCAGAGAGGGGATGGAGCCATTGTTAAGCATATAAATATTTTCTGCATCCACAGCCATTTATTGCCCACTCTTCTGGGCTGGAGTTGGGCTTGTGCATGGGACTGCTGGATAAAATGTTCATACTGGTCTGGATTCTCCCCTACCCGGCGGGGCGGGGGTCTCGGCGGGATGGAGTGGCGTGAACCACTCCGGCGTCGGGCCGCCCCAAAGATGCGGATTTCTCCACACCTTTAGGGCCCAGGCCCTAACTTTGAGGAGCTAGGCCCATGCCGGAGTGGTTGGCGCCCCGCCGGCCGGCGGAAAAAGCCTTTGGTGCCACGCCAGCCGGGGCCGAAGGGACTTTGCCGGCCAGCGGAAGTCCTTGCATGCGACGGAGCATCAGCGGTTGCTGACGTCACCCCCGCGCATGCGCGGGGGAGGGGGTCACTTCCGTGTCGGCTATCGTGAAGGCTATGGCCAACGCAGAAGGAAAAGATCGCGGGCCAGGCCACCGTGGGGGCACCCCCCCGGGCCAGGCCACCGTGGGGGCACCCCCCCCCCCCCCGGGCCAGATCGCCCCGCGCCCCCCCAAGGATCCCGGAGCACGCTCACGCCGCCCTGGTCCCGCCGGTAAGGGAGGTGTTTTTATTCCTGCCGGCGGGACCGGCATTACAGCAGTGGGACCTCGGCCCATCGTGGGCCGGAGATTCGGCGGGGGGGGGGGGGGGGGGGGGGGGGGGCACCGAGAGGCATGGCACGATTCCCGCCCCCGCCGAATCTCTGGTGCCAGAGACTTTGGGAGACGGTGGGGGCGGCGGCGGGGGCGGGATTCCCCCCCCGGCGATTCTCCGACCAGGCAGGGGGCGGAGAATCCAGCCACTGCCTCAGGACAAGTCAGAAACGAATTGTCTCTTGGTGTGTCCCACTGGAAATCCACTGGATTTAAAATTAATCCCCAAGGTCTCCAGTATGGGAGTGTGAGGAATATTTCTTGCAATTAGGTATATCTTCCAGATCACTTTCAGGTTCTTGTGTGGTATGTAGCACACAATACTTGAGACAGTTGAAGGATTGAAGGACTGTGCTACAGGATGCATTCAAATGAGTTGAATTAAATTTGGCAAGCTTTGCAGTCCTTTAGCTTATTTCATGCAATTCCCCGAAGTATGCAAGTGAAATGATTATATTATATTAAAAAACTCAAGTGATTCTTTATTTTGATTTGGATATAAAAATGAGAATGTTAGGCTAACTTTTAAAAATATTGTGATTATGCTTGATTCTATACTGTATAGCCTTACTGCTGAATACATATTCTTGTGGTTTTTAGTCTGAGCTCATTTTTTTTATCACCATGCTAACAAGATCCTTCTCCAGGCTACCAGGGAGACAAAGGCCAAAACATCAGCCTCTCACGTACCCCGGACTCCGGGGTCTTCTGACACACCAAAAATGGTCACCTCTAGACTCGGAACCACCCTAACCTTCATTACCTCCGGCATGATGTTGGCAAACCCCTGCCAGGATCCCCCAAGCTTTGGGCACACCCAAAACATATGGACGTGATTTGCAGGCCCACCCGCACACCACCAATACCTATCCTCTACCCCTTCAAAGAACCTGCTCATCTGGGCCACAATCATATGTGCCCTGTGGACCACCTTAAATTGTATAAGGCTGTGGTAAACCACTGTTACACCTTTATTAGGTGATGTATGGTAGGACCTGTACTACAGGTTCGCCGGTAGCTCCTGCCTGCTGGCTCCGCCCAGTAGGCAGAGTATAAATAATGCGTGTCCTCCATGCAGCAGCCATTTCACCTGCTGCTGTGGGAGGCCACACATCTTAGAGCAATAAAGACTCAGTTGTACCCAACTCTAGTGTTTGTTCAATTGATCGTGCATCAAAGGCACACGACGAGGGTGCATTGACTCGTCTCAGGGCGTACTCCCATAACCCTACTCCAAATCCCAACCCAACTCTTCCTCCCACTTCCGCTTCACCTCCCCTCCCTCCCAATCCATAAACTCTTTGTAGAGTTACGATACCTTCCCGTCACCGCTCCCACTTTCAATACTACCTTATCCTGTCGCCCCTGAGACGGTAGTTACGGGAAGGTCGATACCTGCCTCCGCACAAAGTCCGTTATCTGAAAGTAGCGGAACTCATTCCCACCAGGAAACTCAAACTCCTCCTCCAACTCTTCCAGGCACGGAAAGCCACCATCTGTAAATAAATTCCCAAACCGCTCGATCCCTCCCGCTGCCACACCCAAACCCCCCATTCAGACCGCCCGGAGCAAACGAGTGGTTGCCACATATTGAGCCCATACCGACGTCCCTTCAAGCCCCATGAGCTGCCGTTACTACCCCCACACCCTCAGGGCTGCCATCACTACTGGGCTTGTGAAGTACCTGGCCAGTGAGAACAGCCCCCGCATGAGCAATACCTTCTTCACCCGTAGGGTTTCACCCATAGAAACCCTGACATCACCGCATTCACTTTCCTGAAAAAAACGCCTTGGAAATAAAGATTAGGAGGCTCTAAAATACAAACATGTACCTCAGGAGGACCGTCATCTTCACCGTCTGTACCATCTCCACCAATGACAATGGGAGCGCATCCCACCTTCGGCAGCCCCCCCTCACCTGCTCCACTAACCGAGCCAGATTCAACTTTTGCAGCTGCTCCCACCCCCGCGCCACCAGAATGCCCAAGCATCGAATCCCCCTCCCCCCCATCACCTTGAGTGGCATCTCCTCCAGTCTCTTCTCCTGCCACCTTGCCTCGATCGGAAAGACCCCACTCTACCCCATGTTCAATTTATACCCCGAAAACCAGCCTACTTCCTCCAAGATCACCATAATCCCCTCACTACCACCCAACGGGCCTGAAATATACAGTAACAAATCATACGCATATAGCGAGACCCTGTGCTCTACCCCTCCTGCACTATCCCCTGCCAGTCCCTCGACGACGTCACCAATGGCTCTTTCACCAGGGTAAAAAGCAGTGGGGAGAGCGGACATCTCTGCCTCGACTCCCACTGCAGCCTAAAATAGTCCGAGCTCATCCGGGCCGTCCGTACACTCGCCACGGGTGCCTGATACAGCAGCTGGACCCAATCCACAAAACCCTGCCCAACCCCAAACCGCCACAAAACTTCCCACAATAGTCTCACTCCACCTGATCGAAGACCTTCTCTGCATCCATGGTGACCACCACCTCCACCTTTCGTCCCTCGGGGGCCATCATTGTCACATTTAGCAACCTCCTAATATTAGCCGCCAGATGCCTTCCCTTCACAAACCCCGTCTGGTCCTCCTCTATCACCCCTGGCACGCAATCCTCAATTCTCGAGGCCAAGATTTTGACCAATAACCTGGCATCCATATTTAACAATGCGGTCGACCTATACAACCCACGCTGCTCTAGATCCTTATCCCACTTCAAAATAAAGGTGATCGAGGCTTGCGACAGCGTCGGGGCGTGCGACCCTGCTCCCACACCTCGTTAAATGCCCCAGGACCCCGGGAACCTTTTATAGAACTCCACTGGATATTTGTCCGTACCTGGGGCCTTGCCCGATTGCATTGCCTCCAGCCCCTCCACCAGTTCTAGCAGCCCAATGGGGGCACCCAGTCCCTCCACCAGTTCCTCTTCCACCCTCGGAACTACAAACCCTCCAAAATTAGCTCATCCCCTCGACCTGGCGGGGCGTTCCAACTCATACAGCCTGCTGTAGAAATCCCTCAACGCCCTATTCACCCCCACCGGCCCCAAAACCGAGATCTCCCCTGTGTCGTTTAGCTCCACACACCCCTGAATGGCCTCCCTCACCCGTTCACGGACCTCCTTGTCCGACAAAAGACCCACATCTAACCTCCATTGCAGGCACTGCCCTCTCCCTTACTCACCCGCAAGTCCACCCAATGCAGAGGATGATCCGACACCAGCACGGGCAGTATGGTACCACAGTGGTCAGCACAGTTGATTCACATCTCCAGGGTCCCAGGTTTGATTCCCGGCTGAGTTACTGCCTGTGCAGAGTCTGCATGTTCTCCCCGTGTCTGCGTGGGTTTCCTCCGGGTGCTCCAGTTTCCTCCCACAGTCCAAAGATATGTGGGTTAGCTGGATTGGCCATGATAAATTGCCCTTCGTGTCCAAAAAGGTTAAGTGCGGTTACAGGGTGGAGGCCTGGGTTTCAGTGGGGTGCACTTTCCAAGGGCCGGAGCAGACCCGATGTGCCGAATGGCCTCCTTCTGCACTGTAAATTCTACGACCACTATCGCTGAACGCTGAATACTCCACGTTGACCACAAAAAAAAATCAATTCGAGAGTACACCCTGTGCACATGCGAGAAGAACGAAAATGTCTTCGCTCTTGGCCTCCCAAACCTCCATGGATCCCTCCCCATGTGCTCCATAAACACCCTCAGCTCCTTCGCTACCCCTGACACCCTGCCCAACCTATACGATCCACGCTGCTCCTGATCCTTATCCCGCTTCAAAATCAAGGAGATCAAGGCTTGCGTCCGATCCAGCTTTGGGTCTAAAACCGTATTAAAATTCCCCCCCCCCCCCCCATTATCAAATGATGCGAGTCCAGATGAAGGATCATCCCCAACATCCGCCTCATAAACTTCACATCACCCAGTTCGGAGCATGAATATTCACCAGCCCTACTGGCACCCCTCCAATTTCCCATTCGCCATCACGTATTTCCCCTCAGAGTCAGCCACTATACTCCCCACTTCAAATGCCACCCGTTTGTTAATCAAAATTGCCATGCCTCTCATTTTAGAATCTAATCCCGAATGGAATACCTGCCTAACCCATCCTTTCCTCAACTAATCTGATCCACCACCTTCAGATGTGTCTCCTGTAACAGAGATACGTCCACTTTTGGATTCTTTAAATGTGCAAACACACGGGTCCTCTTGACCGGCCCATTCAACCCTCGCACGTTCCATTTGATCAGCCTGGTTGGGAGGCAGCTCGCCATACCCCCCTGCCGATCAACCATGGCCCCTCCTGGCCCAGCCTCCAGCCCGTGCCCGCACCTCCTCAGGCCTGCCCACGGACGCCCACCATTATTGTCCCTTCCCATACCACATTTTGGAAACCTCTCCCCTGTCTGAAGTGCCCCCACCACAAATTAACAACCCCAACTCTCATCAACACAGCTCACCTGCTCACCACTCCCCTTCCGTGAACCGTCCCACCCAGCTAGCCTGGTAGCCCCTGCCCATGGCGCTTAGCATCCTACCCCCCACTGATTCCCCTCCTCTCCGCTCAAACACTATACCAGTGTAACCTTAACAACACCCACCCAACACAAAAAAAAGAGTAACCCACCATCCCCCACCAAGAACAAACACAGAGCAATGGCCCCAAACTCAATACAAAAATAACCCAAACAAACACAAAGGAACAGAAAGAGAACATCTCCTCCAAAGTTCAGTTTCCTACTTGTCCTGCCAGTTCATTGTCCCTGACAAATTCCATCACCTCCTCAGGCGTACAGCTCCCGACCCTTATCGGCCACCCATAGACGCGCCGGGTACAGCATGCCAAATTTCACTCCCTTCATAAAGAGGTCGCCTTCACTTTGTTAAAGCTCACTCTCCTCTTGGCCAACTCCCACCCAGGTCCTAGTGCACATGCAGCTCATTACCCTCCCAGGTACAGCGCCTTTTCTGCTCTGCCCACCTCAGGATCCGCTCCTTGTCCAGGAACCGGTGCAGGTGCACCACCATCGCCCTCAGCAACTCATTCCCCTGCGGCTTCCTCATCAGCGCCCTGTGTGCCTGGTCCACTTCCAATGGTCGTTCAATTGACCCCTCACCCAGCAGCTTCTCAAGCATCCAAGCCACATACATAGAACATAGAACAGTACAGCACAGAACAGGCCCTTCGGCCCTCGATGTTGTGCCGAGCAATGATCACCCTACTCAAACCCACTTATCCACCCTATACCCGTAACCCAACAACTCCCCCCCTTAACCTTACTATTAGGACACTACGGGCAATTTATCATGGCCAATCCACCTAACCCGCACATCTTTGGACTGTGGGAGGAAACCGGAGCACCCGGAGGAAACCCACGCACACAGGGGGAGGACGTGCAGACTCCGCACAGACAGTGACCCAGCCGGGAACCGAACCTGGGACCCTGGAGCTGTGAAGCATTTATGCTAACCACCATGCTACCGTGCTGCCCGTGCTGGCATCAGGTCCCTTGCTGTCCTCCGACAGTTATACAATCCACAAGTTTTGCCTGCGAGACTGATTCTCCAGGTCCTCCGCTTTCTCCTGCAGTCGCCTCTGTTGATGCCGCATCACCCTATCTCCACTGCCATCAAGGCAAGGTGCTCCTCGTGCTCCTCCACCATCTACTCCATCTTCTGGATCGCCTGGCTCTGGGCCTCCAACCTCGATCCCGGCCAATGGTCCTCCAAATACTCATTCCTCCATCGACCATTGGGAGGGCAGGACCGATCCCTGGCCTTCCGCCATCTTCTCCTGTGTCGTAGGCACAACTCCAGCTATCTTCAACTGTTCCTTTCTTTTCAGACCACTTCTGGTCCACAAATCCATCCACCGGTGGGACACTCTCTCCTACCACCCCTCCCGCACCTTTTTAAATCAACAAATCCACCCGTCAGCCAGGAGAAAGGTCCGCAAATTTCACCACGAGCGGGATCCCTCACACCATGGCCGCCACCAGAAATCAGGGTCAGCTATTGTTAAACATTTCCTTGCCCTGTGACAATTCTATTGCAAATATTTTTGCTTAAGATTAAACTTCAGTTCATAGTTTGCCCATGTAAGTTGTTTTTATCTGAGTGAGCAATTTTGACAATCTGCAAGCAATAAAACCTGAAACAATTTAAGAAACAGTTGGATACTATGAAAGATGCCCAAAGTTTCTTTCTGGATGGATTAGTTTAGGCTGGTCAAATTACTTTCCTTATTTATAACAACCTCATGACATTAGGGGGGCACAGTGGCACAATGGTTGACACTGCTGCCACTTAGCACCAGGGACCCAGGTTCAATTGGGTGACTGTCTTTGTGGAGTTTTGTATGTTCTCCTCATGTCTGTGTGAGCTTCCTCCGGGTGCTCCGGTTTTTTGCCACAGTCCAAAGATGTGCAGGTTAGGTGGATTGGCCATGCTATGTTGCCCCTTAGTATCCCAAGATGTGCAGGTTAGGTGGGGGTAGTGCGCCGCTAGAGTGCTCTTTCAGAGTCAGTGCAGACTGGATGAGCCAATGGTCTACTTCTGTACTGGAGGATTCCATAACCTGCCGTCTTTGGTCTTTTTTCGGGGTGTTTCATCAGTGTTTCATTTTAATTTTGCCTAAAGCTGTTAAAGCTTTGCAAATTGACCACTCAATCTGATATCTGATATCCTCAGTTGAAAATTGGATGGTTGACAAGAATGTATAATTGGCAGGAATGTTTATGAATTTGGCAGTAACGTATAGTACTCTATGTGTCAGACAGCCTTGTGGTAGTTAGGATAATGAGAGGTTCAACCAGTCGAGCCCTAAACCAGAGGATACATAACACTGTTGGGGTTGTGGCGAGACAGCAAAGGAGGTACATCCATTGACCGTGCCTTCTACATTAAGGTAATCCTTCTTGATTCCTGTGGATTCAAACCTGCTGACATCTACTGTCTGCAGGACTTCCCAGCATGGAATACTTTGACACAACCTTAAAGAAAGCTGCTGCCTGCATTAAGTTCCTGAAAGTGTGAGAGGAGAAGAGAGACCTGGCACACCTGAGAATTCTCAAAGCTGAGCCCCTCTTTACTCTGCCGTCTCATCGGGAATGTGTGGACACTGTGCACCTCTATAACCCCTAGGTTCTGGTTATACATCTGCTCGCCTTCCTTGTCAGGTATGTTGACAAGATTGGCAACTGCTCAGAGGTCAAGGATGCTTTTGGACCAGCAAACGTCAGGTCAAGTTGACACAAGACCATAGTTAAGAGAGTAATCCCCCACCCTCCCTCCAACTTTGCGATCGGGGAAGCCGAGGCTATCTCATCTATGCCGAGCAGCCCAAAGTTTGTCTCTACTGTGGAGAATCCGGCCATTTGGCAGCCAACTGCAGCGTTCTCATCAACAAGAATTGTAAGCAGGAAGGACACTAGATAAAGGTGTAAGCAGTCTAAATGTTGCAACCTATGTGGCGGAGCTGGCCACCTCTACAAGATTTGCCCCATACCCGGCCTTACATGCAAACAGGCAGTGAATGCCAAGGATGGCCAGGCAGACAGAATGACCAGCCTAACTACCGCCAAGGAAGTATGCAAACCTCCAGTATGCAAAACCTCCAGGCAGCAGAATGGGACAAAGGAAGATAAAGTGGAAGACAAGGGGAAAGGAAAGACAGAGGCAGCGGATGGCCAAACAACATCACCGCACCCCATAACCTCCACCTCTCAGTGGACCGAAACTAGGGCAGCACAGTAGCATAGTAGGGCATGACAGTAGCCTAGTAGGGCAGTACGGTAGCATAGTGGTTAGCACTATGGCTTTGTTGCTCGTTCTGGTTGAGTGTGCTTAACACTCAATTTGGCTCTGTTTCATTACTTAGCTCTGGAGTCGCCAGGTATCGTTAAGATACCGCCACAAGTTTCAAGGTTAAGTTCTAAGCAATAAAACCATAAACCAATTAGTAAGTTCAATCAACTGAGTTTATTATAATACAATTATAATCCTACCCATGCACACGCTAAGAGGATTAAACTATTCCTACCGCTAGATAAACAAATACTTATCTCGAAGGAACTGCCGGATCAGGGGACAAGGCCTCTTGCTCCGCTCTGGTCTGCAGCCTTCAGGTTGGTATGGGTTAAAAAGGGGTCAGGAGTGTCTATCTCTGGTAGCGATCGTTGTGAGACTTACTTGCTGGCGGCTGCTGTCCCCAAACCTCTCCTCTCTCTCGTTCAAGGTCTTCTTGGCAAAGCTGGTCGAAATGCTGGTCTAGAGAGGAGGGCTGGTTCAGAAGAACGAACTAAGTGTGAGACCTGTCTTTTATAGGTCCCAGGGATCCGCGCCCCTTTGGGCGGACCCCTTTACCTGCTCGGAATCGATTGGGTCTCTTCCCAATCGACATGTTTGAATCCCCCCAATACTGAGGCTGTTCCTTGGCTACTGGGCGGGCTTTCATGTGTTTTGTTTTCGGACCCCACTGGTGCCGGGGTGTCTGGTATCCTGTACAATGTTGCAGTTACTTCCCCATTTGTGTCCATTGTTCCTGGGATCGTTCCATTACCATGTTAACTATCCTGGAGATTGCCTCATTAGTATGCGGAATGTTCGTTTCGGTGCTGTCTGCTCTCTTAGCAGACAGAATACACATTTGCTTGGTGCAGCCTGCTGGTGCTGCAAACATTGTCCATTTTAACCTGTAAGCTTTGCGTTCCTCCATTTTGTATTTAGGGAATGGCCAACTTCG
Source organism: Scyliorhinus canicula (assembly GCF_902713615.1). Lineage (NCBI taxonomy): Eukaryota > Metazoa > Chordata > Chondrichthyes > Carcharhiniformes > Scyliorhinidae > Scyliorhinus > Scyliorhinus canicula. Next base: position 61,966,878 of record NC_052148.1, read on the forward strand.
GTGGCTACACTCCCTATTTAGGAAATGGCTAACTTCAGTGGCTACAGCTTCATAGCGCCAAAGTCTCGGGTTCGATTCCCGGCTTGGGTCACTGCCTGTGTGGAGTCTGGATTGGCCATGCTAAATTCCCCTTAGGTTAGATGCGGTTGCTGGGTTACGGGGATAGGATGGAGGTGTGGGCTTAAGTAGGGAGCTCTTTCCAAGAGCCGGTACAGACTCGATGTGCCAAATGGCCTTCTATACTGTAAATTCTATGATTGCATGATTCTACAAAACAATGGAGGAGAAACCATCAGAGGCCATATCGACAGGGGTTTGGCAGCTGGTTAAGAGGAACAGAAAGAAGGGGGATGTATCGCCACTTTGAATTACCTTGCCAAGGTTGACCATTACCTGTTGTTCCTGCAGGAAGGTGTCATACTGCACCTCAGCTCCGACGGGCAAGGTTGGCCCCAGTGGCCATCAATCTATTAAAGAGGAAATGACTCACATTCCTCTGACCGAGGGTATGCTGCTCCTCATGGGGCAACTTTCCCAAATGTGAAGTTTTAAAAAATTTTATTTTTTAAAAAGTATTTTTATTAAGGTTTTGCAGAATTTTCATACTAAAACAGTAGTAACAATAATAACAATACAAACTAGAGAGAATTTTAACATTGTGCAAAAAGAGAATATACAATAACGATGAAATAGACATTACCCCACGCGACTCAGTCTTCCCACACCATCCCAATGAAGCACTCACCCCCCCCAGCACCCCTCCCCCCCCTACGGATTGCTGCTGCTGCTGACATTTTAATTTTCTCCAAGAAAGTCGCCGAACGGCTGCCACCTCGAGAGAACCCTAGCGTGGACCCTCTGTGGTGAATTATAAACCTAGTAATTCACACTGTGTTGTATTGCGCGGCTCTGCCCATAGGGGGAGATGAGGAGTTTGTACTGGGCTCCACCCTTGGCTCTGCCCATGGCTCCTCCCGCTAACCAGAAGTATAAAGCTCTGCAGTCGTGAGCCTGCTGCCAGTTCATCTCGTCGCAGGCAGGCTCAGTTGTAAGACTATTAAAACCACTGTTCACTTCCAATCAGATGTCTTGTGAATTGATGGTCTCATCACCCTGTTAAGGCAAATTTTATTTTCTCGAGGCTGAGAAACCCAGCCACGTTGCTAACCCCACTCGGGGGCTTTGAGTCCCTCCACATTAATAAAATCCGTCTCCGGGCTACTAGGGAGGCAAAAGCCAAGACGTTGGCCTCTTTCGGCCCCATAACTCCCAGGTCGTCTCACACTCAAAAGATCACTATCTCTGGGCTCGGCACCACCCGTGTGTTAAGCACCTTGGACATTGCCCTCGCGGACCCTTGCCAGAACTCTCTAAGCTCCGGGCATGCCCAAAACATGTGGACATGCTTTGCAGGGCTGTCCTGGCGCCTCAAACAACTGTCTTCTACCCCAAAAAACTTGCTCATTCTCGCTGCTGTCATTTGTGCCCAGTGGACTACCATAAATTGAATTAAACTGAGCCTGGCACATGATGAGGAGCAATTAACCCTGCCCAGGACCTCTACCCACAGATCCGCTTCCAACTCCGCACCTAGCTCCTCCTCCCACTTGCCCTTTAGCTTCTCCACCGGGGCTTCCTCCGCCTCCTGTAGTTCCTGATAGATATCCGACACCTACCCCTCCCCCACCAAGGTGCCAGAGACCACCCTGTCCTGTATCCTCAGTATACCCAGGTAACAAAAACTTTTCTCTACCATCCTGAGCGGCAGCTCTTTCAGTCCCTCCTGCTGCCCCTTGGCCTGGATCACAAACAACTCGCACTTTCCCATGTTCAGTTTGTACCCTGAAAAACTACCATTAAACCCTCAGGATCCGCTGAACCTCCCCATCCCCTCCACAGGGTCCGAAATGTACAGGAGTAAATAATCTCCGTATAGCGAGATCCGATGTTCCACACCGCCCCCCCCCCCCCCCCCCCCCCCCCACCGAACCAGTCCCCGCCAGTTCCTTGAGGCTCTCAGCGGTTCTATAGCGAGGGCAAATAGTAACGGGGAGAGGGGCACCCCTGCCTCGTTTCCCGGTGAAGCTCGAAGTACCCCGACCTCAGCCGGTTTGTACATACACTTGCTACAGGCGCCTGGTACAGCACTTTCACCCAGCCAATAAAGCCCTCACCAAACCCGAACCTCCAGAGCATTTCCCAGAGGTACTTCCACTCCACCCGGTCAAAGGCTTTCTCTGCGTCCATCGCTGTTACCACCTCCGCCTCCCCTCTGAGGACGTCATAATAATATTCAAAAGTCTCCGGACATTGGTATTGAATTGTCTGCCTTTAACAAACCCAGTCTGGTCTTCCTCTACCACCACTGGGACGCAATCCTCAATTCTTGTGGCCAGAATCTTAGCTAGCAATTTGGCATCCACGTTTAAAAAAGAAATCAGCCTGCATGACCCGTAATGTTCCGGGTCGTTCCCTCGTTCAAGAATGAGAGAGATCAAGACCTGTGACATTGTTGGGGGGAGGGTTCCTTTCTCTCTAGCCTCATTGAGGGCGCTCATCAGGAGTGGGCTCAATATTTCCGAAAATTTCTTATAGAATTCTACCTGGTAACTGTCCGGCCCCGGAGCTTTACCCGATTGCATGCCCTCTATATCCTTGACAATCTTCTGCAATTCAATCATGGCCCCAGCTCCTCCAGCAGGTCCTCTTCCACTTTTGGAAACCTCAACTGGTCCAGAAATTGCCTCATCCCTTCCGCTCCCGTCAAGGGCTCCGACTCGTATAGTTTATTATAGAACTCCATAAAGACTCCGTTCACCCCCCCGGATCCAAGACCGTGTTACCCTCCTTATTCTTTACTCCACCGATTTCCCTGGCCACCTCCCTCTGAGGATGTGAAGCAAAGCTTAAGAGCCAGAATGAATGGGATACATTAGTGGAAAATCACAAGTGGAGGTGCTTGTTATTGAAGGATAATGAACTTGCTGAGGTAAGGGAGTTGATATTTGAAGTCGTGAGCCGACTCATGACTGTAAGCCGAAAAGCCTTGAAAAACAAGGAAGATGACCAGATGACAGGATATGAAATGTGGGAGCTGCTTGCAACAATAGCTAACACCTGCTAATTAAGCTAAGACTGCTACATACTCATGTGCCAATAGGTAACCCCAAAGTCTGTAAAATTATGTATTGGAACTATTGCAATAACAAATTTACGCTTTGTAATGGGGGCAAGCTCAAGTGAATGTGAGGGACAGCCCCCTAACAATACATATAAAAAAAGGATGTTTGAGCAAAACTTTGGCACTCTCCAAGGTGGTTCCCCGGAATACCTAGAGGGCGGCCCCGATCGTAATAAAAGATATTCCAAAGTACGAACGTGTTCGAGAGTACTTTTTTCCGGACTGAGAGACGAGTAAAAAATCAGATTCACACCTCTTTCACAGTTGGTGTTCCAGCATTCTACTCGCTTTCTCTCCGTACTCAGACTGCCCCCTTGCCTTCCTCAGCTGTGCTACCGCTTTCCCTGTGGTCAGCAGTTCAAACTCCGCCTGCAAACTCCGCTGCTCCCTCAGTAGCCCCGCCTCGGGGGCCTGCGCATATCTCCTGTCCACTCGGAGTATCTCCTCCACCAGTCTATCCCTCTCCTCTCTTTCTCTCTTTTCCCTATGGGATCGAATTGAGATGAGCTCCCCTCTGACAACTGCCTTCAGAGCCTCCCAGACCGTTGCTGCTGCTACCTCACCCGTATAGTTTGTTTCCAGGTAATCCTGGATGTTCCTGCTAATCCGCCCGCAAACCTCTTCGTCCGGCAGCAGCCCCACAGCCATTCTCCAGAATGGGCGCTGCACTCTCTCCTCACTAAGCCGCAGGTGTCCACCCAGTGTGGGGCATGGTCTGAGACTGTGATTGCTGAGTATTCTGTCCTCACCGCCTTTGGAATTAATGCCCTGCTCAAGACAAAGAAGTCTATGCGGGAATAAACCTTATGAACGTGGGAGAAAAAAGAGAACTCCTTCGCTCTCGGCCACGCGAACCTCCAGGGATCCACCCCCCCCCCCCCCCCCCCCCCCCCACCCCCATCTGCTCCATAAAACCTTTCAGTTCCTTAGCCACTGCCGGTCGCTTCCCTGTCCTGGACTTCGACCGGTCCAGCTCTACCCCCATGATCAGGTTGTGTGACTCTAAAGTCCGGGATTTTGCCTAACATGCGTTTCATAAATTCCACATCATCCCAATTTAGAGTGTAGATGTTCACAAACACCACCCGGACCCCCTCCCACTTTCCACTCACCATTATATACCTGCCACCCTTATCTGCCACAATTCCCCCAGCCTCGAGTGCCACACCCTTACTGATCAGAATTGCGAACCCCCCCCCGGTCTTCAAATCCTGAATGGAACACCTGGCCTACCCATCCCATTCTCAATCTCGTATGATCTGCAAGCTTTTAATGTGTCTCCTGAAGCATTGCTACGTCTGCCTTTAACCCCTTTAGATGCGCGAACACGCGCGCTCTTTTGACCGGCCCATTCAAACCCCTCACATTCCACGTGAACAGCCTGGACAGAGGGCTAATCCCCCCCCCCCCCCCCCCCCCCTCCCTCTCCCCCCTCCCCCCCACTCCCCTCTGCCGACTAGCCATCGCCCTTTTTTGGCCAAATGTGAAGTTAAGGAGGTGGTGGACGGGCACCTCCTAGTTTCAGACGTATTGTAAAAGAATGTTCCATTCGCGTTAGTTAACATGTATGCCCCTTCTCAAAACATTGAGCAGTTGGCTACCATTCAGCAGTTTCCATTGCTGCTCGCCATTTCTAGGCCGGTCATTCTGGGCGGTAACTTGATCTGCATCATCGTTGTGTCTGGGTGATCCGGCAGCACTGACTGCAAACTGGATGCCACATCCAGACTCCTGATGGAATAGTTAAAGATGCCAAGCTGCATGACATCTTCAACAACCCTGCAGATGGAGTGCAGCATAGATGTAAGAACATAAGAACTAGGAGTAGGAGTAGGCCATCTGGCCCTTCGAGCCTGCTCCGCCATTCAATGAGATCATGGCTGATCTTTTGTGGACTCAGCTCCACTTTCCGACCTGTACACCATAACCCTTTATTCCTTTATTCTTCAAAAAATGATCTATCTTTACCTTGAAAACATTCAATGAAGGAGCCTCAACTGCTTCACGGGGCAGGGAATTCCATAGATTCACAACCATTTGGGTGAAGAAGTTTCTCCTAAGCTCAGTCCTAAATCTACTTCCCTTAATTTTGAGGCTATGCTCCCTAGTTCTGGTCATGGCCAGATGGGTCTGCCTGCTCCAGGATAGATTCCTGTTTGTGTCCTGAGCTTTAAAGATCAGATCCACCGACATCAAGACCACTGCCTCCTACTGGCTGACTGTCACCTTCAGAAGGACCTGAGGTTTGGCAGGGGAACATGGAAGCTAAATGTGAAACTGCTGACCCCAGAGAACATTGAGGAACTCAAAAGGAAGATCTGTGAAATCCCTCTTTGAGTCCCTGACACACTGCTGGGAGGCAACAAAAGGGAACGTCAAGAGGTTTTTCATCCTCAAAAGTGTTCAGAAGGCGAAAGAGATACGGGGAAATGTCCCAATTCCAGAAAAGAATGCAGAATGTACTCTGGCTCCAGATGATGGGGGTTGATGTCAAGAATGACCTCCAGGAGGTGACGGCCAGCAAGCCTCGCTTTTCTCGATGGATGCTTTCAAGATCAACTTCCAGTTCAGAATCTGCTCCATGGAGCAGGATGAGACCTGCGCGTGTTTTTTCTGCCTAAAGGTACACAAGGAGAGCTCTGTGATCAGCAGCCTCAAAGAAGAAGGTGGCTCAGTAAAGTTATCTCACTCTGACATTTTGAGGATCAGCAAATCCTTTTATGCTGGCTGTATGACATGAAGCCCACAGACAGCCCGGCCTCGCAATCCTTCTTGTCCTCTATCACGAAGGTCTTAGAGGATATCGAGCAGGAGGGCTTGGTTATATCACTAACTCTGGATAGTTGAATAAGGCCCACAAATCCTTCGAGAAGAGTAAAACTCCTGGAAGCATTGGCTCTGTGGGACTGGATCGACCGGACGTGCTGGAGATATGCAAGAGTATGCTTTTGGCCGGGAGCATGTCAGAGTCCGAGGTCATCGTCAATCGGCTCAGGTCTACTCTGGAGTCAGTGATCCACTCTAACCAGACTTGCTCTGTATCTGACAGGAAGATTTCTGATAGTCTCGTGCTACTCAGGGAAACGATTGCCTATGTGCAGGACAGTGGCGTCGCCAGCTGCTTCATCAGCCTGGACCAAGAGAACGCCGTTGACAGAATATCACACACCAAGGTGATAGATGTGCTCTCCAAAATTAGGTATGGGGAGGAAATCCACAATTGGACTCAACTGCTCTACTCAAACATCCGTAATGCAGTTTCAGTCAATGGGTGGGAATTGGAAAGCTTTCCAATTAAATCTGAAGTCAGGCAGGGGTGTCCTCTCTCTCCCTTCCTGTTTTTGTGTTGTGTGGACCCCTTTGCTGAGTCCATCAGGAAAGGATTGGACATAAGATGATCCTTGGCAGTAGAGCCACTTAAGTCAAAACCTCTCTGTATATGGATGGCATCATGCTGCTGCTTGGAGTCACTGTCGGTGCACAGACTGATCAACATCTGCGACCAGTTTGAACGAGCCTTTGCTGCCAAGGTAAATGATGGCAAGGATGAGGACATGTTCTTTGGGAACAGCTGAAGGTGCTGGGGATATGTTTCGGAGGGAGCAGGGCTTGCATTAGAAACTGGAAGGAGAAAGTAGGTATAATGAACCAAAACCTGGGTATGTGGGAGTGATGCTCCCTCTCCATTGGAGGTAAGAACTTGGTCATCAGGTGCGAGGCACTCTCGGTGTTGCTGTACATGAAGCCGGTCTGGCCCATTCTTCACTCCTGCGCTGTGGCGATTACCCGAGCCATTTTTCATTTTTTCTGGGATTCAAAGACCGCATTTAAAGACGTGATATACTTACCTTGCGATAAAGGGAGGAAAAAACATGCCCAGCACTGCCAGTATCGTGATGGCCATCTTTGTATGTGGTGGCATCAAGCTATGCTTGGATTCTCAGTACACAAACATCAAGTATCGCTACTTGCTGAGGTTCTACCTGTCCCCAGTGTTGTGAAGGATGGGACAGACCACACTGCCATGGAACGCTCCAAGTTGTGGAAATATTTATGTTATGTTTTTCCACAGAATCCATAGAATCCCTACAGTGCAGAGGGAGGACATTTGGCCCAACAAGTCTGCACTGACCCTGCGAGTAAACTCTTTATCTCGGCCCATTATCCTACCCTAACCCAATAACCCCGTACATTGATCATGGACCATACACCTAACCTGCACAACCTTGGACACGAAGGGCCAATTTTAGCATGGCCAATCCACCTAACCTGATCCACCCACCTAATGCAGATAAACATCTTTGACCACAAGTCCATCAGGCAATGTTCTGCACGTAACATCCTCGAGGCTCTTCGGATAAAGAAGATGATGGATCCTGACAGATGGTTCTCTGAGCAGACTGTCAAAGAAGTTTTGAAGAGAGATGAAGTGGTTTCTGTCGAGGTACATTTTGAGCAGCTCCGTGACTCAGGACTCTGTCCTCTACGGGCTGTCCCCGACAATGGTGCAGTCTGGGACATTCCAAAGCTCAGGACTACATGCTGAAAGATGCATGAAAGATTGGGGCAGCTGCTGCAGAGGCGAAATGGGGGAAGGTTGCTGCCTAAGAGCTTTCAGCCATAGTGAACGGAGTGAAGGAGAATAGTATAGAACCTCCTGGGGTTGAATGACTCACACTGAACGCACACAGTGAATATTACAAGTATCACAATTGTGTGGAGCATCCCAGAGTGTAACATGATTAATGCAGACAAGGTAAATACAATTGCACTTTATGTAATGACTATTTTGAAATGTGTGTTATGTTTCTTTGACTGTATTGAAACACCTCAGAGTGCAACATGGTGTATGTAGAGAACCTGAATATTATTGCATTTTGTGTGGTGGCCACTTTCAAAAGTTTGCAATGTTCTTTCAGGTATTTTACGAACAAAGTATATTTTTGTAAAAATAAATGATAGACTTTCGCTATTCAACAGCATTTAGCCTCAAGTTGGGAAATGTTGATACATGATATATTTCGTTGTCACAGCATGCTGTGCAACAATTTGATACTTCCAATTAAGTAAACTCAAGTTCCAGATGAGAAAGTGATACCATAACAGCCGAGTAAAAATGTATCTTGGCGTCTTAAATCACCCAGCTTGGACATTTACAGTTACCAGAACAGAAACTTCTTTTGCAATTTCTTGACAGTGCTGAATTTGAACTGGACTGAAAAAATAAACTTAAAATGGTGACTTCTATTCTTGCCAGGGTAATCAGGTATGGAGAACTTCTGTAGAATTATGATGTATATTGAAAAAAAAACTTGTTTAATACTTTCTTCCTGCTCCAAGATAAGCTACTATTGGTCCTAGCTCAAAACTGTACTGTAAAATTATGAGAAATCTCCTTTCCACCACTTTTACAGACTGCTGCTAAAATTGATTACACCCTTTTTAAGGAAGCTCATTTCACTTAGCTCTCACTCGGGTCTTGGTTTCAGTGAAGAACCACCTCCATTGTCAAGCCTTCAGTCTTTCTTACTCCCAGTCCATGTACCATTTTGCTGGAAATGTGCTGGCGCTCAGCTTATACATGAGAAATGTATTTTTCAGATCTTTCTATCACTATATTGCTGGGATTTGATGTACAAGTCAACGTGATCTGACTGAATGAAGGGGCAGATTTGAAGGGATGCGTGTTCCTTTGAGATGACAATGCCTTGGATAGAATGCAACGTTTTAGAGCTGAATAAAAGTTATTATATGAAATGAAAATCGCTTATTGTCACGAGTAGGCTTCAATGAAGTTACTGTGAAAAGCCCCTAGTCGCCACATTCCGGCGCCTGTCCGGGGAGGCTGGTATGGGAATATTATTAGGTGGATTTGATAATAATAATAATCTTCATTAGTGTCACAAATAGGCTTAAATTAACACTGCAATGAAGTTATTGTGAAAATCCCCTAGTCGCCACACTCCCGCGCCTATTCAGGTACACAGAGGGAGAATTCAGAATGTCCAATTCACCCAGCAAGCATGTCTTTCGGGACGTGGGAGGAAACCAGAGCACCCGGAGGAAATCCACGCAGACACGAGGAGAACGTGCAGATTCCACACAGACAGGCGGGAATCGAATCATGGTCCCTGACACTGTGAAGCAACAGTGCTAACCACTGTGCTTCCGTACAGCTGACTCCAAATTAAAAGTCTATACTGCTATAACTGTTCTGCCATACCACATTAAAAATATGCCATAAGCCCATGAAGCTATCAGCATTCTGGAGTAGCATCACCCAGTAGTATTCAGTGCTGAGTAAAACAAGCATTTTCTTACCATGGCTCTTTCAACAACCTGCATGTGCAAGGTGTGATTTTCCATTTTCATATAGATGAAGACTGCACAAGGAAATTGGCTGAAGTGTGCACCTGATGTGCGTATTTCCCTTTCTGTGACAATATGTATAGTGTAACAATAATGAAGGGTTGACAATTTACTGTAACTACATCCAACTACTAGATGGCGATCAAGAGCATACACGTGAACCATGTGATAGTCTTGATTCTGGGAGAAACTTGTTAGGCGCGTCAGGAGCTCTGTAGTTAGTATCTCAGTTTTAGTCAATCTGTAATCTTTTATATCTTAGCAAGCAAGACAAATCCAGTTATTTGTGGTGTAGATACATTTGCTTGGTTTAAAACATAGCTTGATGTTCTTTGTGAAACAATACATTTTGAAGCCATCCTCATGAGAAATCAAAGAATATCACACTTTCCTCCTGTGAACCTGATTCATGTGAGATCGTGAGGACCAAGCAGACTCCCATTTTACATTAAAGATAAGCAAGCATGGCTTGTATCGCGAATGTTGGCTAGCGTGAGTCACAAAGGTCGGCTGGTGAGGGTCCTGAAGGTCAGCCATTTGGGAAAAGTGGTTCCTGGGAAAAAAAGTTTGCAAAACACTGCCCTATTTAACACTTCCTATATGCTCTGTCCTACAGTATAACTGCTATTCAGGTACATCTACACTACTCCCACAAGATACTCTTACCGTTCTTATTTCATATCTCCACCCAAACTGATTTTATAGCTTGCTCTTTTGAGCGTGAAGACCAAGCAGACTCCCATTTTACATTAAAGATAAGCAAGCATGGCTTTTACATTAAAGGTAAGCGAACGTGGTTCTAACCTTAGTCACCCTGCAATCATGGGGTGGATTCTCCACTATCCGCCCCCAGATGCGAGTTTCCTGATCCAGCGGGGAAATCGAACAATGGTCTAAAAACGGAATCCAATGCTTAGGTCCCCCGCTGATGGCAACAACGAGCTATACACCATGTGCTGGCGGGAAGATGCAAGTGGGTCATTTGCACTCATTTGCATTCGATTAACAGGCTGGAAGCCCAATTCTGCAGATCCCTGTGATGCTCTAGGCCTCTCAGCTGGATTCATGTGGGCGTCAATTGGTGCAGATATTTTCAAGCATGGCTCTGACAGGATCGAGCCCATGGTGGGACAAGGGGGTCATGAATAATGGGCGTACCCCCCAAAGTCAATCAGAAGATCCCCCCCCCACACACGCACACACACAGTGCAGATACAGGGGGCGGGATTCTCTGATCCTGAGGGTCAGTATTGACACCGTTGCCGTTTCCCGACGGCATCAATTCTGGCCCCAATTCTGGCCCCAATTCTGGTGACCCACGCTGCTCCAGCTGCCGATCTTGGCATCAGATGGACGCCTCCGGTCCATGCATGTGCGGTGGGGCCGGTGCGATTTCCGCCCATGCGCGGAGTCTCCTTTCTCCGCGCCGGCCACGACGCAACATAGCGTAGGGCTACAGGGGCCGGTGCGGAACAAAGGAGGCACCCAGCCCGAGAATATGGCCAACCAATCGGTGGGCCCCGATCGTGGGCCAGGCCACAGCGGAAGCCCCTCCACCCCCCAACAGGCTTCCCCGGATCCTTCCACGCCGAGGTCCCGCCGGGTAAGACCAGGTTAGAACGGCGCCGACGGGACTCGGGCCTTTTGGTTCAGCCGTTCGGGCCATCCCGGGCGGAGAATCGCCAGGGGGGCCCCGCAGAGCGGCCCCTGGCCGGTGCCCCGCTGACTGCGCCGGTGCCAATGGAGCCGATTCTCCACTCCGCAGAATCACATCGCCGTGACGTGGCGCGATTTGCCCCGTTGCGGTGATTCTCCGGCCCGACCCGGGCTGAGAGAATCCCGCCCAGTGACTTTAATTCTGGTGCGTTGCCACTTTTGCTACCTCCAGTCCTATCTGCTCGTGCACTCTTAGATTTGTACCCTCAGTCTCTTCCTGCCACATTCTGGTAATCATTATCCAAACCGCTACCCTGTTCTGGTACTTTATTGTTACCCTTTGATTTACTACTTCCCGTCACCAGATCCCTTCCCCCCACCCCACTATTTAGTTTATAGCTCATTCTACCCTAGTTTAAAACTCATCAGAACACTAGTCCCAGCAAGATTCAAATGAAGTCCATCCCAATGGTAAAGCTCCCACTTATCCCAGTACTGATGCCAAACAAAACCCATTTCTCCACCACCAGACTTTGAGCCATGATTCATTTCTCTAATCTTATTTACTTTATACCAATTTGCTTGTGGCTCAGGTAATATCCCAGAGATTATAGCCTTTGAGGTTCTGCTTATTAATTTAGCCCCTAGCTACTCATGATCCCTGAACAGAAGCTCTTTCCCAGTCCCACCAGTATCATTGGTACCAACATGAATGATGACAACTATATCCTTCCTCTTCCATTTCAAATTCCTCGCCAGCCAAAAGCAGTTGTCCTGAACCCTGGCACTGGGCAATTAACACAGCCACTTGGACTCTCTCAGCCATAGTGAACTGTGTCAATTCCCCCTGACCATACCTTCCCCAACATTCTTATTAACTCCCCCGCCTTCCATGGCATCCTGTACCATGGTGCCATGGTTGGTTTGCTGATCCACCCTGTAGTTCCCACTTTTCTCCCCAGATGCTGTAAAAACCTTGGAAGTACTGGAAAATTGCAAGGGCTAAGCCTCTTCTTGATGCTCTTATCTGCCTCACTTGGGGTAATGCTCTCCTGTCCCTGACCACTGGCCAAATCAGAAGACACTAACCTAAGTGGTGTGACCAGCTCCTGGAACAAATGATCCAGGTAACTTTCCCTCTCCTTGAGGCATCACAGTGTCAGCAGTTCAGCCTCCAGCTCGATTATTCTGAGCCAACGCTCCTCAAGCCACTTACACTTATTAAAAAGGTCTTACCTCTGAATCACATTGATCTCTAGACACTCCCACATTCTGCAGTCGCAACATCTCAACTGCCATGCCATCTTTATTACGTGTTGATTATTTTATTATGATTATTTTACTTAATTTATAATTTGTAAACTTTACTATTCCCAATGAGCTTTACTATTCCCAATGAGCCAGCAATATTTGAAAATACTAATGAAACCTTACAGCTGCTAATAAATTATAAACTTTTGAAAGATAAATGAGCAAAATACTTATCAACCAACCATTTATCTGCTTCCCTCCTTCCCCACTGCACAGGGCGGCATGGTAGCACAGTGGTTGGCACAGTTGCTTCACAGCTCCAGGGTTCAGGTTTGATTCCCGGCTTGGGTCACTGTCTGTGCGAAGTCTGCAAAGTCTCCCCGTGTCTGTGTCAGTTTCTTCCGGGTGCTCCGGTTTCCTCCCACAGTCCAAAGATGTGCAAGTTAAGTGGATTGGCCATGCTAAATTGCCATGGTGTCCAAAAAGGTTGGTTACTGGGGTTACGGGGATAGGGTGGAAGTGGGGGCTTTGGTAGGGTGCTCTTTCCAAGAGCTGGTACAGACTCGATGAGCCAAATGGCCTCCTTCTGCACTGTGAATTCTATGATTCCCTCTCTCAACCAATTTTCAAGTTCACACTCTGTAAAAAACACTCTGTGATGAGCTTTATGCTTGCTGCCCCCTTCCCGTTAACCTGCTTCCTCCAGTTGTGCAATTGTTGGAATAATGCATTCTAAGACAAACTCACTGTCATTGATCACTTGTGTGAGGTAATTGATTATGACATTGGTTTCACGTCCTTTGGGCCCAGTCCCTTGTATTGACCTACATAGCAATCAGTTCCCATTGCCTTTGATGCTGTGCCTGGTGGGCATCCTGGTCTCCTATGGATATGGGACATCTCTCCTACTTTCTCCCTCCTCCACCAATGTCTCCAGTGCAGCACCTGAAAACCTTGCAATCCATTCTCTCCCATAGTGTGCCATTCTTCACTGTTTACCAGGTCTGTGTTGCTTCCTGTATGACTACCTGCGCCAGCTCCAGCCACAGCGCACCTCTTGTTTAAGAGGTACAGGTTATATTTAAGCATTGCAATCTATCTTTAAGTGATGCCAGGAAGGTACAATGTTAAATTAGTGCAGTCAATCAAAAGTATGGTTAGCACGGACTGCATACATTATTGTAGAATCCTGACAGACAGGCGGCCACCAAATGGATTAACAAATTAACGTTTTATTAAGTAGGAAACTATGTGCGGAGAGTTAGATAAAAGCTACATTGTACCAAGACTCCAAACTCCGAACTGACTGGGAATCCGAGCTCCGCCCCCAGTGTTCCTGATCTCTGGCCCCATGGGCCAACTGGGTCACGTGACTCTCCGAGGACGCGCCCTCTATCAAAATTATTCAAATGAAAATGCAGCGTAAAGTTGGCGTGCTGTTTGCTTTACTTTGGGTGGATTTAACGGCCGCAAATCAGGGAGGCAGCACCTTCCCCTGCCACTGTGCGATGATGTCAGGTCGGCAGTCTGATATTACAGAGGGGGAGGGGGCGTGGAAATCGGAAGCCCGCCCACCATTTTGAAATAATCAACCGATTGCAATTTTACTAAATGAAAGTGAAATACTGCAGATTCTGGAAATCTGAAATAAAAACAGAAAATACTGGAAAAACTCAGCAGGTCTGGCAGCATGTGTGGAGAGAGAAACAGATTTAATGTTTTGAGTAGTGTGACAGAGATGGCAATTTTATGTTGCCGACTCCATTTCTTTGGCTGTTGGACCAGCAGCCGGTTCAGGAGTGATACACCAGGTGTGAGGAGACGGCACAAGGCCAGATGAAAAGGGACCATGCCTGCGCATAGCAGCAGAGTCTGCTGGTGAAGGTGGTAGCATTTTTATGTTTTAGGCTTTAATTATTGAATGCTTTTAGGCTTCAAAAGAAATAAAGGGCGAATGAGAAGGCAGGGAGCCTTTAAATTGGTGGCCGTTGTGGTGAATGTAATTCACACCGGATTATAATCTGTATATACATGTGTCTATATTGTAAGTGCAGTTGCACTACCTGACCACCAGGGGGAGTAGCTCTGGGAATGCTCGAGAATTGTACTGGGCTTCTCCCTTGGTTCCGTCCAGGACACCTCCCCCTGGAGCTGCTGTATAAAGATCAGTGGCACATGGTCAGCCAGCCAGTTCACCGAAAGTTCAATGGCTAACAGGCTGGCTCTGTTGTGAGTATATAAAAACCGCTATTCTAATCCCACAAGCACGTGTCCGTAGAATTGTTGGTTCCAACAATTTAATATACTCAGGAAACAGTCGAAGAAATCATGGAAGCAGCCTTCAAGCCCGGACGCCTAGAACTCGACCCACATGATGCAGAGGCTAAGGACATTTTTTCCCACTGTCTGAGATGTTTTAAAGCCTACCTGACAGAAGCCAGCACCACCGGAACAACAGAGGAACAAAAACTCAGCCTACTGCACGCGAGGGTAAGCCACAGAATCTCCACACAGCTAAATCCGGCCGGTTCTTACACCGCAGCGCTGGCAATATTGGACAAAATGTACGTTAGGCCCATTAACGAGGTTTATGCACGCCACGTGTTTACAACTCGCCGTCAGCGGCCTACAGAAACGCTAGCCGAGTTTGTAAGGGAATTGAACAATCTTTCCAATGACTGTAATTATCAAGCCGTTACCGCGGCTGAGCATAGGGAGCTTGCTGTGCGGGGCGTTTTCGTGGCTGGCCTTAGATCTAACTATGTGCGCCAAAGACTGCTAGAAAAGGGGGCCCAGGACTTAGACACTACTGTGGAGGCTGCTACCACTATGGAAGTTTCCTTCCGCAGCCTCACCTCGTTTCCCGCGGACCCCGTGACCTCATCGTGGACCCCTGACCAACAGTCCCCCCCAGCCTGTGCCGCACAACCCCCCAGCTACCGCGCTGCCAAAGCCAGTTACTCTGATGCCCCAGCCAGTTACTCTGCTGCCCCAGCCAGCTACTCGGCTGCTCCAGCCTGCCATTTCTGTGGCCAAAGCCAGCACCCGCGGCAGCACTGCCCGGCCCGTAACGCGACCTGCAGCAGCTGTGGGCGGAAAGGACACTATGCCAGAGTGTGTCTGGCGAAGAAAACCCCAGCCTCTAACTCTCACACGGCTCAAAGCACTTGTTCCGCCCCAGCCTCTAATCCTCCCACGACTCAAAGCACTCGTTCCCTGAATTCACAGGCCTGCAGGCCCCGGAATGCTGCAGCCTGTATGCCGACTCCGCCCCCACCCGACATGTGCGACTCATGGGGGTGGCCATCTTGGCAATCCTCCTCCATGTGGCCGGCCATGTGCGACACATGGGGGCAGCCATCTTGTCAATCCTCCTCTATGCGGCCGGCCATGTGCGACTCATGGGGCCGGACATCTTGGGATCCATCCCCTTCAAACTCTGAAACTCACCTCGATGACTACGAACTCAGAGGGCAGTCATCACGGGGCCACTCCAGCACAGCTGATCGAGCCGCCAACTACCCGCAACTCAGCGCAGTCACACTGGATCAATCCCGCCCCAAGCACCTACAAAGTTCGATGGCGGAGGTCCAGATCAACGGGTACAGCACGCCAAATCTCTTTGACTCCGGGAGCACCGAGAGCTTTATACATCCAGAGCTGGTAAGACGCTGTTCGCTTTCTATTTTTCCGGTGAGCCAAACTATCGCCCTCGTTTCGGGCTCCCACTCAGTCCAAATCCAAGGACACACCGTCGCTACGCTCACAATTCGAGACGTAGTTATTCGAAATTTAAACTTTATGTCCTGCCAGACCTTTGCGCGCCACTCTTATTAGGCCTGAATTTCCAGTGCAACCTCAAGAGCCTCACCCTCAGCTTCGGCGGGCCCCTGCCCCCACTCACTATCTGCAGCCTAGCCATGCTGCGCATAACCCCCCCTCCTCTCTTCGCCAATCTCACTCCAGATTGCAAGCCAGTAGCTACACGCAGCAGGCGATACAGCCTACAGGATAGGGTCTTTATCCGATCGGAGGTCCGAAGGCTGCTCAGTGAGGGGATCATAGAGGCCAGTAATAGTCCCTGGAGAGCTCAGGTGGTGGTCGTCAAGACCGGGGAAAAATTTTGCATGGTCGTCGACTATAGCCAGACCATAAATCACTTTACGCTCCTAGACACGTATCCCCTCCCCAGAATTGCAGACATGGTTAGTGCATAGTGTCTTCACCCTGTTCGGTTTCCCCAGCTACGTGCACAACGACCGGGATTCGTCCTTTATTCAGATCGCCGAATATCGGCTATTTTCCACGGTGGATCTGAAGTCTGCATACCACCAGCTCCCAAACCGCCCGGAGGACCGCCACTACACGGCATTCGAGGCCGATGACCGCCTCTTCCATTTCCTCCGGGTCCCTTTCTGCGTCACTAACGGGGTTTTGGTGTTCCAACGAGCAATGAACCGAATGGTAGACCGGTACGGGCTGCGGGCCACGGTTCCGTATCTTGACAATGTTACCATCTGCGGCTATGACCAGCAGGACCACGACGCCAACCTCCACCATTTTCTCCAAATGCTACAGAAATTAAATCTCACTTATAACAAGGAGAAATGCGTTTTCTGCACAGACTGGCCATCCTCGGGTACATCGCGGAGAACGGAGTCCTGGGCCCAGACCCGGACCGCATGCTCTTAGAACTCCCCCTCCCTCATTGCCCCAAGGCCCTCAAATGGTGCTTGGGGTTCTTCTCATACTACGCCCAGTGGGTCCCTCAATATGCGGACAAAGCCCGCCCACTCTTTAAGGCCATACGACTTCCCCTGTCAGCTGAGGCACGCCAGGCCTTCAGCTGCATCAAGGAGGACATCGCCAAAGCAGCCATGCGGGCGGTGGATGAATCCACTCCCTTTCAGGTTGAGAGCGACGCCTCAGAGGTAGCTCTAGCAGCCACTTTAAATCAGGCAGGGAGGCCCGTTGCATTTTTCTCCCGTACCCTATCCGCTTCAGAACTCCGACACTCCTCAGTCGAGAAGGAAGGACAAGCCATCGTGGAGGCTGTTTGTCACTGGAGGCACTACCTCGCAGGTATGAGGTTCACCCTCATCACCGACCAACGATCGGTTGCCTTTATTTTTGACAACTCGCAAAGGGGCAAGATAAAAAATGATAAAATCCTTCGGTGGAGGATCAAACTCTCCACCTATAGTTACGATATTAAATATCGACCGGGGAAGCTCAACGAGCCCTCGGATGCCCTATCCAGCGGGACATGCGCCAGCGCGCAGATCAGCCGTCTGAAAGCCATCCACGTTGACCTCTACCATCCAGGGGTCACCCGGCTCGCCCACTACATCAGAGCCCAAAACCTGCCTTTCTCCAACAAGGAGGTAAAAGCGGTCACCAGGGACTGCCCGATCTGTGCAGAGTGCAAACCGCACTTCTATAGACCAGACAGGGCCCACCTGGTCAAGGCTTCTAGGCCCTTTGAGCGCCTTGCGATCGATTTCAAAGGGCCACTCCCCTCCACTAACAAGAACATTTATTTCCTCAACATCATCAATGAGTTCTCCCGATTCCCTTTTGCCATTCCATGCCCTGATATGACCTCCCACACAGTCATTAAGGCCCTGCATAGTGTCTTCACCCTGTTCGGTTTCCCCAGCTACGTGCACAATGACCGGGATTCGTCCTTTATCAGCGACGAGCTGCGTCAGTACCTGCTCGACAAGGGCATCGCCTCGAGCAGGACTACCAGCTACAACCCCAGGGTGAACAGACAGGTGGAGAGGGAGAACGCGACGGTCTGGAAGACCGTCCTACTGATCCTCCGGTCTAGAAAACTCCAAGTCTCCCAATGGCAAGACGTCCTCCCAGACGCGCTCCACGCAATATGATCCCTCCTCTGTACAGCTACAAATCAAATTCCTCACGAGTGACTCTTCATTTTCTCTAGGGGCACTACCACGGGAGTCTCACTTCCAGCGTGGCTGAGGACACCAGGCCCGGTCCTCCTGAGGAAGCACGTCAGGGGGCACAAAACTGACCCCCTTGTTGAAAAGGTGCGCCTCCTCCATTTCAGCCCCCAGTACGCATTCATCGAGTTCCCGGACGGTCGCCAGGACACAGTATCCCTTCGCGACCTGGCACCCGCTGGATCCAGCCCCCCCCACCCCCGCTGAGGAACCCCTTACCCCGTTCCCTATGCTGCCGCCCCCTCGCGCCCCCGATTCCGCAAGCTCACCCCACCGGTTCCATGCATCAGAAACAGCCTGCCCTCAGTGACCCCAGTCTCCGGTAGAGCCAGAGGTGTATAAAGTTTGGACGAGACCCGCCCCAGAGGCTGCCATCGTACCCCAGCTCTCAACACCCACCCAGCCACCGCAAGAGGCTGCAACCTCGGTGCTCCGCAGATCGAAAAGAACAATTCATCCACCGGACAGACAGACTAGGGGCTGGTTTAGCTCACTCAGCTAAATCGCTGGCTTTTAAAGCAGACCAAGCAGGCCAGCAGCACGGTTCGATTCCCGTACCAGCCTCCCCGGACAGGCGCCGGAATGTGATGACTAGGGGCTTTTCACAGTAACTTCATTGAAGCCTACTCGTGACAATAAGCGATTTTCATTTTTCATTTCATTTCAACTCTGTGAGCCACCATCCCCGCTGGACTCGATTTTTTTCACAGGGGGTGAATGCGGTGAATGTGATTCACACTGGATTATAATCTGTATATACATGTGTCTATATTGTAAGTGCAGTTGCACTACCTGACCACCAGGGGGAGTAGCTCTGGGAATGCTTGTGAATTGTACTGAGCTTCTCCCTTGGCTCCGCCCAGGACTCCTCCCCCTGGAGCTGCTGTATAAAGATCAGTGCCACATCGTCAGTCGGCCAGTTCACCGAAAGTTCAATGGCTAACAGGCTGGCTCTGTTATGAGTATATTAAAACCGCTATTCTAATCCTACATGCACGTGTCCGTAGAATTGTTGATTCCAACAGCCGTCTTGACTTCTGGTTGCTGGAATAACCCCCGTTCCGCCTGACAGTCCTGGCACAGATGCTTGATTGGGCACCGAGCATCCTTCCTTCATATCATGAACTGACCGGCCTTCCTGTCAGGCAACCGCGAATTGCTCATCTGATGCTTGATTTGCCGAGCTGAGATGGTGGGGGCGGGAACGAGTGGACCACACACATTCTGCAATTCTCACCCTGCCAAAAAACATTAAACATATGCATACCTCAACCAAGACTTGAGTACTGTTCTCAAAACAACTCTTGTGTTACTGCTCTAAGACTCTAGAGCAGCACCTTGGATGAGCACAAGTTCCATCAGTCCCTGCCCCCGTTTTCGGAGGGGGGGCTATCCAATTTGGGTCTCGTCTGTGTGGCACATACTGTGGTAGTAACGGCCCTTAACTCCTATGTACAACTGGAAAAATAATCCAAACTATTGGATTGAAATGAAAACTAATCAGCCTTAAGAACCAGAAACAAAACAATGAACAGCATTTCTGCTTTGGGCGCCAGTTTGCTTGATGAATCTACAGACTTCACTGAAGTTTTTGAAAGGCAGAATCTGCGCAGCCACAGGGGGACAGAAGTCCAAGCATAATACAGAGATAGTCGAAGAGATTAAGGGCCTTGCCTAATTTAAACCCTCCCACATCTTCTAATAATCTTTCCATCCTAATTATACAAGCTGCTGTTCCAACAGTTGTCAAAATTTTGGCACAGCTCTGAACTGTTTACCATGCTGCTGGAAAAGTCTAGGCCCACCCAAAAAAAATGTTTTTAACAGACCCCCCACCCCCGAAGGAAGTATTGCGGAGCAACACTTCAAATGAATGCAACTGCTGGCACCAGCAATCATGATTTTTTTTTCTGAACACAAGTTGGCTGAGCACCGAGCACAAACTCACTGCCCTGCATTGACCTAAAATCCCAAATTTGAGGATTGTCCAGCATTCAGAGATAAAATGGCCAACATTTAAGTAATAGTATTGCTTTCTTATCATTGCTCCAGAATTTAATCGGGCTGGTTCTGCAGTATAATTAGCCACGGTTGTTACAGGAATCACTTCCAGTCCAAGTGAATGCAACATTGACCTTCATAACATTAAATTTGATCCAGGAGCAGTCTTGTTTCTACTACCAAATTTAGTTTGGCCATCTCAAGCAGTATCATATGCCTTTCTGTAACTAAATCCACCTCATGCCACCTAAATCCACATTTCCCACCTCCT
This sequence comes from Scyliorhinus canicula, assembly GCF_902713615.1. Classification (NCBI taxonomy): domain Eukaryota; kingdom Metazoa; phylum Chordata; class Chondrichthyes; order Carcharhiniformes; family Scyliorhinidae; genus Scyliorhinus; species Scyliorhinus canicula. The sequence goes on from NC_052148.1 coordinate 61,987,576, forward strand.
GGAAAAGAAAAGTGCTTCGCTGCAAATGACTAACTACTTCCTCTGACTGTTTCTCATTCCCCCGCACCACCTCATATCTTCCATTTTGATGTCAAAGATGTTGTGCAAGGAGGCTTAAAAGATTATTTTAAAGGATAGTAACACCAATGGTGGTAAAGGTTCAGATAGTCATAGAATCAGAGAAAGTGAAGAAGGAGGTTGTTTGGCCCATCAAGTCTGCACCTGTCCTTCGAAAGAGCACCCTACTTAAGGCCACACCTCAATCCTATCCCCGTAACCCAGTAACACCACCTAATTTTTTTTTGTTGGACACAAAGGGCAATTCAACACGTCCAATCCATCCTAAACTGCACATCTTTGGACTGTGGGAGGAAATCCACACACGCATGGGGAGAACATGCGGACTCCGCATAGACAGTGACCCCAGGTTGGGAATCAAATCTGGAACCCTGGAGCTGTGACGCAACAGTGCTAACCACTGTGCTACCGTGCCACCCACAGTAACACCAATGGTGGCCTCAGTCTGTCAATCATACCCTGGTATAGTTGCGTGCTGGGAAGTGTGTTTCTCAGGGTGTTTATTTGCTGTAACCTGTTTTGTTACATGTTTTTAATAAAATACAAAGGTTGCCATCTATCCAAGTACCACCCATGCTGTCCACTGGTTCAAATGTCAATCAAATATTAGTCAGTGTCACCAATTAAAGGCATATACCTCTTTCATGGAAGGTACATTGCAGCAGGAAGAAGTACTTGGCATCCTTCATTAAATATATCTGAGCTGTATTCACAGGGAGCAGGAGGCTCTCCAGACACATTTTTAGGAAGCAGTGAGGACAAATAGTGCTGAAGGTCAAAGCCAGGAATGTTGCTTTCAGAGAAAAAAAGACTCTGGAAGCACTCAAGTCAATGACCTTTCATCACCTAGAACATAGATCAAGAGCAGGAAAAAGTTTAATGAGTTCACCCAAGTTGTCAAATTGAACATGTTTGTCTTCAAAAGGCCTATCTGACCAACTGCATGCCTCGCCTCATTCATATCCATAGAATCCCTACAGTGCAGAAGGATACTATTTGGCCCATTGAGTGTACGATTTGAAAGAGCGTTTTATCTAGGCTCACTTCCCCGCCCTATCCCCGTAACCCCGCGCATTGATCTCGGCTAATCCACCTAACCTCCACATCTTTGGACACTAAGGAGCAATTTTACTAAGGGCATTCCACCTAACATCCACATCCTTGGACACTAAGGGGGAATTTTAGTAAGGCCAACCCACCTAACCTGCACATCTTTGGACTGTGGGCGTAAACCGGAGCACCCGGAGGAAACACCCATGCAGACATGGGGAGAAAGTGCAAAGTCTACACAGACAGTCACCTAAGGCAGGAATCGAACTTGGGTCCGTGGTGCTGGAAGGCAGCAGTGCCAACTACCGTGCTGCCGAATCCGCAGCTCAATTAATTACACCCCATTAGCCTCTTACCAATCATTTCTATCAATCAGGACTCAACCGTAATGTTCATATACTTGACCTCACCCTCACTGTTTAGCACTGTTCAAAGCTTCACAACCGCAGCTCACAGTTTGCACACACTGCTATCTGTTCAACCATCACAGCCACGACACTCAAAGATATTGCACATATTGTCAGAAACAGTTCAGGGATGGCAGGACTATCTTATGAGGAATGGATGATCAGGTTGGGCCTGTAGCCATTGTAGTTTAGCAGAATGAGAGATGATATTATTAAAATATAAAAGGTCCTGACAGGACTGGCGAAGGTGGATGCTGAAAAGATATTTCCTCTTGTGGGAGAAACTAGAACTAGGGGACACAGTTTAAAAATAAGGGGTCTCCCATTTAAAACAGAGATGAGGAGAAATATTTTTCTCTGAAAAGCATCATTAGTCTTTGGAATGTTCTTTCCCAGAAAATGGCAGGGACAATGTCATTGAATATCTTTAAGGCAGAGGTAGATAGACTGCATTAACCAGGGAGGCAAAGGAAATCGTGGATAGGTGGGAGTGTGCATTTGAGGCCATAATCATGATCAACCATTTGCTTGTTGAATTGCAGAACGGGCTTGAGGGGCAGAATGGCCTAATCCTGTCCTAATTCATGCACCATATGGAATCGTCGGGTATTCCTGGTGCCTGTGTTGTCAGGAAGTGGCCCCAGCTGCTCGAACTCAGACAGGTTCCAACCTTGAGGAGTAGCTGTTTTCACTACAGGATGTACCAAGAGGCTGAATGTTTCCTGGATCGCAGGATGCATTAGGTCCCACAGTCAGTTGAGTTCAGAACAGTATGTGGCTGGCTTCCCAAAAGGGCAGGAAGAAGCAAGCAGTGCAGGAATCCTTCGGGAAGGTGGCACATTCAACCCGATGCTCGGCATTGGCAACACTTTGGAGCAGTGTTGGCTTTGCATTGCTCTGCAAAGTTTGCCATGTCAGTCCCAACTGAAGGGTGACCGAAATAGACAGTTTTTATTTACGTTTAGGGGCTGGGAGGAGATGGTGTGTTCGCCTGGAGCCCACCAAAATAATCTGGGATGCTGCCTCACTGGGGTTCCTGTGTCCTATTTTGTGACTCCCCCCACCTCCCCCAAATCACCTATTTGAAGCCCGTTGGATAGACCTCTGTGCTGCTCAATATTATGTTGACTTGAAACCAGTGAGCTGAAGACTATTTGCTGCCCACGGTCTGGCAGAGGTAAGGTAAATACAGGTCTTTTGTCCTCACAGTTTGACTGATTTATTTTATGTTAGTAGCGAAAAGCTACATATCTACTACTTTGAACATGTGCAGCGTGGGATTCTGGAGGGTTTACATACATTGTTGAATTTAATCAGACAATCAGAAAAGAAACTGGCAAAAATAAATAACCCTAGTCTGGTCGACCAACACCAAAGGGACGTTTTGTTCTATTTGACGGATGATGGTTGGATAGCAGCCAGGCCTATTCAATATGACTTCAGTAAACAGTTTTGGTGAAGTAGCTTTCATAACTCCCTTGTCAGGAAGGGAAAGTGCACAAAATGTATTCATGTAGCATTGTGTAAAGATTCAGAGCAGTTTTTTAAACAACTTTTTTTATGGCTGGAGTCATATTAAAGTAAAGAACCAGGCAAAGCACAAATAAAAATATATTAAAGGCCAAGAAAATGGTGCCAATTTATGAACTTCAACCATTTGTATGTCTTGAAAATTGTCAAAGGTGACTCCCCCAATCAATCTCAGCAGTGTGGTCAATTCTGACACATTAGTAGGATGTCTTTCAAGGCATTTAATAGAAAAGGGATCAAAAACAGTCAATTTACACAGATTAAAGTTCCACAAACAGCAATAAGAGAGTGGACAGATTATGGGGAGGGGGAGAGGGGGATGGGGAGGGGGTGAGGTTCTCTCCCAGAGCTGGCAAACTTCTAATTTAGCTTCATTTCATTATCATTATCGGTCAGGAATCCCGATTCACTCGCCTCCTGAGATTCTCCAGCCACCCCCTCCCAACCCACACAAGCCAGAGTCACGCTGGCATGAATTGGTGCTGACAAGTTCTGACAGGAATGGACCTTGCACTTTGCACTTCAAGGGTTTGGATCAAGGGAGTGAGTACCCTCTCTACACTTGGCTCGAGGGTGCCAAGGGGTCCTTCACTTGCGGTCGGAAGGGTGAGGAGTAGATTTGGGCTAGGCTTTAAGATTCAGGTCTGGGGTCTTTCCCAGGATGGGGTTTATTTGGCTGGTCTTCCCTCTGTCGCTTTGAAAATCATCAAACTGTTTTTCAGCATGTCAAGTTGTAGTTAAAAGTCTTCCCTCTGATGTGTCAGTACCCTTTGATGTCTCTCCCAGCATGTCAACATCAATTCTCTGCCAGAAGAAGATGAAAGTCTTCTCTGTAGCTGTAAAACCAATGAACTCTCTCCCAGTATGTCAATAACAATGATCTGTCAGATGAAGGTAAAAGTCTTCCCTTGAGTGTGTTGCACACCTTTGAAGTCCCTACAGACAGAAGTTTAGAAATCTGAGGAAAGAACCAAGTCAGATAGAATTTGAAAGAATCAAGCAAAATAATTTGGATAGGTGGATAAGAGCATTAAAAATAATCCTAACACATGAAACTCTGAGGGAAATTATTATTTTGGAGGAATTTAAAGATTCACTTGCTTTAACAGTGAGAACTCCTATTGAAGAGCAAAGGGTGAAAACTGCCAGACAGCAAGCAGCAATTATTTTGAATTAGTTCATAAATCAAGGCTTGGTTTTTGACATCAATTTTAATCTGTAAAGGACAAAAACTGGAGAGATGAAAAATCCATAGGTGGTCAAGGCAAAAGAAATCCAGTTGGAGATATTAAGGAGATTTTGCCTCAGGTTAAAAAGGAAAGTGGAACAGAGACAAGAAAACTTAAATGCTGTCATTGTAATAAAGTTGGACACACGCAGTGTTGGTTACTTAAGAAAAGTATTGGGAAGACAGACACGTTAAAGCAGGATAAGGGTTTATAAAAGTGGAAACAAAAACACTGGTTGCAGTCGAAGAGGTGCAAAAGACTGTATGGCTGGTTCAGAGGTTGATTGATAAGAAAGTGTCAGGTCTTTTTAAAGATTTTACTTGTGAGGATAAGATTTACTCATTTATACAAGACAGAGGAGGAAAGGAGATGAAGATCTTAATGGATACAGGAGCAACTCAATTTTTAATGATAAGAGATAAGAAGATATGGGGCGGGATTCTCCCATAACTGGCGGGGCGGGGGGGTCCCGGCGGGACGGAGTGGTGTGGTGCGAACCACTCCGGCGTCGGCCTTCCCCAAAGGTTCGGAATCCTCTGCACCTTCAGGGGCTAGGCTGGCGCCAGAGTGGTTTGCGCCCCGCCAGCTGGCGTGGAAAGCTTTTGGCGCCACACAAGCCGGGGGCGAAGGGACTCCGCCGGCCGGTGAGAGTCCGCGCATGCGCCGGAGCGTCAGCGGCTGCTGATGTCATCCCCGCGCATGCGCTGGGGGGGGAAATCACCTACGCGTCGGCCATCGCGGAGGCTGACATGGCCCGCCCACGGATCGATGGGCCCCGATCGCGGGCCAGGCCACCGTGGGGGCACGCCCCGGGGCCAGATCACCTTGTGCATACACAGAAGTAGAACCTGAGGGTATACTGCAGAGTTATTACATTAGAAATAATACATTAATGAGAAAGTGGAGACATTTGCACATTCAGGCAGATGAGAAATGGGCAGAAGTTCTTCAAGTGGTATTACTAGTGTGTTACAGGAAGGAGGTTTTGCGGGTAGCGCATGACGTTATAATAGGGAGTGATTTAAGAATAAGGAAAATTCAAACAAAAATACAAAAATATTTTTATTGGCCTGGACTGCATAAGGATGTAGTTGTATTATGCTGTACATGTCACACCTATCAGGTAACGGGAAATTCTCAAGCGGTAATCAAATCAGCACTTTAATACCCATTCTAGCATTTGAGGAACCCATTACTAGGGCGCTAAATGTTTGCGTGGGATCCCTTCCTCAGCCAGAAAGTGGGAATCAGTACTTATTGAGTAGAATGGCGTTTCTATTAGATTTCCAGAGACCATTCCATTACAGAGTATTATAGCTAAGAGGGTTGTAGTGGAGTTAGCTAAATTTTATACCAGATATAGAGATATGGACTACCAAACAAAATTCAATCAGATCAAGGATCCAATTTCATGTCAAAGTTCCTCGGGGAAGCTTAGGAATAAAGCAATTTAAATCAACTGCACACCATCCAGAGTCATATGGAGCATTAGAAAGGTGGCATCAAACTTATTTGACCATATTGAGGGCTGATTGTTAGGATTACCCACAAGATTGGAAAAAAGGAATTTATCCTATTTACAATTATAGATGCACATAATTAATCAATTAAATTCAGTCCATTTTTAATTGATTTTTGGTCATGAGGTAAGAGGATCACTTAAATTGATGCAGTAGAATTTGGTGAGTCAGCATTCTGAGACTTCATTGTTGGATAATGCGTCAAATTTTAGGGAGAGATTATATAGGGCTCGTGAGTTGGCTAAAAAACATTTAAAATTGTCACAGCATGTGATGAAAAAAGAGGCGGATAAGAAATCAATAACTCGTTAATTTGTTAGTGAAGAGGAAGCATTAGTATTACTACTAGTGGCAGGTGAACCATTAAAGAAACATTTAGTGGGCATTATCAAATCGAAAGGAAAATTAATGAGGTGAATTATGTGATAAGAACGGCAGATAGAGAGGAAAAACTCACAAAGTTTTCAGTATGCTCAAAAGTTAGTATGTTAAAAAGGTATTTTGATTGTGAAGGAAAGAATAAGGATGTGTTAGTCATTATAACTCAGGGAGAAGAGATAAAGCTAGATGATTCTGAATTTTACATTCCTCAAATTAGGTTGGACAATGAGGAAGTAATAAGAAAGTGGGATAAATTACTGAGTTACCATCTGGTGGAAAATCAGAGTGACCAAAAAGAGTTGTTACAGTCACATATGTAGGAACAAGCTAAGAAATATAAAAGTGATTATACATGATGCAGATATAGGAAATTCTATTCCAATTAAGCAAGTTGGCATAGGTACAAAAGGAGACTGAAAGCATACTTGAGAATGATATCATTGAAGTGTGTTGCAGCGATTGGAACTCAACTATTGTAATGGTACCAGAGCCAGTGAAGTCAGATTTGTATCCTGTTCCTTGTTTGGAAGATTGTATTGAAAATGTAGGACAAGCAAATTTTGTTCCCAAAATTAACTTACTGAAAGGATACTGGCAAACACTTTTATCGGAAAAGGCTAAGGAAGTTTGGCTTTTGGGCAGTACGGTAGCATTGTGGATAGCACAATTTCTTCACAGCTCCAGGGTCCCAGGTTCGATTCCGGCTTGGGTTACTGTCTGTACGGAGTCTGCACATCCTCCCTGTGTGTGCGTGGGTTTCCTCCGGGGGCTCCGGTTTCCTTGCACAGTCCAAAGATGTGCAGGTTAGGTGGATTGGCCATGATAAATTGCCCTTAGTGTCCAAAATTGCCCTTAGTGTTGGGTGGGGTTACTGGGTTATGGGGATAGGGTGGAGGAGTTGACCTTGGGTAGGGTGCTCTTTCCAAGAGCCAGTGCAGACTCGATGGGCCGAATGGCCTCCTTCTGTACTGTAAATTCTATGATAATCTATGAAATGATCATAAGACATAGGAAGCCATGTGGCCCATCGAGTCTGCTCTGTCAGTCAATCATGGCTAATATGTTTCTCATCCCCATTCTCCTGCCTTCTCCCCATAACCCCTGATCCCCTTATTAATTAAGAACCTATCTATCTCTGTCTTAAAGACACTGGTCTGTATCAATGTAAAGTTACCCTGCTTGGAGTGAAGAATGCAGCAGCAACATCCCAAAGACTAACCAACAAGGTCATTTCTGGACTTCAGAATTGTGCAGTGTAAATGACGAGCTGGTGCTGTTCAGCCAAACATGGAAGGGGTATTTAAAGGATTTGTTGAATCAAATACAGGCGTTTGGCTTGGTGGAAACACGGAGTTTACGAAAGCCCAGGTTACATTCTTTTGCCACACTGTTGAACATGGTCAGATGGCCCCATGGATCCTGAAAATGAAGGTTATTGGGGAGTTCCCAATACCATTAATGAAAAGAGATGTTCTGAGATTTTTGGACATGAGTGGTTTCTGCAGAAAATGTTTGCCAAATTTCAGCAGTGTGGTTGCTCCACTAACTGAACCTTTAACGAAGAAGCAAACATTTATTCTGTGGTTTTGACAGTTTTGCTATGCGATTTGAATCTGACAAGGCATAAGGATTTTCAGGTTGTTTCTGAAAGTGTCTCTCTCCAAAGGTGTACAAAGAGAACAGCAATGATTGCTAACTTTATTTATGAGTGGATTTTGAACTGTATTGGACTGCTTTGTTGGAATATATATAGTGGCAGGTGTAGATAGTGAGTAGTTGTTCCTTTTAGTTGAGAATGGTTTAACTGTAAAACTATTTATTTGATGTTAATGTGGTTAAATCTCTGATTGAATTTAACGTTTGTTTTAACATAAAAGATACCTATTGGTCAGAGCTTTAATCCTGGGGTGGAGTATCCTTACCTCCCAGTTTTACAAATTGCAAATTTTTGGGGTCTCTTGTCCGGTATTCTTACAAACTTTAGGCTCTGGTCCGGTATCCTAATAAAAATATGATTAGAACAGGTCAACATGGATTTGGGAAAGAAAGATCTGTATGAATAATTTAGACAGAGAGTAATACATTTAAATTGCTAATTATTCAAAGCTAGGTAGAAAAATAAGCTGTGAAGAAGACACAGAGAGGCTCCAAAGACATATAAACAGGTTAAGTGAGTGGGCAACAAGATGGCAGATGGAATATAATGTGAAGTTACTCACTTTGGTAATACAGGTTGAGCATCCCTTATCCAAAATTAAAAAATGCGAAATGCTCTGCATACTTTTTTTCGAGCACCGACATGATGTCATGAGTGAGAAACCCCACAAGTCTTTGAGAGCGTTCCCTGGCGATACGCAGGTCCCAATGCACCACAGACAAAACTAATACAGGAACCTTGCAGAAAGGCAAAGGGATAATTCTATCAGTCAAGGACACATCTGCACATTTTCTAATGCATTGTATCATTCGATGGCTATCAAAGAAATTTTCTGTGCATAAACCATTATAATGTCAGACAGGTTGGGTCCCATTCCTGTTGGATGATACTGCAGAATGGGAACAAGAACAAAACATAATGCACAAGAAAATCCTGCAAGGGAAAGACAAATCAGTAGGGACATATTTAAAAACCATGTACCTAAATGCACACAGTATTAGGAATAAGGTAAATGAACGGATGGCACAAAAAGAGACAAATGGGCATGATTTGGTGGGGATTACTGAAACATGGTTGCAGGAGGCAGGGGCAGCACGGTAGCATTGTCGATAGCACAATCGCTTCACAGCTCCAGGGTCCCAGGTTCGATTCCGACTTGGGTCACTGTCTGTGCGGAGTCTGCACATCCTCCCCGTGTGTGCGTGGGTTTCCTCCGGGAGCTCCGCTTTCCTCCCACAGTCCAAAGATGTGCAGTTTAGGTGGATTGGCCATGATAAATTATGCCCTTAGTGTCCAAAAAAAATTGCCCTTAGTGTTGGGTGGGGTTACTGGGATATGGGGATAGGGTGGAGGTGTTGACCTTGGGTAGGGTGCTCTTTCCAAAAGCCGGTGCAGACTCGATGGGCTGAATGGCCTCCTTCTGCACTGTAAATTCTGTAATCAGGAGGACTGGGACTGGGAGTTGAATGTCCAAGGGTACTCAGTATTCGCAAAGGATAGACTGGATAGAACAGGAGGTGGAGTTGCTTTATTGGTTACAGATGACATCAAGCCTGTGTTAAGAAATGATATTGGCACAAAGGGCCAAAATATTTAATCGATCTGGGTGGAAATAACCAAAAGTGAAAAAACACCTTGGTAGGAGTAATTTACAGGTCCCCGACAATATTTCCAAAGTGGGGCATAGTTTAAACCAAGAAGTAATGAGGGCTTGTGAAAAGGGCACAACGGTAATCATGGGTGATTTTAATATGCGTATTGACTGGACTAATCAAATTGGCAAGGGTAGCCTCGAGGGAGGTTTCATAGAACGTATGAGGGATTGTTTCTTAGTGAAATATATTTTGGAGCCAACCAGGGAGCAGGCTATTCTAGATTTAGTATTACGTAACGAAGAAGGATTGATAAATAGTCTTGTTGGTAAGGATCCTCTTGGAAGGAGTGATCTCAGCATGCTAGAATTTCAAATTCAGATTGAGCCAGAGAAGACAGAGTGCCAGACGAGAGTTTCAGCATTGGGATTAGACAGGCCGAAGGAAACCATTATCCCAAGTAGATTGGGCACAGATAAATAAGGGTTGGACAGTTGAGGAACAATGGCGGATATTCAGAGCAATATTGAATACCTCTCAAGTAAAGTATATTCCTGAGAGGAAGAGGAAATGTAAAAGGGATAAAAATGTTCCATGGCTAAACAAGGAAGTCAAGGAAGACATAAAGGCAAAAACTATGGAATCTGATACTGCAAAAGCTAGTGGTAAGATGGAGGATAGGGGGAACTTTAAGGTTCAGCAAAAGGCTACAGAAAATAAAATCAAAAGAGCTAAGATGAATTACAAAAGGAAACTAAAAATAAACATAAACACTGATACTAAAAGCATATTTCAGATCTCCAGCATCTGCAGCATTTTGCTGTTATTGAGGAGAAATTACTTCACTCAAAGGGTCTTTGGAATTTTCTACCTCAGAGGATGGTGCATGCCCCATCGCTAAATAAATTTAAGGCTGGATTGGCCATAATGGGCGGCGAATGTGGAGTACTGGGCGACGAATGTGAAGAAGCTGGGTCAGAGGGGTTGACTCCCAATGGGTCAGAAAGGAGAAAAGTTTGTGTAGGGGGTCGGGGTTGAAGGCGCTAGCAACAGCGCCGCTCCCGACGGCCCCGGGGTGATACTCAGGGAGTCCGGTAGTAATAGTTTCATTGAGAATTTGGAGGCAGTTTCGACAGCACTTCGGGTTGGGGGCAGGGTCAAGGGAAATGCCGATTCGGGGGAACGATAGATTTGAGCCAGGGAAGTAGGATGGAAATTTTCGGAGATGGGAGGAGAATGGAATTAGAACACTAAAAGATTTATTTCTTGGGGGTCGTTTTGTGGAATTGAAAGAGCTGGGAGCAAAGTATGGACTGAAGCAGGGGGAAATATTTAGATACATGCAGGTTCGAGACTTTGCAGAAAAGAGATACAGAGATTCCCAGTACAGCCGGCTTCCACATTGCTGGAGGAGGTGTTGATAACAGGGGGACTGGAGAAGGGGGTAGTATCAGCGGTTTACGGGGCTATTTTGGAGGTGGAGAAGGCACCACTAGAAGGGGTCAAGGCAAAGTGGGAGGAAGAGTTGGGAGAGGGTATGGAAGAGGGGTTCTGGTGTGAGGTGCTCTGGAGGATGAACACCTCCACCTCATGTGCGAGGTTGGGGTTGATACAGCTGAAGGTGGTCTACAGACTGCAACTTACAAGGGCAAGGTTAAGCCGTCTCTTTGAGGGGGTAGATGATGTGTGTGAACATTGCGGGGAAGGCCCCGCAAACCACATTCATATGTTTTGGTCCTGTCCAAAGCTGGAGGATCACTGGAAGGAGGTGTTTAGGGTAATCTCTAAAGTGGTGCACATGAAACTGGACCCGGGCCTCGGGAGGCCATATTTGGGGTGTCGGACCAGCTGAGATTGTAAACGGGTGAGGAGGCAGATGTTGTAGCCTTTGCCTCGTTGATCGCCCAAAGGCGTATCCTGTTAGGGTGGAGATCAACCTCTCCACCCTGTGCCCTAGCATGACGGGGGGGGGGGGGGGGGGGGGGGACTGCTGGAATTCTTAACGCTTGAAAAGGTCAAATTTGAACTGAGGGGAAGGATGGAGAATTTCTACAATTCATGGGCGTTATTCATTATGCGCTTTCGAGAATTGGATCACATTGAACATTAGGGGAGTTGGGGGCTGGGAGGGTTGGGGGGAGGGGCACTGTATGTTTTAATGGTGACTATGGATGATTCCTGATTAATTTTTTCATTTGTTTATATTAACATGCGGGCCAATGTCTGGGGTTTGGTGGGAGGATGGGATCGTTGTTATTGATGATTGGGGCGAGGGCACAAATTTGTATATATATTGTCACATTAATCACCTGTTCACACTGCTACAACCTGCCTCGGTGCTTTGGCAGATGGGTGTGAGGGGTGCGCTGGTCCGAGCTGGCCACAGAGGCCGGGTGGGGGGGGGTGTGGAATGGGCGGACATTGTGGGTGAGCTCTCTACCCCACCCAACACTCCCCCCTCCTCCGCTTCAGCCTCGTTCGACAAGGCCTGGCGTAGATCCTCCTCTGGCATGTTGCCCCTCAGCTGCGCGATGTTGTGGAGAACGCAGTAGGCCGCCACGATGCCGGCGACCCTCCGACCCTCTCAGCATCAAACAGGAGACCCCCTCCAGAGCAATCCAGGCACCTGGAGTGCATCTTCAGGAGGCTAAACCACCGCTCGTTCACAGTCCTGATCGCTGCATGGGCGCGCTGTAGCGGGTCTTAGCATCAGTCTGTGACCTCCAGAAAGGCGTCTTCAGCCACGCCCACAGTGGATAGCCCGGCGCCCAGGAGTGAACCCCCCAGCCAGCCAGGGTGATGCATCGGGGGCATCTCAAACATGTGAGCAATCATCGCTCGGGCTTCCTGGTGGGCTCTGACCCCAGGGTTGCGGCAACGAGCAGGAAGGCGATTATTTCTGTTTGAATTCCAATATCCAATGTTTTCAGGGAGTTAAAGGCTGACATGTTAGCATAGTGTGTAGCCCCGTGCCCAACCAGGTCCAACAGACTACATGGTGGCCCTGAATGGCACTGCGGGTGCTGCACCCGTATGTCCCACGCTGCAGCTCTGCATCTTTGGCCCCATCGTTGCCCGGCACCATGGGAACCCTGGCACCCATCCCTGATGCCAGGGGGACCATCGGATGCCGCTGCCCTTGCCAGCGATATGCTCCACGGCCCATAAGCCCATAAGACAAAGGAGCAGAATGAGGCCACTCGGCCCATCGAATCTGCTCCGCCATTCAATCATGGCTGATATTTTCACATCCCCATTCTCCTGCCTTCTCCCCATAACCCCTGATCCCCATATTAATCAAAAACCTATCTATCTCTGTCTTAAAGACACTCAGTGATTTGGCTTCAACAGCCTTCTGTAGCAAAGAGTTCCACAGATTCACCACCCTCTGGCTGAAGAAATTCCTCCTCATCTCAGTTTTAAAATCTCCTTCAGTCTGAGATGGTGTCCTCTGCTTCTAGTTTTTCCGACAAGTGGAAACATCCTCTCCACGTCCACTCTATCCAGGCCTCTCAGTGTCCTGTAAGTTTCAATAAGATCCTCCCTCATCCTTCAAAACTCCAACAAGTACAGACCCAGAGTCCTCAACCGTTCCTCATATGACAAGCTCTTCATACCAGGGATCATTCTTGTGAACCTCCTCTGGACCCTTTCCAAGACCAGCACATCCTTCCTTAGATATGGGACACAAAAACTGCTCACAATACTCCAAATGGGGTCTTACCAGAGACTTATACAGCCTCAGAAGTACCTCCCTGGCCTTTGATTCTAGCCCTCTTGACATGAATGCTAATATTGCATTTGCCTTCTTAACTGCCGACTGAACCTACACATTAACCTAAAGAGAATCGTGAACAAGGTCTCCCATGTCCCTTTATGCTTCTGATTTCCAAAGCATTTCCCAATTTAGAAAATAGTCGATGCCTAAATTCCTCCTTCCAAAGTGCATAACCTCACATTTTTCCTCATTGTATTTCATTTGCCACTCTCTGAGCTTGTTCAAATCCTTCTGAGCCCCCTTGCTTCCTCAATACTACCTGTCCCTCTACCGATCTTTGTATCATCTGCAAACTTAGCAACAGTTCCTTCAGTTCCTTCGTCCAGATCTTTAATGTATATCGTGAAAAGTTGTGGTCCCAGTTGTGACCCCTGAGGCACATCACTAGTCACCGGCTGCCATCTTGAAAAAGACCCCTTTATCCCCACACTCTGCCTTCTGCCAGTCAGCCAATCTTCTATCCATGCAAGGATCTTACCCTTAATAACATGGGTTTTTAACTTATTTAACAGTATCCTATGCAGCACCTTGTCAATCTAAATAAATCACATCCACTGGTTTTCCTTTGTCAAACTTCCTTGTTACCTCCTCAAAGAACTTGAATAGATTTGCCTGACACGACCTCCTTTGACAAAGCCGTGCTGACTCAGTCCTATTTTACCATGCACTGCCATGTACTTTGCAATCTCATCTTTAATAACAGACTCCAAAATCTTACCAATGACCGAAGTCAGGCTAACTGGCCTATAATTTCCCGTCTTCTGCCTCCCTCCCTTCTTAAACAGCAGTGTTACATTAGCCACTTTCCAGCCCTCTGGGACGCTTCCTGCATCCAGTGATTCCTGAAAGATCATCACCAATGCCGCCACAATTTCCTCAGCTACCTCTTTTAGAACCCTGGGGTGTAGTCAATCCGGTCCAGGTGACTTACCCACCTTCAAACTTTTCAGTTTCTTCAGTAATGGTCATTGCACTCACCTCTGCCCCCTGGTTCTCCTGGAGCTCTGGCATCCCACTGGTGTCTTCCACCGTGAAGACTGATGCAAAGTAACTATTCAGTTCGTCTGCCATTTCTTTGTGGGACCACTTCACCCCCACCTGGCGCCACCCCTAGATGCTATTGTGGGCATTGCCCTTGAGTGGGCCGCCTGATGCCCCATCGGTGGATGGCAGCCGGGTGGGGGGTTATGATGGAAGGTGGGGTGTGGGGGTGGAGGGATGGGGGCACCCATATGGCCGGTGTCTCTCTACAAAACCAGGGCCAGGTTGGGTAGTCAGTGGGGTGAGCAGCAAAATTGTGGCCTTGTAGGCTGCGGCAATGGCAGTCCATGACTGGACACCGCCCCAGTCCCGTGGGGGATCATCCCGGCCATTCGGCATATGCCACTGTCACCCCGCTCCCTCATCCCTTGGCCCTGGAAGGGACCCCCCCCCCCCCCCCCCCCCCCCACCCCAGCCAGTGTCTGGCCTGGTAGGCCACAGTCATTCCTTTCCGTGTTCTCCCTCATCTCTCTCTCCCTCATCAGGCCGCAGCAGTGGCGGTCCGTGACTGGACATCGCCCCAGTCTCGTGGGGGTTTACCCCGGCCACTTGGCCCATTCTCCCATCACCATCTCCCTCCCCCCAGCGCTGATCCCGATTTTTCCCTGACACCCGATTCTCCGTCCCATTGGGGTACGCATTTCGGACTTCCCGGGACAGAGAATTCCTCCCGTAGTTTTTAGGTAGCATCTTAAAGGAAGAAAGTGAGGCAGAGAGACAGCGAGCTGCAGGGCGGGACATGCAGGTTTGGGGCCCAGACATCTGAAGGCACTGCCACCAAAATGGAGGAATTAAAATTGAGAAGGCTCCAGAAGCCTGAATTGGTGTAGCACAGATATCTTGGAGGGTTGTCGAGCTAAGTGAAACTATAAAGGGTGAGGCCATGGTGGAATTCCAAAACAAGGATAAGAATTTAAAAATTGAAGTCTGGATTTACTGAGATCAGTGTAGATCAGCGAGGTTGAGGGTGAAGGGTGACGGGAACTGGGCGTGAGTAAGGACACAGGCAGCAGAGTTCTGAATTACATCCAGTTCAGGGTTTATTTTTAAACAAATAATTAATGACCCCAACATTACACCAAACTATTAGGTTAGTGTTCACCAGGAGTTTGTAGTGAATTGGAGGCAATACAATGATGTAAGCAGGAAGACATATAACAGTGGTGTCCACCTACCTCGGCACACTGATGGCCATTGCCATTGAGTGTGAGCGGAAGTAAAACTGCACAGATCCTCCACCCGACCCACTCCAGACATGTTCTCTTCAACTCTCCTGGTTATGAGTACTGATCAGCAATACTGGGTGATCGCTTTGCTGAGCACCATCTGTCTTTCCGCATTTAGGCGCAGACTGGGTGATTGCTTTGCTGAGCACCTTCGGCCTGTGCACATTCAGGACCCTGACCTTCCCGTTGCTTGTCATTTTAACACAAGACCCTGTTCCCATGCCCACATTTCTGTCCTTGGCCTCTGGCAATGTTCCAGTGAAGCGCAACGCAAACTGGAGGAACAACATCTCATCTTCTGGTTAGGTACACTACAGCCTTCCGGTCTCAATATTGAATTCAACAACTTCAGATGATCAGCTCTACCCCACCTTGACCCATTTGTTTTCATCCCATTTCATTTTAACTGTCTTTTACCATTTCTTTCTTTCTTGTCTTTCTTTATATGTATTTACCTCCCCCTCCCACCGTCTATTTTATCCACCTTTCCTTATCATTTCCCCCCTTTGCTTCCCCCTTCCCCTCCCCCCACATCTACATCTATCACAGTTTACCCTCTGATGTTAGTTTCTCTGCTGTTTGGCCTTTCAAACCTTTTGTTCTCTCTGGGGACTGCCATTAGCACTCTTTCCCCGTGGTTTCTGTGGCCATCAGCTCCCCGTTTCCCTGGGTTTCTGTGGCAATGACTCAACTTTCATTCTCATTCCACGAATTGCTGTCCAGTACCCCACAAGTCTGGGGCAAGACCAGAACATGTGGGCGTGGTTGGCCGGGCCTCCTTGGCACCATTCACATTTATCCTCCACCTCCGGGAAGAACATACTCATACGGGTTCTTGTTAAGTGGACTCTATGTACCACTTTTAGCTCCGTCAGTCTGAGCCATCCAGTGTTGCGACCCTGCAGTCGGTGGATAGGTCCCTGACTGTCAGTGTCCACTCGTTCTGTCCCCACCTTTTAAAGGTGGCATCAGTCAGCGCTGGTGTGAACCTATGGTAGTTGAAGATGGGAGCTTTGACCGGCGTTTTGGTCAGGCCAAATTGCTGCCATAGTTGGTTCCAGGATTGGAGGGTGGCTATCACCACCGGGCTGCTGGAGTGGTTTTTGGGTGGGGGTGGGAGTGCCACCTTGGCGAGGGTCCGGAGGTAGGTCCCCTTGCAGGAGGCCTCTTCCGTGCGCACCCACTCAGCTTCTGGCTCCTTAATCCATCCCCTTATTCACTCGGCCGTCGCCGCCCAGTGGTAGAATTGTAGGTTTGGGAGGGCTAGCCCCCCCGGATCTTGTTTTTTGAAGAACCTTCTTTGGGATCTCAGCATTCTTCAAATCCCCCCCCCCCCCCCCATACGAACACCATGATTAGTTTGTCTAGTGCTTTGAAAAAGGCCTTGGGGATGTAGATCGGAATGGACCTAAGTAGGAAGAGGTACCTGGGCAGTATGGTCATTTTGACCGTCTGGACTCTCCCTGTGAGGGAGAGTGGGAGTGTGTTCCATCTTTGCAGGTACATTTTTACTTCCTTTGTCAGATTGGTGAGGTTCCATGGATCCCTTTCCAGTCATGGACTATTTAGATCCCCAGGTAGTGGAATTTTTGTCGGGCTCGTTTAAACAGCAGCCCCGTTAGTGCTTCCCTCCCTACTTGTGGGTGCACAGGGAAGATCTCGCTTTTGCTCATGCTGAGTTTGTAGCCCGAGAAGGCGCCAAGGATTTCAGGGTTGCGAGGAATCCGTCCATGGTGCTTTGTGGGTGATGCACTATCAATTACGATGAGAAGAGAGTAGAGAGTAATCGAGGCTTTATTACGCAGAGATGTGTAGCCTCCCGCAACTGCTGCCAAAATGTCTGCAGCTCGGAGGGCCCACACATTTATACTCCACCTACTGGGCGGAGCCAGCAGGCAGGGATCTACCCCCGTACCTGTAGGATAGGAGCCTTAACGTAATACACCTTACATACGATATGTACAATACAACAATACAACAGTGGTGAATACCACATTCACCCCCTGTTAAAAAAAGAGTCTGGCAGGGGTGATGGAAGGCTATTTACATGTAGGTGTTTAACATTTTAGGAAAAGTTTACAAATTCAGACGATCGGGCGCCTTGATCCGTCGTTGCGAGCGCCATAGTCCCGCTGGCGATGAAGGCGTTGGTGCGGGCGTCGGTGACTCCGCGAGTGTGTCAACCTCATCTTCATCCCTGGATGGGACCAAGGGGAGGAAGGATCATCCTGGAGGGGGGGCTGTGGTGGGGTGCGCTGGGGGGGGGGGGGGGGGGGTGGCTCCGGAACAGAGGGGACCCAGCTGGCACCAGGTCCCTGAGGGAGACTGTGTCGTGGCGGCCATCGGGGTAGGCGTACTGCGGATTCGCGAGAAGTAGTTGTACCCTCTCAACCAACGGGTCTGACTTGTGGAGCCACACGTGCTTGCGGAGGAGAACGGGTCCTGGAGCTGCCAGCCACGTTGGGAACAAAACCCCGGAGTTGGACTTCCTGGGAGGGCAAAGAGACATTCATGGGGAGTTTTGTTAGTCGCAGTGCAAAGGAGCGACCAAATGGAGTGAAGGACGTCAGGGAGGACCTCCTGCCAGCGGGAAGCCAGGAGATTTCTGGACCGTAGGACCAGCTGAACGGCCTTCTAGACCGTCCCATTCTCCCGCTCCACCTGCCCGTTTCCCCAGGGGTTGTAGCTGGTCGTCCTGCTCAAGGCTTTGCCCCTGCTGAGCAGGTACTGGCGCAGCTCATCGCTCATAAATGAGGATCCCGGGTCGCTGTGGACGTAAGCGGAGAAACCGAACAGAGCAAAGATGGTGTTGAGGGCTTTTTTGACGGTAGCAGACGTCATATCGGGGCATGCAACGATGAAGGGGAATCTGGAGTATTCATTGACCACGTTAAGAAAGTACGTGTTTCGATCGGTGGAGGGGAAGGGTCCTTTGAAATCCACGCTGAGGCGTTCAAAGGGGCGGGAGGCCTTCACCAGGTGCGCTCAGACTGGCCGGTAGAAGTGCGGTTTACACTCTGCGCAGACCTGGCAGTCTCTGGTGATAGTCCTCGATGGAGTAGGGCAGATTGCGGGCCTTTATGAAGTGAAAAAAAACGGGTGACCCCTGGGTGGCAGAGGTCGTCGTGCAGGGTCTGGAGTTGGTCCACATGTGCCCTGGCACATGTACCTCGGGATAGGGCATCGGACGGCTCGTTGAGCTTACCGGGGCGATACAAAATCTCGTAGTTGTAGGTGGAGAGCTCGATCCTCCACCTCAAGATCTTATCATTTTGGATCTTGCCCCGCTGTGTGTTGTTGAACATGAATGCAAATGACCGTTGGTCAGTGAGGAGAGTGAATCTCCTGCTGGCCAGGTAATGCCTCCAATGCCGCACAGCTTCTACGATGGCTTGGGCCTCCTTCTCGATGGAGGAGTGCCAAATTTTGGAGGCGTGGAAGGTGCGTGAAAATAATGCCACGGGCCTGCCTACCTGGTTGAGGTTGGTGGCCAGAGCGACGTCTGATGCATCGCTCTCGACTTGGAAGGAGAGCGTCTCATCGACAACGTGCATCGTGGGCTTGGCGATGTCGACCTTGATACAGTGGAAGGCCTGGTGAGCCTCGGCCGTCAGTGGGAAAATGGTGGAGTGAATGAGTGGGCGGGCCTTGTCCACATAGTTAGGGACCCCAGGCATCGTTTGAGGGCCTTGGGGCAGTGGGGAAGGGGGAGTTCCATGAGGGGGCGCATGCGATCGGGGTTGGGCCCAAGAACCCCATTTTGAACCACATAGCTGAGGATGACTAATCGGTTAGTGCTGAACACCCACTTTTCCTTGTTGTAGGTTAGGTTGAGGAGTTTGGCGGTGTGGAGGAATTTGGAAAGGTTAGCGTCGTGGTCCTGCTGGTCGTGGGCCGCAGATGACCTTCACTGCCATCGACGCAGTTGCAAGGTTGTGCAGTCGGGACTGGTCGATCGTGATGGAGGCGAGACGCGGCTGGTCGGCGGCGGTTGCAGACGATGAGCAGCCAGATGAGGTGCCCGACGAGCAGGGGTCCTGAGGCAGGGTAGATGGCGGTGCCCATGGGGTGCACGTGGTGGGCGCCGTTAAAGCTGGTGGCGCCCATGGGTTGCACGTGTCCTGAGGGAGGCAAGATGGCGGTGCCCATGGGCCGCATATGTTGTGAGGCGAGCAGGATGGCAAGCAAGATGACACATGGTCTGAGGCGAGGAAGATGGAGGCGCCCATGGATCGCACGTGTGGGGTGCAGGTACAATAGCGGTGATCGAGCGGGCCTGGCACACAGCAGGGAAATTTCCTTTCTCCCGCAGGCCTTGCAAAGTGCGCTCCATGCCAGGCAGCGCTGCCGGGTGTGCTTCGTCTGTACACAGAAGTAGCACTTGGGTCCCCGGGGCTGGTTGGCTGCTGCGCGTCGCAGGCCGAGGGTTGGCAGGGGGTGGCCGCTGGTGGGGTGCACGATGGGGTGTTCGCTGGCGGGGTCCACGATGCCCAGGAGGGGTGGGCCGTGCATTCGGGGGCATACACCTGTACATTGCGGGAGGCGACAGTGAGTGAGATCGCTAGCTTCTTGGTTGCCGCAAGGTCGAGGGTAGCACCTTCTAAGAGGCGCTGGCGAATGTAAGCGGACCTGATGCCATTAACGAATGCGCCTCTAATTAGAAGTTCAGAATGTTTAATGGCCAAGGTGTGCAGGGCACGCCAAAAATCTTCTACAGGGGAGTTGATGCCGTGTGGACAGGAGGTACCTGGCATAGATTTTGTTGGTCTGCTGAGCGTAGTTCTCCTTCAGTGGAGACCTGCCCTCAGCATATGTCGGCACGTCTCAAATGAGAGGAAAGATATCGGAGCTCAGCCGTGTATACAGGATCTGGAGCTTCTGTGCCTCTGAGGGTGGTTCTGTCGCAGATCCGATGTATGCTTCAAAGCAAGCTAGCCAATGTGCTAAGGCCGACTTGGCGTTGTCTGCTTGAGGGTGCAGCTGCAGGCGATCAGGCTTGATGCGGAGATCCATCTTTGTAATATCTCTGCGTAATAAATTGATGCACTATCAATTACGACGAGACGAGAGTAGAGAGTAATCGAGGCTTTATTACGCAGAGATGTGTAGCCTCCCGCAGCTGCTACCAAAATGGCTGCAGCTCGGAGAGCCCACACATTTATACTCCGCCTATTGGGCAGAGCCAGCAGGCAGGGATCTACCCCCGTACCTGTAGTACAGGGGCCTTACCGTAATACACCTCATATACGATATATTCAATCCAACAATACAATAGCGGTGACTACCACAGTGGGTCCGAAATGTAGAGGAACAGGGCATCTGCATAGACTAAGTCTCTGGCTCTCTGCCGCCCCTTTGGATCCCCCTGCAGCTTTTTGCTGCTCTGAGCGCGATTGCTAGTGGCTCGATCGCTAGAGCGAACAGTAGTGGCCATCCTTGTCTGGTACCTATGTGCAACTGGAAGTATCGGGAGTTGGTGTTGTTGGTCCCTACACTCGCCATGGGAGCGTTGTATAGGAGCTTTACCTAGGAGGTGAACCCTGTTCAAAGCCCGAACCGCTCCAGTACCTCTATGAGGTATTTCCATTTGACTCTGTCGAAAGCCTTTTCTGTGTCTAGGGAGACAATCGCCTCTGGTACTCTCTCCCCGGAAGAGGTCATTATCACCTTCAGCAGGTGCCTGATGTTCGAGGTAAGCTGTCTACCTTTGACAAAGCCGTCTGGTCCTCTGCGACCACCTCTGGTACGCAGTCTTCTAGCCTTTTGGCTAGGATTTTGGTCAGTATTTTGGCATCTGCGTTCAGCAGTTAGATGGATCTGTAGGAACCACATTCCGTTGCATCTTTATCTTTCTTAGGTATCAGCGAGATTGAGGCCTGTGCGAGCGTGGGTGGCAGTGTGACCCTAGCTAGCGAGTCTGTGAACTTCTCCCGTAGGTGCGGAGCCAGTGCGGACGCAAATATTTTGTAGAGGTCTGCCGGGAACCTGCCTGGTCCTGGTGCTTTCCCGACCTGCATGGAGCTAATGCTGTCCATGATCTCTTCTAATACTTTTCTTATGCTTATATGTTCAATGCTTTCTGCTATGTTCTGACCAGTATTATTTGATCTAAGTTTTAATTTACAGTCGTAGAGGTTTACAGTATGGAAACAGGCCCTTCGGCCCAACTTGTCCATGCCACCCAGTTTGTACCATTAAGCTAGTCCCAATTGCCCGCATTTGGCCCATAATCCTCTATACCCAGCTTTCCCATACAACAGTCTAAATGCTTTCTAAAAGGCAAAATTGTACCCACCTCTACTATTGTCTCTGCCAGCTCTATCCAGACACTCACCACACTCTGTGAACAAACTGCCTCTTTGGACCCTTTTGTATCCATCCCTTCTTGCCTTAAACCTATGCCCCCTAGTTTTAGACTCCTCAACCTTTGGGAAAAGTTGTTGACTGTCTACCTTATCTGTCATAATATCCACCCATGTATATAATGGAGTACAGACTGGTAGTGATTGACAAACAGGATGACCAGTAAGCACACAACACAGAGCAGCCAATCACTAGACAGGACACTACCACTATAAAGCCAGAGGGCACTAGTTTTCCCAGTCTCTCTGGACCCAGCCACTGAGACAGTCAGAGTCCACGAGCTAGCAAGTGCAAACACCATGTGGTAGCTAGTAAGTCTGGTCAGGCTAGCACTAGGCCTCCAGTCAATTCAGTATAGTGTCAACCCACAGCTGAGCAGTATATTAGTTAATACGTTGAATAAAATCGTGTTGAATCTTCTCCAGTGTTAGAAGTCTCTCTCTTGCAACACTGCATCAAGTGCAGTCCAAGTTGACCCAACCTTCCTTACACATCATTATCTATGCCCCTCATTATTTTATAACCCTTTATAAGATCACCCTTAAACCTTCTAAGTTCCAGGGAAAAATGTCCCAGTCTATCCAGCCTCTCCTTATCACCCAAACCGTCAAATCCTGGTAGCATTCTAGTAAATCTTTTCTGCACTCTTTCTAGTTGAATAATATCCTTTCTATAATAGGGTGACCAAAACTGTACACAGTTCTTTATGCAAGTGCATTAAAGTGAATAATTAGCAATAAAGTTGTATTTTTGGACCCCTCCAATCAACCCGATTTTGGGCTCTTATTTGAAGATAAAATAAGAGAACATATAATTTGGCAAGCCAGCCGTGGGACAACGGAAAAGATCACAACGGCAGTACCAAGGTACGAGACCTTCACATCTGTGGCAGTTCATAGTCGGGTGACTCCTTACGTTCTCCATATGAATGAGTCCAGGTTGTAATAGCTCAAGCCTAAGATGGTATATGTATTATGCGGTGTTATAATATATATATATAATATATATATAAATTGCAATCTTTTTGACTTGGGGCCAGGATTAGAAATACTGTTTAGGAGTAGAAATGGTAGATGGAAAATCCTTGGAAGATATTAAAAGGGTCTTGTGAAGCGAACAGGTCCAGACAAGAGAAATAAAACTTATATTGTCTAGTCAAGGTCTAGGTTATTGCTTGCAGTTTGGCAGTGATTCAATTTGAATTCTCCAAAACAAGCTACAAGTGAAATGTTAAGATTTCTTTCAAATTTGGTTAAGTAACTAAATTGAAATTGGTTTAAAGGATATAGGAAAATAAATTGGAGCACAGGAGTTAACTGATTCAGTATGCAATTGATTGATTTTTAAATTGCCCAGAAACGTATGTGTCTAAATTACTTGATATAAGGTTTAAGTGTTGATTTATGGCAGTTAAAAGTAGAAATGATTAACTATTTGAACTTTACGAGCAAATGAATATGTGGGTGTTAATAGTCATGTTATCGACTTCCGGTTGCGGCTATGACCAGCTAAGTCGCACGTTTGGCTGCTCCTGCGAGGAAGGTGTTTTCGGGCCGATTGGAGGGCCCCTAACGGCGCTGGAGCGGCGATTCCCGGTGGGGGAAGGTTCCCAGAGGAGAACCCTGAAAAATTTATGGTCGTTACCCGAAGTGGGGCAGGAAAAAAAGCGGCAGCAGCTCCCTGAAAAAAGCGGGGGAAGAAATCCAAAATGGCGGCCGGCGGCGCACCCGAGGACTGGAGGAAATGGGTGGAGGAGCAGCAGGCCGTTCTCCTGCGCTTCTTCACGGAGCTGAAAGTGGAGCTGCTGGAGTCGATGAACGCGACGACCACCAGGCTGATGGGGGCACAGGCGACCCAAGAGGCGTCAATTCGGGAGCTGCAGCAGGAGATGGCTGTGAGGGAGGAGGAGGCCACGGTCCTCGTGGGAAAGGTGGAGGTGCACGAGGCACTCCACCTGAGATGGCAAAACCGACTGGAGGAGATGGATACCCGCATGAGGCGGAAAAACCTGAGGCCTGGCAGAAGGGCTGGAGGGGTCGGACCTCCCGAGGTATGTGGCAGAAATGCTGGGCTCACTGATGGGGGCAGGGGCCGTCCCTTCGCCCCTGGAACTGGAGGAGGCCTACAGAGTAATGGCCAGGAAGCCAAGAGCAAACGAACCCACGAGGGCGGTGCTGGTTCGGTTCCAGCGATTCAGTGACCGGGAGAGGGTGCTGAGGTGGGCCAAGAGAGAGAGGAGCAGCAAATGGGAGAACTCGACGGTGAGGATCTTTCAGGACTGGAGTGCGGAGGTGGCAAAGCGGCGGGCCCGGTTCAACCGGACGAAGGCGGTGCTGCATGCCAAGAGAATCAGATTCGGGATGCTGCAGCCAGCGCGCATGTGGGTGACCTATAAGGACCAGCACCACTATTTCGAGTCCCCGGAGGAGGCGTGGGTCTTTGTCCAGGAAGAAAAGCTGGACTCGAACTAGAACCAGGGGATACTTGGCGGTCGTTGCCGCTCTGGTACTTTAAGCTGGACACGTGGCTTTCTTTTGGTTGGATTTTCACTTGGCCGTATTTTTGGACCCTTTTTTTTCTCTCTACCAGTTTTTTCTTTCTTTTTTCTGTTATTTATAATGTTATGTTGGGGGGGCGGGGTGGGGGGGGAGTGCCGGGGGTATGTGTTTCTTGTGGGGTTTTTGGTTGTTTTGTATTTATCGGTGTGAGATCGGGGACGGGGGTGGAACTGAAGATGGAGGGGCGGGGAGGGGCAGGGCGAAAGCGCGGGCTTTCCTCTGGTTTCCCGCGCACGGGGCAGAGGAGGGAGGGGGGTGGGAGTAAGGGGCGTGGTCAGCAATGGCTCCCTTTCCCGCGCTGGAGCGGGGTCAAGGAGGGGTGGTAAGGGGGGGGAAGTCCCCCATGCCGGGAGGAGTCGGAGTGTGGCAGGGGCAGCCGGGTCAGCGTAAACCAGCTGACTTACGGAAGTACTATGGAGGGTGCATCGCGGCTAGGAAGGGTCCTAGCCTGGGGGGGGAGGGTGGTGGGGGGGGGGGGGGGAGGGGGAGGGGGGAAGGGGGGGGGCTACCGGGTTGCTGCTGAAAAGGCCAGGGAGGAGAAGTTGAGGACCGGAGGGGTGGGGGGGGGGGGGGGGGGGGGTGCCATCGCCATGGGGAGCGGGTCAGAAAGGGAGGGCTGACTCGGGGCGAGCAGGTGACAGGATATGGCTAGTCGGCAGGGGAAAGGGGCGGGCTGCCCTTCGACCCGGCTGATCACTTGGAATGTGAGGGGGCTGAATGGGCCGGTCAAGAGAACGAGAGTAATCTCGCATTTGAAGGGACTGAAGGCGGATGTAGCAATGCTACAAGAGACCCATTTGAAGGTGGCGGACCAGGTCCGCCTGAGAAGGGGGTGGGTGGGACAGGTGTTCCACTCAGGACTGGACGCAAAGAACCGGGGGGTGGCGATCCTGGTAGGGAAGAGGGTGTCGTTCGTGGCGGCGGAGGTGGTGGCGGATAAAGAGGGTAGATATGTCATGGTGAAGGGTAGGCTACAGGGGGAGAAAGTGGTGATGGTTAATGTGTATGCCCCGAATTGGGACGACGCTGGCTTCATGAGGCGCCTACTGGGCCTCATTCCGGACCTGGAGGCAGGGGGCCTGGTCATGGGGGGGGACTTCAACACAGTGCTGGACCCCGTGCTGGACAGATCGAGTTCAAGGACGAGTAGGAGGCCGGCAGCGGCAGAAGTGTTAAAGGGGTTTATGGAGCAGATGGGAGGGGTGGACCCCTGGAGGTTTGGGAGGCCGAGGGCGAGGGAGTATTCCTTTTTCTCCCATGTCCACAGAGTCTATTCTAGAATTGACTTTTTTGTATTGAGCAGGGGACTGATCCCGAAAGTACGGGAAGTGGAGTACTCGGCCATAGCGGTCTCAGACCACTCGCCACACTGGGCAGATTTGGAAATGGGGGAGGCGCGAGACCAGCGTCCGCTGTGGCGCCTGGATGTGGGGTTGCTGGCGGATGAGGAGGTGTGTAAAAGGGTCCGGAAGAGCATTGAAAGATATCTGGACATTAATGACACGGGGGAGGTGCAGGTGGGGATGGTATGGGAGGCCCTGAAGGCGGTGATCCGGGGGGAGCTGATCTCCATACGGGCACATAGGGAAAGGAGGGAGAGACAGGAGAGGGAGAGGCTGGTGGGGGAGCTTCTGGACGTGGATAGGAAATATGCGGAGGCACCAGAGGAGGGGCTGTTGGGGGAACGGCGCAGTTTGCAGGCTAAGTTTGACCTGTTGACCACCAGAAAGGCGGAGACACAGTGGAGAAGGGCGCAGGGCGCGATTTATGAATATGGGGAGAAGGCGAGTAGGATGTTGGCGCATCAGCTCCGCAAGCGGGATGCGGCTAGAGAAATTGGGGGAGTGAGGGAGAGGGGTGGGAACGTAGTGCAGAAGGGGCCAGAATTAAATGGGGTTTTCAGAGACTTCTATAAGGAGCTGTATCGGTCAGAGCCGCCGACGAGGGGAGGGGGGATGGAGGGCTTCTTGAACAAATTGAGGTTCCCCAAGGTCCAAGAGGAGCTGGTAGAGGGGCTGGGGGCGCCGATAGAGTTAGAGGAGCTAGTCAAGGGGATTGGGCATATGCAGTCGGGGAAGGTGCCGGGGCCAGACGGGTTCCCGGTGGAATTTTACAAAAAATATGCGGATTTGGTGGGCCCTGTGCTGGTACGAGCCTTCAACGAGGCATGGGAGGGGGGGGGGCTCTGCCCCCGACAATGTCGCAGGCACTGATCTCTCTGATCTTGAAGCGGGACAAGGACCCCGTGCAGTGTGGGTCATATAGGCCTATCTCGCTCCTGAATGTGGACGCCAAGCTGCTGGCAAAGATCCTGGCTACCAGGATAGAGGATTGTGTGCCAGGGGTGATACACGAGGACCAGACGGGTTTTGTGAAAGGGCGGCAGCTTAATACGAACGTGCGGAGACTGCTAAATGTCATCATGATGCCGGCAGTGGAGGGGGAGGCGGAGATAGTGGTGGCATTGGACGCGGAGAAAGCATTTGATAGGGTGGAGTGGAAGTACCTGTGGGAGACGCTGGAACGGTTTGGATTTGGGGAGGGATTTATTAAATGGGTGAAGCTGCTCTATTCGGCCCCGATGGCAAGTGTAGTGACGAATGGTAGGAGATCGGAGTATTTTGGGCTCCACCGGGGGACCAGACAGGGGTGCCCCTTGTCCCCCCTGCTCTTCGCACTGGCAATTGAACCGTTGGCGATGGCACTGAGGGGCTCAGGGGGGTGGAGAGGGCTGACAAGGGGCGGGGAGGAGCACCGGGTATCGCTATACGCGGACGACCTGCTGCTATACGTGGCAGACCCAGAAGGGGGAATGCCGGAGGTGATGGAACTGCTAGCAGAATTCGGGGACTTTTCGGGGTACAAGCTAAACTTGGGCAAGAGTGAGGTATTTGTGATACACCCAGGGGACCAGGAAGAGGGAATCGGGAGACTCCCGTTGAAGAGAGCAGGAAAGAGTTTTAGATATTTAGGGGTGCAGGTGGCAAGGAACTGGGGGACTCTCCACAAGTTGAACTTCTCCAGGCTGGTGGAACAGATGGAGGAGGAATTTAAAAGGTGGGACATGGTGCCGCTGTCGCTGGCGGGCAGAGTGCAGTCCGTTAAAATGACGGTCCTCCCGAGGTTTTTGTTTTTATTTCAGTGCTTGCCCATCTTCCTCCCTAGGGCCTTCTTCAAAAGGTGACGAGCAGCATCATGAGCTACGTGTGGGCGCACGGCACCCCAAGGGTGAGGAGGGTCTTCTTGGAGCGGAGTAGGGATAGTGGAGGGCTGGCATTACCCAATCTTTCGGGGTATTACTGGGCGGCTAATGTATCGATGGTGCGCAAGTGGATGATGGAAGGGGAGGGGGCAGCTTGGAAACGAATGGAGAGGGCGTCCTGTGGCAACATAAGCCTGGGGGCCCTAGTAACGGCGCCATGGCCGCTCCCTCCCACGAGGTACACCACGAGCCCGGTGGTGGCGGCCACCCTCAAGATCTGGGGGCAGTGGAGGCGACACAGGGGGGAAGTGGGAGGTCTGATGGAGGCACCGTTAAGAGGGAACCATAGATTCATCCCGGGGAACATGGACGGGGGATTCCAAAGCTGGCACAGGGTGGGCATCAGGCAGCTGAAGGATCTGTTTGTAGATGGGAGGTTTGCGAGCCTGAGAGAGCTGGAGGAGAAATTCGGGCTCCCCCCGGGAAACATGTTTAGACATTTGCAGGTGAAGGCATTTGCTAGACGCCAGGTGGAAGGGTTTCCCTTGCTCCCCAGTAGGGGGGCGAGCGATAGGGTGCTCTCGGGGGTCTGGGTCGGAGGGGGGAGGATATCGGACATATACAAAGTAATGCAGGAGGCGGAGGAGGCATTAGTAGAGGAGCTGAAAGCCAAGTGGGAGGGGGAGCTGGGAGAGCAGATAGAGGATGGGACATGGGCTGATGCCCTGGAGAGCGTTAATTCTTCCTCCTCGTGTGCGAGGCTTAGCCTCATTCAATTTAAGGTGCTACATAGAGCCCATATGACGGGGACAAGGATGAGTCGGTTCTTTGGGGGTGAGGACAGATGTGTCAGGTGTTCGGGAAGTCCAGCGAACCATGTCCATATGTTTTGGGTATGTCCGGCACTGGAGGAGTTCTGGAAGGGGGTGGCAAGGACGGTGTCGAGAGTGGTGGGATCCAGGGTCAAACCAGGATGGGGACTAGCGATCTTTGGGGTTGGGGTGGAGCCGGGGGTACAGGAGGCGAGAGAGGCCGGAGTACTGGCCTTTGCGTCCCTAGTTGCGCGAAGAAGGATACTAATACAGTGGAAGGACGCGAGGCCTCCAAGCGTGGAAACTTGGATTAATGACATGGCAAGCTTTATTCAGTTGGAAAGGGTCAAATTCGCCCTGAGAGGGTCGGTACAAGGGTTCTTCAGGCGGTGGCAGCCTTTCCTCGACTTTTTGGCTCAGAGATAGGGTACAGAGGTCGCAGCAGCAGCAACCCGGGGGGGGTGGGGGGGGGGGTGGCAACAACGGGTGTGGTGGGTTATTTACGGTTGTAATGCGGGCAAATTTGTTCGCAGTTCATGTTTGATGTTGATTGTTGCTTTGTTTGTTTTTGGGGAGGGGGGAGGGGGGAGGGACAACGCGCGCGCGAGTTCGGGCGGGGGGGGATATTTGTTAAGAGGGAATATTTTGTAATATTCTATAGTTAGTTGGGGTAAATATTTTCATGTAAAAAAATTTTTCAATAAAAATTATTAAAAAAAAAAATAGTCATGTTATCATTAAGGTTATTAACCATGTTTAGAGTTTTTAAAAATTACAAACATTTGTTCCTTGTTACAATCGAAATAAAAGGACATTGACGTAATTCATTTGTTGTTTTAAAGCATTTGATATGTTTTGCTGCTTGTGTGCGAATGATATTCATGTGTTTCTGTTTCAAGTGTTGATGTCTTCTGTCAAAATTGTCATGTTTCCCTGGCCAGAGGATTCCAGGATATTTATGATTAAATGCGGGAATTTTAATTCAGATACAAATTCACACATGTAAGAGTGAGATCATTTTAATTTAATGGGATTTATTGGGATTTCGGTTATCCAAAATGATTATAGCCAATCCTGTGTTGGAGTTAAAACTTCTTGTCAAGTTCAAAAAATAATTATTCCTAACACAACTGACACAAGAAGAAAGACAGGAAAATTCTGAGATTGGAGTGTATCATAGCGATTATTAAAGAAAAGTTAATAAAGATCATAAAAAAGATCATGTTTTCTCCTCAGGTCGATGTAATGATGTCCAGATGAAAACTTTTACTGCGCTCCTTTTTTAAAGAGCAGAGAATTAACCCTTGCCTGTTAACAGCTGAAAATGTATTTATATTTTTACAGGAATTGCAAATTGTAAGTTTGAATTGTCAGATATGTTCCGATTAATTAACCCATTTTGCTCCAAGCAGAATGGATCTTTTGTGTTTTACTTTAAGTGCAAGTGGAACAAGATTTGCCGGTTGCTGGTGTCCAGGGACGTAAGACCAAAGCCTCATTTAAAGAAGAGATTCTACAACTTAAGACAATGAAGAGATGAACTGGACATTAATAAAAATCTGAAAGCCAACAACACTTGTTTGAATTTGGGACAATTCTGGGATGTAGAAAGGCAGTGTAATTAGCAAGTTACATTTAAAAAATGTAATTTAAGTCAAAGTAAAAGCAATCAAAATGTTACAACCTGTGATCAAATGGAAATATTTGATTTCTGTTTTAAACATGAAGATATTTTATTGGACAGCAAGATTTCTCCAGGACTCATGTTTGGGATCGGATTAAGTAATTGAGGGCAGACAATTGAGACAGCAAATCAAAACAGGAAACGTGATTTGGAATATTGGGTGCAATTCAATGGAATATTTCAATTTGGCATTAATATGAAGGGGAAAGTCTAGAGGAAGCAAAGTATTGTACACACCCCTGTCAGCATCAATGAGGCCGAGGTGGAGATGGTTATCAGTTTCAAATTCCTAGGGGTACACATCTCCAAAAATTGTCCTGATCCACCCACGTCGACACTACCACCAGGAAAGCACAACAGCCTATACTTCATCAGAAAATTAAGGAAATTCGGCATGTCCACATTAATTCTTACCAACTTTTACAGATGCACCATAGAAAGCATCTTATCTCACTTCATTACAGCCTAGTATGGCAACTGCTTGACCCAAGACCGCAAGAAACTTCAGAGAGTCGTGAACACAGCCCAGTCTGTCACACAAACCTGCCTCCCATCCATTGACTCCATCTGCACCTCCTGCTGCTTGGGGAAAGCGGGCAACATAATCATAGACCCCTCCCACCCGGCTTACTCACTCTTCCAACTTCTTCCATCGGGTAGGAGATACAAACGTCAGAGAACACGCACGAACAGACTCAAAAACAGCTTCTTCCCCACTGTTACCAGACTCCTAAACGACCCTCTTATGGACTACCCTCATTAACACTACAGTCCTAGGGCAGCACGGTGGCGCAGATGTTAGCACTGCTGCCTCACAGTGCCAAGGTCCCAGGTTCGATCCCGGCTCTGGGTCACTGTTCGTATGGAGTTTGCATATTCTCCCCATGTTTGCATGGGTTTCGCCCCCACAACTCATAGATGTGCAGGCTAGATGGATTGGCCATGTTAAATTGCCCCTTAATTAGAAAAATGAATTGGATACTCTAAATTTATTTTAAAAAACACTACAGCCCTCTATGCTTCACCCGATGCCGGTGTTTTTGGAGTTACAATGTGTACCTTGTGTTGCCCTATTATGTACTTTCTTTTATTTCCTTTTCTTTCCATGTACTTCATGATCTGTTGAGCTGCTTGCAGAAAAATACTTTTCACTGTACCTCGGTACACGTGACACTAAACAAAATCAAATCAAATAAACAAAATCAAATCAAATAAACAAAATCAAATCAAATTGAAAAACTTTCTCTTCATAATGCTTGTGTCCTTGTCTATGCTTATATTTAAGAGAACAAAGTTTGATACTCTGGTCACCACCCAAGGCATCTAGTTCATATGTGCAGAGATAAGCAGCACCTTTGAGTCTTTTGATGAGATCACTAAAGGTTCAAGAATGTGTGGCATGACATTGGGTGCACTGCGTGCGTGTGCAGTTGAGTTACGTGTGAAATAACTAATAGGCAGGCTTGCCATTATGCATTGAAGAGCAGGACCCATGAATGCACACTACTTGACAAACAGCAGGGCCAAAAATGGTCAATGGAGCCAACAGAGTGAAACACCATCATTAAGTGATCAAGGTACTGACACATATTCCATTGAGAAACTGACTTTAAAATAATTGGGATAGAATCAAACATACTGATACCTGTCAAAATGAGCACAATTGAAGTGAAAGAGTAAATTATTTGGACAAGAACAAGTAAGGGACTGGTAGCAAGTAAACCTGGTGAGAAATGGCCACAAGATGGATACAAACAATTTTGAGAGATGGAGAATATTTTACGTCCGTGGATAATGTTATTTTGAATGATATTTAATTGAGATGATTTTCAAATGGGGTGTGTCAGAGAGAACGGGGTATCAATTCAATTATTAAGAGATCACATTCAAGTTACAATAGATTATGGAATAAACTGGAATTTAACACAAGTTATGAGAAGAGAAAACTGGAATTGAAAACAAAAACGAAGAAGTGAATTTTCTCCTTGCACAGATCATCCCATTCAAGGGCTAGAGAAAGAAAGTGACCAAAAATAAGAATGAGATAAGGGGTGGAAGAATAAGATCTCACCCTGTGAAAACTGGAATCATATTATACATTACTCACAAGTTGAAATGACATTTCCTTTAGTTTAGTTAACATGTAATCTTGGTACGGCAACTCAGTATGATTTTATAGTCAATTTCAGATCAAAAGCTCATCCCATGACCCGGTCTTAGCATCGCACTCAAAATTGACAAGGGAGAAAGAACATATGGCCTTAAGACAGTGATGTGAGACGTCAAGGTTGAACAATTACTGATATAAATGATCAGTTCAAAGAAGTGAACGTGCCATTACTTCATGTGACAGGTTTTTCATTTTGTTCCTTTTTATGGTGATGCCAAGGTAACCAGAGAATTTAATAAGATGACAGTCATCATAGAAAAGGTAGCTAATGACATCTCCATAGCCCTGTTCAAGATTTCTGCTGAAATGCTATCTATCCTTTCTGTGGCCTTGCAAAATCAAATGGCTCTTGATTATATTCTCTCTGAGAAAGGATAGACATGTACCCTGACCGGGTTGGAATGTTATACTTTTTTTCCAGACAGCTTCAAAGAGATCACTGATTTGGCAAAAAACATTCAAAGTGAGGTTGCAAAACTCAAACACTCTGAGTCCAGCACCCTATTGAGTTGGGCTACTGAGTGGCTAGGATCCTTGGGAGGCTCAGTGGTGCAAGGCTTGGTCATGTTATTTGTAATTATTTTTTGCTATATATCTTATGTTTCTGACAATTAAATGTATCTGCAAGAGAATGTCAAGAAGCCTTAAAATGGTGCCTATGTATCCACTCAGACAAATATCTCTACATGGTATGAGCGGATCTTAGTATTAGCTTAAATCCTTGAAACTCTTTCAAGGATTGCCCATTCTAGTATTGAAGGCTGTTCTTAAACAAGGGACCATCAAAGACAACAAGAATGTGTTCCTTTTAGCTTTTATTTCTTTTACTTTATTTTTCTTTTCGCTTTACTCTAATTGTGATTCATTCTGTTAGGTTTAGAAAAATAAAAAGGGGGGACTGATATATTATTGATTTATTCATGGTTTTAGATACTAATTGAATGCATAGCTAAAGAGAAAAATTATTAAAATTATCTTGACTGCGAGAATAAAGTCATTGATTTAGGTAATGAATAAACTACCAAACTGTGGTAGTCTGCAGAAATTCAAAACATTGTTTCATGAAAAGTTGCATAAAATCCCATTGTAATGCTTAAAACGTATCAACAGCAAGGTTAATGCAAGCACCTTATCTTTGTAGGAATGGCACACAACGGGTATACATAGACATTTAATTAATTTGATGTATATTTGTAAATTTTAAATAATGACCAATGCCTGGGTAACAAATCATGTTCTAAGTGACAGACATCTATTTGAACAAATCAGGAGGTTTCAGCTGAGAATTAGAAACCAATGAGAGTAAATGAGTAAATAGATATGGATTACCTTAAAAGCAAGACCTCGTGGGTGAGGTTTTATTCTTGAATTCCTGCCTCCTTGAATTCTTGAATGAGCTATTTCTTATACTATTCTTTTGCTTTTATGTTTAACGCTTTTCACTATGTTCTGACCAGTTGATGTATTATTTGATCTAAGTTTTAATGAGTCCTTATGCAAATGTATTAAAGTGAATAATAGCAATAAAGTTGCATTTTTGGACATGTCTAATGAACTGGACCTTGGACTCTTAATTGAAGATAAAATAAGAGATCGTATCTCCACCCCATATCCAACATCCGCCCGTGCCTCAACAGCCTCCCTGGCAAGTGGTACGCTGGCACCGCTTAGGACTCCTTTTGAAAAACGTGAACTCAGCATATGGGTTGCTGGGGAGAGCCGTGCAGTTGAGCAGCCATCTTTGCTCACAAGCAATGATGGCAACGGGACTGGGCATGCTACCCCTGTGCTCGGGGGAGGGAAACCGGAGTGTGCATCCCTGGTTGGGGTGAGCTGCCTTGGGGGGCTGGGAGTATCAGGGCTGGGGCGTGGGGCCCTGCAAAGTGTGGGGGAGGGAGTCGGATGTGCTCGGGTCCGCCAGGTCAAGCCCTGGACCATGTGTTCCCGACTGGGGGCAACCCAGCCGCAGTCTGTCTGCCCCAGCGACCACCCACAACTTCCACAATTTGCAATTGTGATTAAGTGAGCACTTCCCAAGTGGATCCCTGTGGGTAGGCGGTCCATGTAGCATGTTGAGATCATTGCCTAGCATCCCAGTCACACCTTGATGCATGGACACTGTGCTTGAACACTGCGGGAGGCAGCACCACAGACGCACCAGCCAACCTTCAATCACCCAGTAGTTGGGTCCCAGCCCAGGCACATGTCCATGGCCGGGTGTACATGGGAAAGATGTCTTGGGCTGGGGAAGGGCCTGTCTAGAGCATGATGGTCGTCCCACATTGCAGAACAAAGAGCTAGAGGCGTCATACTGGTTGTGTGTCCAGGGTATTTTGAAGTTCTTCATCCAAGTGTACACCACTGCCCCATTATCCCAATGGTGCTGCTCCACTATCCCCCCTCCTTCTCCCTCAAACCACCCATAATGCCCTCTCCCCCTTCCCCCAATGCACACTCCACTCCTTACGCCCCACCCACCCTTGCCCCCCCAGTGCGCTTAGTAATCCTTAATGTGCTTGGCCATCCTTGTTCTACTGCCACATCTATGTGTATCCCCAGGATGAACATTAGAAGTGGAGGCGGCCAGCTGCTTACCACATCCTGTGGCATTTGATGCCCCTGGTGGCATCCTCTGGTGGCTCTGAGATCGGAGAGCTCCGACGCACTTGTCGGCGGGGGGGGGGGGGGGGGGGGGGGCACATGCAGAGCCGTGCCGCCCTGTTCCAGGTGATGACTGCGAGACACAGCCTTATCAGTGGGGTGGAACACAGTTGAGCTATGGCCACCATCCCCACTCCATGGGACAAGTCCGGGTTGGCACTCAGCATCCCCTCCTCCCACTCGGTGCTGATAGAGCCGTGAGGTTCACCTGAAGACAGAGGGGCAGCTGGTTCGAGCCTCGGCTGCCCATGCGTCCTCTGACTCTGCCAGCCCTGGCGGTTCCTCAATGTCTGAACCATGGTGTCGACACCCTCGGCGATGATCCTCAGTGATTGGGCCATGCTCTGTAGTGACGCGGCAATGCCCACCTGTGACTGCGCCAGCGATGGCGCAGGGTGGGGACGACAGCGGTGAATCATCGACTTTGGCATCCTCAGAGCTTTCTCTGACGGGATCTCATGGGAGGCAGTGGAGGGGGCCACCCTGGATGGGCCGGCGTCGTTGGCTGGAGCACCTGCGGGAGAATGAACATATGGTCAGTGGGAGGGATCGCTCAGTCTGTATAGCATCAACAACTCGCGTATGACAGTCCATCCGGGTGGGGCCTGGTGGATTCTCATCTCTGCGGCATGCGCCAACCTCCGCATTGGTGACCCCTCTGTCCTCGACCACCCCTGTAACCTCCAGGCCTGTTTCTCAAAGGTCGTGAGTATTCTTATGTCGGCACCCCTCCGCTAGACTGGGCCCTCTCCCGGTGATAGTGGGAGAGATTCTCGTGTGGAGACACAGATATAAATTACATCATTAGATCATTAGCCACATGCTTGGTCCACAGTGGTAGAGGGCGGGAGGCGGGGGGGGGGGGCAGTGAAGGGAAGGTTGGGCTGATGGGAGGGTTGGGTGAAGGGAGGGGCGGTGAAGAGTGGGTTAGGGGGCAGATGGAGGTTTGTCTGATGGGTGAGACTGTCGTGTTGGGGGCTGGGAAGGGTATGGCGGGGAGTGGGTTGTGCCAATTCACCCGTGTTGCCTGATGTAGATCATTGACTGTCTTGCGTGACTCGAGGCCAATCCTCCTGGTCAGGTGGGCTGAACTTAACGTCCACTGCCCTGTGGCCCACCCTCCAGGATCCTTGAGGTGACATGACATCCCTCTTGGCCTTGAGCACATCTAGGAAGCTCCCCAAGTCCACGTCTCCAAACCTTGGGCCTGGTCGCCTCAGCACCAGGACTGTAAGTTGAGCGGGGTTGGTTGTGCAAGTGCAGTTTAAGTGCTGCCTGGTCTTATTAACAGGGGGCTGGCAAACGTGGTGCCAACGAATCGGCTGGCGAGCCTTCATTTGCAGCGTAAAGCGTAAAGCCCATGAAGCCTCAGAGTTGGGATAAATGGGTGTTTCTCTGGTTGGTAATCAGTAGCTAGTGGTGTCCCTCAGGGATCCGTGTTGGGCCCACAATTGTTCACAATTTACATAGATGATTTGGAGTTGGGGACCAAGGGCAATGTGTCCAAGTTTGCAGATGACACTAAGATGAATGGTAAAGCGGAAAGTGCAGAGGATACTGGAAGTCTGCAGAGGGATTTGGATATGTTAAGTGAATGGGCTAGGGTCTGGCAGATGGAATACAATGTTGACAAATGTGAGGTTATCCATGTTGGTAGGAATAACAGCAAACGGGATTATTATTTAAACGATAAAATATTAAAGCATGCCGCTGTTCAGAGAGACTTGGGTGTGCTAGTGCATGAGTCACAGAAGGTTGGTTTACAAGTGCAACAGGTGATTAAGAAGGCAAATGGAATTTTGTCCTTCATTGCTAGAGGGATGGAGTTTAAGACTAGGGAGGTTATGTTGCAATTGTATAAGATGTTAGTGCGGCCACACCTGGAGTATTGTGTTCAGTTTTGGTCTCCTTACTTGAGAAAGGACGTACTGGCGCTGGAGGGTGTGCAGAGGAGATTCACTAGGTTAATCCCAGAGCTGAAGGGGTTGGATTATGAGGAGAGGTTGAGTAGACTGGGACTGTACTCGTTGGAATTTAGAAGGATGAGGGGGGATCTTATAGAAACATTTAAAATTATGAAGGGAATAGATAGGATAGATGCGGGCAGGTTGTTTCCACTGGCGGGTGACAGCAGAACTAGGGGGCATAGCCTCAAAATAA
Source organism: Scyliorhinus canicula (assembly GCF_902713615.1). Lineage (NCBI taxonomy): Eukaryota > Metazoa > Chordata > Chondrichthyes > Carcharhiniformes > Scyliorhinidae > Scyliorhinus > Scyliorhinus canicula. Next base: position 62,024,675 of record NC_052148.1, read on the forward strand.
GGGGAAGTAGATTTAGGGCTGAGTTTAGGAGGAACTTCTTCACCCAAAGGGTTGTGAATCTATGGAATTCCTTGCCCAGTGAAGCAGTTGAGGCTCCTTCATTACATGTTTTTAAGGTAAAGATAGATAGTTTTTTGAAGAATAAAGGGATTAAGGGTTATGGTGTTCGGGCCGGAAAGTGGAGCTGAGTCCACAAAAGATCAGCCATGATCTCATTGAATGGCGGAGCAGGCTCGAGGGGCCAGATAGCCTACTCCTGTTCCTAGTTCTTATGTTCTTATGTTAAATAGTCAGTAACATTGCCAGCCTCGCCAGGCCGAGCGCCAGGAAGCTCACGGCAGTTCCCGCTCGCTGTCACAATTAGAAATCGTACCCCAAAAGATTTCTGAGTGCTGGATTCTTCCGCCCCACCTGCTGCAAGATCGCCATGGACGGGGCGCGGACCATGTAAAGGTCTATTGACCTCAGGCAGGAATTTCCGGTGGATAGATCTGGTGGGGTGTTTCCTGTCGGCTTTTTGGATGAGTTCCAGACTTTGGGGGGCTTGGCGAGTTTTCTGCAGTGGAGAGTTGGACTCTCCAGCGGAGACCCGATCCTCAGAGAGGATCCTCAGAGAAAGGGTGCTCCGAACTCTGAGTGAGCTTGAGGGTCCTCACATCGCCACTCATGGGTAATGCCACTCTCTGGAGACATGGGCATTACCCCCCAAGTGAGGACACTCTGCTGTAGTGCCGCTGAGGGCCCCCCTCATCACAACCACTTTATTTTGTCCCCCCCCCATTTCATCACCCCCCCCAACACACTCCCTCAACCTTTATGAGGCCACTTCATACCTCCCTTCACCCATCCATGCTTTATACCCCATCACCCCTCCTTTCATGGGCACTGCCCATACAGGCCCTGATCCTTGGCAGTGCCAACCAGGTAGTGGGAAACTTGAAACTGTGAACCTGGCACCTGGGAAGTGCCCCTGACAGCATGGCAGTGCCAACCGGGTGTTGCTAATATGCCTGGTCCTATTGCGTCGGGTGCAATGTGTTCACTGAATCGCACCCTAATCGTCTAGTCTATCCACAATCAACATGACTGTCTTTGCCATTGTCTACAGGTGAAATTATTTCACAGCTTCTTCCCAGTAAGACAACATGAGCCCCTCTTAAACCTTTAACAACCATGTCAACTATTGAACAGAATTCAGAGCAGGTCACATGATCCTCTTCATTCATCCCAAAAGATTTCCTTCCCACGATGCTGTTCTTCTTCAGTGACATTTCCTTCCAGCTCATGTTGGAAATTTATGGAACTAGCATCTAGCACAAATTCTCTGTTATTTTCTCAGCCTCTTGTGTAATTTGATGGAAGATAGGTTGGACCCCTGCATCTGGGTGTCGAGACATGAACGCTCCTGTTGACATCATCGTTAAAGAATGGTTAGCTAGTGGGTTTTAATTGTTTACATGGAGAGGAGAAGCACAATTATAATTTTCTCAAGGATTAAACTAAATGCTTCATAAATTGTACAATCTCTGGAACAGACCATCTCTGGAAAATGACAGACTTTGGGCTAACGGTGGACTGAAATGTAAATGAGCTTGCTATTAACTACAGATGGAGGATCCAGTAAGAAAACACATTCTCTGTCTTCTGTCAGTACTCGCAAAATAGAATTCTGTATTTCAACATAATTGTAATTGTTAAATGCTAAGCTGCAATTTCGAATTTTTTAATTTTAAAATGTATTACTCCTTTGTTTATTGTTTTTAAAGTTATAGGGTTTAGTTATGATTCTGCATTACTTACTAGCTGTGAGAGTGTAAATTAAAAACAGATCCTACTCTTTTGGATCAAATGAACATTGCTAAATATAGTTTAATTTTTCAATGATGAGTTGTATCTCTAGTCGTGTCTGGCCAGTATTTCTCACATGCCAAACAAGCTAAGGAGGGTTTGAAACTAACCTAAATATATTCCTAATTTCCTAACCTGTCACACTGACATTTTAAAAAATTCAATAATTATTCATTTTTTTCCTCTGTGCCATCATTTTTGTACAACGGCTGCAGGAACCATCTTCTAAATCTTGCAACGTGTTCAAACTGTTTCTGGTGCCTTCAGTTTTCTAAGCCTGAGCAGCAGAAGGCAAGACATTTCAAGTGCTTTCTGGATTACAGTGTTCCTGATAGGGGAAGTATTTGTCCTTGTTATGTCGATGACCATTTGGTGAAGTGGATCATTCACCCATTACGGGAATAGATGGATTTTTATTTGATTGATTTGAGGCAGTCTTGCACTTTGTGAGGAAACAGTTTCTTGGCATACACATATAGATCTTTCTTGAGGGTTAGATGAAAGAATTGGGTCAAATATTAGTTTATGAGTGCTTGGTTTTACAGCAATAACATAACTCTTTCAATTTAAACAGTCACTTGGTAGTACAGAATTTGATTATTGCTAAAATGAGACGCATGTTGCCGAAGCGTTTCACCTTGCGCTTGTCTGGATAAACACATTACGCTCAAGAAGGCCAAATTCAAAGGATCACAAGTTCATATGACAGGAGATAGGGTGCTGATTGGATGACATGCCAACTCTGATTGTCTGAGGTGCTGCCATAGAGAAAGCAATGGGGAATTAAAAGGTTTCCCCAAGCTCCTCGGCAATGCAAAAATGTCTAAGGCTTGACCATATTCCTTTTATTTGCAGAACGTGGCTCCGTGTGCATGAATGTGGGTCGCTTCTAGCAAGCAAAGATGAGCTATATTTCAAGCTTGACTGATTATCTTGAATTGGTTGTTAATGTAGCTGGGATGTACGGTCTGCATACCTAGCAATTAAATTCATACACAAAATTGCTCAATTATGGTTGAGGCAGAACATCATTTTAGACTGATGGCAGCATCCTGTCAGGGTAAAATACCACTCACACAGCCACTACATAGTAGCAACATGAAATGACTTGCTTAATCTGTTGCTCAAATTTTGAGATAGCTTCCCTTTCCAGGGTAATTTGAGGTGGACCAGGTATGTTTCGGACCCAAATGTGGTGGACGTTGGGCAATTGCAGCACAGTAGCACAAGTGACTAGCACTGAGACTTCACAGCGCCGCGGTCCCATGTTCGATTTCCCGCTGGGTCACTCTCTGTGCGGAGTCTGTACGTTCTCCCCGTGTCTGCGTGGGTTTCCTCCGGGTACTCCGGTTTCGTCCCACAGTCCAAAGATGTGCAGGTTAGGTGGATTGGACATGTTAAATTGCCCTTAGTGTCCAAAAAGGTTAGGAGGGGTTATTGGGTTATGGGGATAGGGTAGAAGTGAGGGCTTAAGTGGGTCGGTGCAGACTCGATGTGCCGAATGGCCTCCTTCTGCACTGTATGTTCTATGTTCTATGTTATTGTGAGGTTCATTGCAGGACAATGACTATCCTGATCAGATCACTGTGTATTGTGCAAACTCTCATTTCAGCAGCATGTATGAATTTCAGAGCCAGTGTGATACCAGGTACATCTCAACGAATAGCTGGTCGAATAAAACAGCATGTCCCTTTGGTGTTTATAATAGGCAGAGTATTGACTGCACTCATTCAGCCCACGCTTGCAAAACTCAAAATTAACTTCAATTACAGTGTGAACCTCAATTCACTAATGTGGATCTGGAGATCTGTCTCATATATCAGAACGGCAAGGGTTCAGTGGGCACGATTCTCCGCTCTCACGCCGGTTCGGAGAATAGCGGGCTGTGCCAATTTTCACGGGGACGCCGGTCCGACGCCCTCCCGCTATTCTCCAAACCCCGCACAAACTTCACATCGGCATTCTCGGCAAAGGCCTCGACAGACCCTTGACACGACCAGAAGCCCGACTTTTTGGCCTCCCGCTATTCTCCAGCCCGGATGGGCCAAAGTCCCGACGTCATAACGCAATGTTTTCATGCTGGCCAACACACCTGCTTTTCAAGTTCGTCAACCAGTCGTGCTGGCTGACGAGAGCATCGAGGAGGTGAGCGCACCGCTCAGCGCACAGCTCAGCGCACAGCTGGAGTCTGGCCACAACGGGACAGGCATCCCCGAGAACGGGAGGGGGGTCCAGAGCGGGGGGTGTGTGGGAGACTGAGGGGGGGAGTGGGAGACTGAGGGGGGGAGTGTGGGAGACTGAGGGGGGAGTGGGGGAGACTGAGGGGGGGAGTGGGAGACTGAGGGGGGGAGTGTGGGAGACTGAGGGGGGAGTGGGGGAGACTGAAGGGGGGAAGTGGGAGACTGAGGGGGGGAGTATGGGAGACGGAGGGGGAGTGGGAGAGACTGAGGGGGGAGTGGGGGAGACTGAGGGGGGAGTGGGGGAGACTGAAGGGGGGAGTGGGAGAGACTGAGGGGGGAGTGGGAGACTGAGGGGGGAGTGGGGGAGACTGAGGGGGGGGAGTGGGGGAGACTGAGGGGGGAGTGGGGGAGACTGATGGAGGAGTGGGGGAGACTGAGGGGGGGAGTGGGAGACTGAGGGGGGGAGTGTGGGAGACGGAGGGGGGAGTGGGGGAGACTGAGGGGGGGAGTGGGGGAGACTGATGGAGGAGTGGGGGAGACTGAGGGGGGAGTGGGAGACTGAGGGGGGAGTGTGGGAGACGGAGGGGTGGAGTGGGGGAGACTGATGGGGGAGTGGGGGAGGCTGAGGGGGGGAGTGGAAACTGAGGGGGGAGTGTGGGAGACTGAGGAGGGAGTGGGGGAGACTGAGGGGAGAGTGGGAGACTGAGGGGTGAGTATGGGAGACGGAGGGGGGAGTGGGGGAGACTGAGAAAAGAGTGGGGGAGACTGATGGGGGAGTGGGGGAGACTGAGGGGGGAGTGTGGGAGACTGAGGGGGGAGTGGGGGAGACTGAGGGGGGAGTGGGGGAGACTGAAGGGGGAGTGGGAGACTGAGGTGGGGAGTGTGAGAGACGGAGGGGGGGAGTGGGGGAGATGGAGGGGGGAGTGGGGAGACTGAGGGGGGGAGTGGGGGAGACTGAGGGGGGAGTGGGGGAGATGGAGATGTGAGTGGGGGAGACTGAGGGGGGAGTGGGGGAGACTGAGCGGGGAGTGGGAGTGGGGGGGTAGGGAGAGAGTGAGCGAGTGACTCGTCCAACCCCTGTTACAAAATGTCTGCCACCATGCCATGGCGTGCCGGTCACGAGGACACGGCCGCTGGTTGCCCTGTGGCTTATGGCCACAGGCCACTGACGCACCGGTGAGGAGGCCGTAGTTAACTGCCCTTTGGATGCAGAAAGTGACCAGGGGTTAGGCTGCCCGCGTGTCAGCAGCGCGACCAGGCCACCGGGACACACAGGTATCCCGTGGCAGGCGGCTGCCGAGGTGTCGACTAACCTCCGTCTAACATGTCCCGTTTCTCTGCCCCCCACCACCCTTCTGTAGGTTAGCACAATGTCTGTGAACAGAACGGCTATGTTCAGCGCAGTGGTTGGCGCCGCTGTACTGCATTTGGAGATGCAGCAGCATCCACAGCCACAACCCGCAGTGGATGCAGGGCCAGCTGCAGCAGCAGAGGGAAGGGCCGAGGAGTTGCCAGTCATCGAGCAGCATGGGGGGGAGGAGGAGGAGGAAGAGGAAGAGGAGAGAGTGAGCGTGCAGCCACGGTGCCAGAGGCGACGACCAAGGCCGAGGGTGTACCGTGTCTGGATCTCTTTCCTAACAATGCCGGACATCACCTGCAGGAGGAGACTCCGGCTGCGTAGGCTGACGGTGACACATATCTGTCACCTCGTGGCGCACCTCGCCCTACGTGGAACGGGGGGAGGATACGCGATCCCGGTTGCCATCAGGGTGACGGTAGCTCTGAACTTCTATGCGACCGGCTCCTTCCAGTCTCCGAGCGGGGACCTCTCCGGGATCTCCCAGTCATCGGTCCACAGGTGTATCCGTGATGTGACCGACGCCCTCTATGCCATCGCCGATTGCTACGTCACCTTCCCGAGGACCGAGCAAGTCAAGATTCACGAGCTCGTGGATTTGCCAGCGTGGCCGGGATACCGATGGTGCAGGGTGCAATCGATTGTGTTCACGTCCCCATGCGCCCGCCTGCAGGGGACAGGGAGGTCTTCACAAACAGGAGGGGGTCATACTCCATGAATATCCAGGTGGTATGCGACCCCCACATGAGGATCATGAACGTCTGTGCAAGGTTCCCAGGGAGTGTGCATGACTCCTACATACTGGCGCAGTCGTACATCCCTGTGATGTTTGAGGGCCGGTCCCCCCGGCTGAGGGGCTGGTTGCTGGGCGACAGGGGTTATCCACTGAGGTCTTGGCTGATGATGCCTATACGGAGGGCTCAGACCAATGCGGAAACCCGATACAACGAGGCCCATGCAGCAACCAGGGGTGTGGTGGAGCACTGCCTTGGCCTCCTGAAGATGAGATTCAGGTGCCTGGACCACTCCGGAGGGGCCCTGCAGTACCAGCCCGACAGGGTCGCTCGCATTGTTGTGGTCTGCTGTGCGCTGCACAACATCGCGATGCAGAGGGGAGATGACCTGCTGCAGGAGGCGGAGGGAGAAGCTAGTGGTAGTGGTCCCAGCACAGAGGAGGAGGAGGAGGAGGAGGAGGAGAGGGAGGAGGAGGAGGCTGGTGGAGTGGCGGGCGCAGCACGCAGACACACCAGGTGCTGGTGATGCCCAGGAGGCGGCACGACGGACCCGGCGAGGACGGCGGGCATGCGACGCCTTGGTGGCAGCACGGTTCACGCATCGCATGCGACGTCCCCGCTCAACACCAAACCACCGCCTGCATCGCCAGTCACGTAGAGGGTCAACACACAACTGCCACCCCCCCACATCCCCTCTCCGTGTACACTGCTCCTCTTCGACATCACCCTTATCACTGGGTCCAGACGGAATGGCACAACATTGATGGCTGTGTCAGCGGGTGTGATCAGTGCCATGTGGAATGATGACAGCCTGCTCTGCGATGAGCTGTGAGCTCAGAATCGTTAGAGAGAGTCTGACCCATGGCAATAGCTGAACCATCCACCTTGGTGGCCGCTGAGTTTGTCACAGACACTCCATCATGTGCCCACATGGGCTAGCTGTGGGAGGGGGTGGGGGGGAAGGGACTGCACACCTGGCACCGAAGTTTCACCGCTCGTCAACCCCAGCGACACTCGGTCACCATCACGATTCCTGTGGCTGTGGAACAATCACACGGTATTACAAGTAAGGTGGAACAGTACGTTTAACGTTAACAATAATTTACAGATGCCCTAGCCCCTACAACTAAACTGTGCCCTTCACCCGTGCCAACTTACTCAGTGTCTATCTTAGTTGCCTTACGGGCCCTACCACTACGTCTAAGTGACTCCCCAGATGATACAGCAGGAGTGGAGGAGGATTGCTGCGAATCGCCCCCCTCGACTCGTTTCTCCTTGGCCAAGCGTTTCCTGGGGCGACCCGGCCTTGATGGGCCAGGCTGTTCTGCGGGCGTCTCGGGTGACGTTGTGCCACCCTGCTCTGCCTGCTGCCCACCCGATGCACCAGGGATGGGACGGGGGGAGGCCGAGAATTCCGGGATGTCCCGTGATGGAGTTAATGAAATGAAAATGAAATGAAAATGAAAATCGCTTATTGTCACGAGTAGGCTTCAATGAAGTTACTGTGAAAAGCCCCTAGTCGCCACATTCCGGCGCCTATCCGGGGAGGCTGGTACGGGAATCGAACCGTGCTGCTAGCCTGCTTGGCCTGCTTTAAAAGCCAGCGATTTAGCCTTGTGAGCTAAACCAGCCCCTGGGACGGGCCCCGAAACCTCCTCCTCCCTCGGGGAGCCCGGTGGCCCCCGGGCCTCACTGTGGGACAGAGGTGCGAGCGGGGAGGTTCCCTGTCGCGCCACCGACACCTGGCGCTGCCAGTCCTGGAGGCCTGCAACGGTATCCACCAGGATCCGAAGGTTTGCAGAGACGGAGTCCAGGGAGTTAAACATTCCCGCCAGGGACTGTGCGATCTCAACCTGTGAGTGCACGAAGCCATCCAGCACGTGTGTTAGGCGGTTGATGCTCTCCGCGACTGACTGCTGGGACTGTGCCATCAACTGCTGTGACTGTGCCATGGTCCGCAGCGCGCCGGCAATGTCGTGTTGGCTCTGGCGCATTGCTGCCTGTGAGAGGGCAACACTGTACAGGACCGAGGATGACGCGTGCACATTAAGCCCAACGTCTTGCATAACCTGACCCATTGCCTCCACCGCGGATGCCACCTGTGCGGTGTTGGCCTGGGTTGCTGCCATGAGCGGCACCACTCCCTGCCCGTGGGCGCGGTTCGACTCCTCTAACAGCGTCTGCAGATGCTGGAAGACGGCCCTCATCCCGTCATTGTGTCCCTGGGTTTCTTGATGCATCGGCTGTGCGGGTGGGTTGAGAAACTCAAGGAACTCGGAAAACGCCTGGGAGCCAGCTGGATTCTGGGCCTGGCCTGCCCTCCGCCAGTCCAGGCCCTCGGCTGCTCCGACCTCCACCTGCTGAACCTGCTCAGCTGTGATGTGCGACCCAGACTGTGACCCAGGAGCCTCATCACTAAATAGCCCAACCGAGGTGAGTGTCTCTGGGGTGGTGGATGGTGTGGGAGAAAGCTGTGCCGCAAGCTCGAGGTTGTCTTGGGTGCACGCCTCCTCTATTTCATCGGCCCACTGAGAGGCTGCAGGGCGTTCGCGGGCCATTTCTCTCTCTCCCTCTCTCGCTGCCCTCTGGGCGTCCTGCTCCACAGATTCTGCTGGGGAGGATGGGACTCCCCGCTGATCGGGCACCCTCTGTCGTGCGGCCCTGGGTGCGGTGGGGGCAGATGCATGTCTCCGCCTGGAGGCAGACGGCCCTGGTCGTTCGGCATCACGTCCTAGGGAAGAGAATGAAATGGGTTATTTAGAGACGCTCGGCCAGGCGCTGGACGGTCCCAGTGGGCAGAGTGTGAAGGGACAGAGGATGGGGGAGGTTGTCCCAGTGGGCAGGGTGTGAAGGGACAGAGGATGGGGGAGGCGTCCCAGTGGGCAGGGTGTGAAGGGACAGAGGATGGGGGAGGTGTCCCAGTGGGCAGGGTGTGAAGGGACAGAGGATGGGGGAGGCGTCCCAGTGGGCAGGGTGTGAAGGGACAGAGGATGGGGGAGGTGTCCCAGTGGGCAGAGTGTGAAGGGACAGAGGATGGGGGAGGTGTCCCAGTGGGCAGGGTGTGAAGGGACAGAGGATGGGGGAGGTGTCCCAGTGGGCAGGGTGTGAAAGGACAGAGGATGGGGGAGGTGTCCCAGTGGGCAGAGTGTGAAGGGACAGAGGATGGGGGAGGTGTCCCAGTGGGCAGGGTGTGTGAAGGGACAGAGGATGGGGGAGGTGTCCCAGTGGGCAGGGTGTGAAAGGACAGAGGATGGGGGAGGTGTCCCAGTGGGCAGAGTGTGAAGGGACAGAGGATGGGGGAGGTGTCCCAGTGGGCAGAGTGTGAAGGGACAGAGGATGGGGGAGGTATCCCAGTGGGCAGAGTGTGAAGGGATAGAGGATGGGGGAGGTATCCCAGTGGGCTGGGTGTGTGATGGGACAGAGGATGGGGGAGGTGTCCCAGTGGGCAGAGTGTGAAGGGACAGAGGATGGAGGAGGCGTCCCAGTGGGCAAGGTGTGAAGGGACAGAGGATGGGGAGGTGTCCCAGTGGGCAGGGTGTGAAAGGACAGAGGATGGGGGAGGTGTCCAGTGGGCAGAGTGTGAAGGGACAGAGGATGGGGGAGGTGTCCCAGTGGGCAGGGTGTGAAGGGACAGAGGATGGGGGAGGTGTCCCAGTGGGCAGGGTGTGAAGGGACAGAGGATGGGGGAGGCGTCCCAGTGGGCAGGGTGTGAAGGGACAGAGGATGGGGGAGGTGTCCCAGTGGGCAGAGTGTGAAGGGACAGAGGATGGGGGAGGCGTCCCAGTGGGCAGGGTGTGAAGGGACAGAGGATGTGGGAGGTGTCCCAGTGGGCAGGGTGTGAAAGGACAGAGGATGGGGGAGGAGTCCCAGTGGGCCATGTGTGAAGGGACAGAGGATGGGGGAGGTGTCCCAGTGGGCAGGGTGTGTGAAGGGACAGAGGATGGGGGAGGTGTCCCAGTGGGCAGGGTGTGAAAGGACAGAGGATGGGGGAGGTGTCCCAGTGGGCAGAGTGTGAAGGGACAGAGGATGGGGGAGGTGTCCCAGTGGGCAGAGTGTGAAGGGACAGAGGATGGGGGAGGTATCCCAGTGGGCAGAGTGTGAAGGGATAGAGGACGGGGGAGGTATCCCAGTGGGCTGGGTGTGTGATGGGACAGAGGATGGGGGAGGTGTCCCAGTGGGCAGAGTGTGAAGGGACAGAGGATGGGGGAGGCGTCCCAGTGGGCAGGGTGTGAAGGGACAGAGGATGGGGGAGGTGTCCCAGTGGGCAGGGTGTGAAAGGACAGAGGATGGGGGAGGTGTCCCAGTGGGCAGAGTGTGAAGGGACAGAGGATGGGGGAGGTGTCCCAGTGGGCAGGGTGTGAAGGGACAGAGAATGGGAGAGGCGTCCCAGTGGGCAGGGTGTGAAGGGACAGAGGATGGGGGAGGTGTCCCAGTGGGCAGGGTGTGAAAGGACAGAGGATGGGGGGGTGTCCCAGTGGGCAGAGTGTGAAGGGATAGAGGATGGGGGAGGTATCCGTGGGCTGGGTGTGTGATGGGACAGAGGATGGGGGAGGTGTCCCAGTGGGCAGGGTGTGAAGGGATAGAGGATGGGGGGTGTGTCCCAGTGGGCAGAGTGTGAAGGGACAGAGGATGGGGGAGGGGGAGGGGTGTTTGTCATGCAGGGTTGTCTCACTTGTTGCAGCTCCGCCAACCTCGCATTGCGCGATCTCCCGTGTGGCAGATCCCCCAATAAGGTCCAGTGCCCTCTGCTCAAACGTGGTGAGGGGGTGCAGGATGGGCGAACCCCCTCCAGTCTTGTTCCGCTCACGGTTGTTGTGAGCGGTCTTGTCCTGTTGGGGAAGAGGGCATATGTAGATCATTACAATACGGCAGGTATCAGCAGGCCGTTCAGATACTGGCACAGGTTGGGAGTCAAGTTGTAACAAGACCATTGCATCTCTCCGGGGGGCCAGAGCGCTGGGTCTGTGACTACTTAGTGAACCACCCTCCACTCACTCTGCCCCAATCCCCCTCCACCCCCCGTGCCAGGGGGGGAGGTGGGTGATTAAGTAAAGGGGGGGGGGGAACGATGGTTGTGACCTGGGGGCACCCTCTTGGCACTTACCCTGGCAGCCCTGGTGAGGTCATGCAGCTTTTTGCGGCACTGCTCCCCAGAGTGAGGGGTCTGCCCCACAGCACTCACGGCAGCAGCCACCTCTCGCCAGGCCTGGCGCACCACGCTTGCAGGGTGGCGATGCCCTCTTCTCGGGCGGATGAGAAGCTCAACTTCATCGAGCAGCGTCTCGACGTCAGCCTCTGTGAACCTCAGGGCTGCCCTCCATTGCTCCGACATCTCTGGCCTCCCGTTGCTGTGCTCGCCCGTGCCTTTTTACGATGTCGGGCGGCATCACGTGGGCGTGTTCGTGGCGTCGCCGCGTTCCGACGTCATCTGGAACGTAATTGCCGCGGCCCCGTTCCTAGCCCATTTCCCGGGCATGAATACCTCGGGAACGGGGCCGTGTCGGGCCGTCGGCGGAGAATCGCGCCCAGTGTGTTTAAAAAAAAATAATTTATGGGTTGCGGACGTTGCTAGTTAGGCCAGCATTTATTGCCCAACGCTAGTTGCCTTTCAGAAGATGGTGGTGAGCTGCCTTCTTGAAACGCTACAGCCCCAGTAGTGTTGGTACACCCACTGTGCTATTAGGGAGGGAGTTCCAGGATTTTGACCCAGTGACAGTGAAGGAAAGATGATATATTTCTAAGTCAGGATGGTGAGTGACTTGGAGGGGAACCTCCAGGTGGTGGGGGTCCCAGATATCTGCTGCTCTTGTCCTTCTAGATAGTAGTAGTCGCGGGTTTGGAAGGTGCCGCCTAAGGAACCTTGGTGAGTTCCTGTAGTGTGGATGGTACACATGGCTGCCAGTGATCGTCAGTGGTGGAGGGATTGAATGTTTATGGCAGGGGCAGCAATCAAGCGGGTTGTTTTGTCCTGGATGGTGTTGAGTTTTAAAAATTTTTTTTGTTATTTTTTCAATAAAGGGCCAATTTAGCATGGCCCTTTGGGTTGTGGGGTGAGACCCACACAGACACGAGGAGAATGTGCAAACTCCACTTGGACAGTAAGCCGGGGCCAGGATCGAACTCAGGTCCACGGTGCCGTGAGGCAGCAGTGTTAACCACTGTGCCACCGTGCCACCCTGGTGTTGAGATTTTTGAATGATGATGGAGCTGCACTCTTCCAGGCAAGTGGAGAGTATTCCATTCCATTCCTGATTTGTGCCTGTAGATGGTGGGCAGGCGAGGGGCTTTATTGAGCTGATCAGAAATGGCATCCTCTTGGCAGAGTCACATAACGATGGCAAGCCAGGTAGTTCCCTGGCAGTGCAATCAGTAAGACTGCATTTCCAGAACCTAAACAAGGTCCTCATTGAGGTTGTAAAGTGGAGAAGGGAAGTCTTCAACTCAGAGATTGGCAGGAGGTGTTCTTCCAAATAAACAGACCTGGATGGAGATAACGGACACAATTAGCAGAAGGATGTCAGAGAAATGTGAGATTCCCTGATAATGCAAAGATTTCACTGGCCTTTGATCAACTAAATCATCCTGGCTATATTCACCTTTTCCTGATATTTCCCCATTCATCAACAGGGCTGCCTGTCCATGTGCCAATCATAGAATCTTTACAGTGCAGAAGGAGGCCATTTGGCCTATCGAGTCTGCCCCAACCTTACCTACGCTCTACCTAGGCCCAATCCCCCAGCCTATCCCCATAACCACACCTAGGGGAATTTAGCATGGTCAATCCACCTAACCTACACATCCTTGGACTGTGGGAGGAAACCAGGGCACCCGAAGGAAACCAATGCAGACATGGGGAGAAAAGTGCAAACACCACACAGACAATCAACCAAAAACAGAATTGAACCTGCGTCTCTCGCGCTTTGAGGCAGTAATACTAACCACTGTGCCATCGTGCCACCTGTAGAGGTAGCAAATAAGGGATGTACGTGAGGACAAACTCCTTTATCAGCTTGCAGTTAACCCAAATCTAAACTATCGCATGAAACAATAATCCAACCAGAGCATCAAGTGAGAAGAACAATTATGTGATAGCAAAATTAATCAAAACACTTTACAACTCGGGGGTGGCATAGAACATAGAACAGTGCAGCACAGTACAGGCCCTTAGGCCCACAATGTTGTGCCGATCATTTATCCTAATCTAAGATCAACCTAACCTACACCCTGAGTTCAACTTACATAAATGTGCTGATTCATTTTGGAAGGTCAAATTTGAATGCTGAATACAGGGTTAAAGGCAGGATTCTTGGAAGTGTGGAGGAACAGAGGGATCTTGGGGTCCACGTACATAGGTCCGTCAAAGTTGCCACCCAGGTTGATAGGGTTGTTAAGAAGGCGTATGATGTGAAGGCTTTCATTAACTGGGCGATTGAGTTTATGAACCGTGAGGTTTTGCTGCAGCTTTATAAAACCATGGTTAGACCACACTTGGAATATTGTGTCCAATTCTGTTTGCCTCATTATAGGAATGATGTGAATGCATTGGTGGTGGCACAATGGTTAGCACTGCTGTCTCACGGCACCGAGGACCCGGGTTTGATCACAGCCCCGGGTCACTGTCCATGTGGAGTTTGCACATTCTCCCTGTGTCCGCATGGGTCTCACCCTCACAGGCCCACTCCTCCCTTCCCCATAACCCCATAACCGCACCTAATCGTTGGTCACTAAGGTCACAATTTAGCATGGCCAATCAACCTAACATGCACATCTTTAGACTGTGGGAGGAAACTAGAGCGCCTGGAGGAAACCCAAGCAGACACGGGGACAACGTGCCAACTCCACACACAGTCGCCCAAGGTCAGAATCGAACCTGCGTCCTAGTGGAATTAACTTCCATTGCTCAACGTGATGCACAGGGTGAATGTAAACTAATTAAGTGAGTGTAAACTAATTAACATTCAGCCTTAAAAATGGAGACAAAATAACGGTGCAGTTATTGAAAGTTTTTGGTGCTCGACGATGAATAATACTTTTATCAAGACCTCATCTCATAGTCATAAAATAAAGGCCATTTCGAGGTGGACTTTAGTGAAAAGATGCCAATGTTGGTTGTGACAAATACTTATAACATCCACATGCTACAGACTTCAGTACAGCAGCATTATGATAATCACTACCCTTGATGAACAATTCTCATGAGGTGACATAATGTGTGCCGCAGATACAGGGGTTACAAATGCATTTTGCAGCCATTGTTTTTGTATAGGAACTGATTTTGCTCATGCGGTTGATGTGAAAATAAAGGTGGTTCACGGTAATGAGATTGAGTGAGACTTAATAAAACTGGGGGACAAGATAGGAGATAATTTGGGGGTGGGGCTTTTGTACCCTTGAATTGATGTGGGACATTGCATCACATTGAATAGCCATCAACATATGAGACTTGGAGAGGGATTAAAACAAAATATGGCCTGGATTCTCCTGCAATCGGCGGGGTGGGCTGTGCCGGCGCCAAAGAGTGGCGTGAACCACTCCGGCGTCGGGTCGCCCGGAAGGTGCAGAATTCTCCGCACTTCCGGTGACTAGGCTGGCACTGGAGTGGTTGGCGCCGCGCCAACCGGCGCCGAAGGGCTTTTAAAATGACTGTAGATATGTAGGTCTGTGTGCTTCAAACAAAGGGAACTATCTGGTAGTATTGCAGAAACCTGGGGCGGAATTCTCCGCTCCCGGGAAAAATCGGGAGGGCCGTCGTGAACTCGGCCGAGTTTCACGACAGCCTCGGAGGCCGCTCCTCTCACCGGATTCACCCCCACCCGGGGGGCTAGGAACGGCGCTCCGTAACTCTCGGCCGCCGGGCGGCGCGCCGAGAGTGACGCGACGGCGGCGCCTATGTGACGTCAGCCGCGCATGCGCAGGTTTGCCTGCTCCAACCAGCGCATGTGCGGCTGACGTCACGACGGCTGACAGCTCGAACCCGCGCATGCGCGGTGGCCGTCTTTCCCCTCAGCCGCCCCGCAAGACGTGGTGGCTTGATCTTGCAGGGCGGCGGAGGAGAAATAGTGCGTCCGATTGAGACGCCGGCCCGACAATTGGTGGGCACCGATCGCGGGTCTGTCCCCTCCCGAGCACAGTCGTGGTGCTCATTCCCCACCAGGCCCCCTACAAGCCCCAAAACGGGCATCTCACGGCGATTTCACGACGGCAGCGACCAGGTGTGGTTGCCACCGTCGTGAACCGGTCACGAACGGCAGGCCGCTCGGCCCATCCGGGTCGGTGAATCACCGGTCGCCGTTTTTCACGGCGACCAGCGATTCTTCCGAGCGGGGGGTGGGAGAATCACGGGGGGCTCCAGGGGGTCGTGAAATTAGTTGGGGGGCCTTCCCGCGAAGCTCCCACCCGGCGTGGGAATCGGAGAATCACGCTGAACTTTGTTATCTCTGAAGGGAAATCAAACCTGTAGGCTGCAGAGACCAAATTCAAGGTAAACTACACAAAGGCCTTCTCGATTTCAGACGCAACGCCAGACCTTTCTTTCAGTTTTTAATGGTTGGGGCATTTAACCACCTTGGGAACTCAGGTGGGGGTTAAAAATTCCTTGTCAAAGACAATGTAAAATGGTGGGAGTCATGTGACCTCAGCTTATGTAACCAGGAACATTGCCTGGCTGTACTGCAGATTTCTGTCGGCCATTTTATCATCCTACAACAAGCATCCACACAGAAAAGGCCCTCTGCCCAGACTGAATACACAGCCCCATCTGCTGGAACATCTGACCATCACCTCAAAGCCTGATTCATCTCTGCACGCCGATCTCAGGCTCAGCATGTCTAGTCAATACAACTAGAAAAGTGAATTCTACTGCAGAGGATTTTAGCCCACTGATCTCTGTGAAGGAAACCTCATTAGACTTTGATTTAGAACTCTGGATCCCACGCGAAACACTGGGGCAATTTTCTGACTGCCGTAAAACCCTCTGTTGGGAAAATACTGGGAGAGCCCTGAAACAGGTTTTACACCAGGTGACAAATAGTTAGCGATGATCTCAGCAGTTGAAGCTTTTGGTGCTCCCGGAGTCCAGCAGGCAAGAGGTCACGTGTCCCCGTCCGTTGATTTTCACGCTGGTCGATGCGGTGGCCAGGTTGTGCAGACGGGACTGGTCGATGGTCACTGAGGCGAGTTGTGGTCGGTCGTCGCTGGTGACGGATGATGGGGAGCCCGGGGGGCACAGGTCCTGGAACGCTGGTGGTGCCCATGTGCCATGGGGGAGACAAGATGGCGGCGCCTGAAGATCTTGAGGAGAACAAAATGGCAGCGTCCATGGACCGCACGTGTTGCGCGGAGGGGAAGTTGGTGGCGCCCACTGGCTGCGCTTGGTCTGAGAGGGAGAAGATGGCAGTGGCCACTGGCCGTGGGTGGTCTGAGGGGGAGAAGATGGTGGCGCCCACTGGCCGTGCTAGGTCTGAGGGGGAGAAGCTGGCGGCGCCCATTGTCCGTAAATGAGGGGGGTGGGGGCGATAGCGGCGTCTGCACGGGCCTGGCACACCGTGGTGAAGTGCCCCTTCTTACCGCAAGCCTTACAAAGGGCAGTGCGGGCCGGGCAGCGTTGGCGAGGGTGTTTCTGCTGGCCGCAAAAGTAACATCGGGGTCCCCCAGGGTTCGCTGGCTGGCGTGTGGAGCAGGCGTCTTGGCTGGGTAAGGCCTCCGCTGGGGCGGCCGTCTGTAGGGTCCACGATGTGTAGGAGGGGTGGGTCACGCTGCTGGGGTTCTAGGCCTGAATGTTGCCTGAGGCGACCGTCATAGAGAGCGCTAGCTTCTTTGTCTCTGCGAGATCGAGTGTGGCCCTTTCTAACGGTCGCTGGCGTATGAGGTCCGACCCAATCCCCGTAACAAAAGCGTCCCTCATAAGAAGGTTTGAATGTTCCATGGCCGTAACGGCCTCACAGTCACAGTCCCGGATGAGTGGGATTAGGGCCCGCCAGAGGTCTTCTATGGACTCATGAGGGAGTTGAGAGCGGGTGGCGAGTACGTGCCTGGTGAAGAGCGTGTTCGTCTTCTGAGCGTAATTTTCTTTGAGAAGCGCCATGGCTTCGGCATAGTTTGGCGCGTCCTGGATCAGCGGAAAGTTGTTGGAGCTCAACCTTGAGTACAGTATCTGTATTTTCTGAGCCTCCGAGACAGGGCTTGGCGCCAAGTTGATGTACGCTTCGAAACAAGCTAGCCAGTGCTGAAAGTCCCTTTTGGCGTCGCTTGATTGCGGATCCAGCTGCAGGCGATCCGGCTTGATACGGAAGTCCTTCTTTTGAAAACCATAGAGCAATAAATTGATGCACGGTCAATTGCACAAAGACGAGAGTTGGATACAACTGAGGATTTATTGCTCTAAGATGCGTGGCCTCCCACAGCAGCTGGCGAAATGGCTGCAGCATGGAGGACACACACATTTGTACTCCACCTACTGGCCGGAGCCAGCAGGCAGGGACTACCGACATACCTGTAGTATAGGTCCTACCATACATCACCTAATATAGGTGCAACAATGGTTTACCACAGCCACAATATCAGAGGGAACATGGATGGACACCTCCACCCTTCATTCTAGTCCGGTGATGGTCTCTGAAAACCCCACCTGATGTTTCTTGCCTGTCTCTGAATTTCCGACATTTCTCTCAGGGCTGAATGCAGAGGCTCATCATCAGATTGAGACTCAGCGGGGGCCTGGTGTCCAGTAATCCTGAGTGTCAGAGACCTCTGCTTTCATTGCCCCCGCCTGCTGCGGACACCTGATAGTGAGGTGATCACCAGAGGGTGGCCCTGAAACTATCCTAGAACTAGGACCCACCAAGGTTTGTGTATCAGCACTGGTGCCGGAGTTGCCGGAGAATACAGTGATGGGTCTTCATTGGTTGGATCCTCTGCCTCCTCGTTGAAGGTAGTCTGGGGCTGGGGTGAATGAGCTTTTCTCTACCTTTACTCTGCCTTTTCTTGCTGGTAGCTGGATGACAGAGAAAAGTGATTGACTAGAACGGAACGTACACTATATATTATTCACAGTCATCATCCACATGTTGTTGAGGTATACTGCACAGTCTCGCAGGCTTGTTCATAGAATCATAGAATTTATAGTGCAGAAGGATGCCATTCGGCCCATCGAGTCTGCACCGGCCCTTGGAAAGAGCACCCTCCCTAAGCCCACACCTCCACCCTATCCCTGTAACCCAGTAACCCCACCTAACCTTTTTTGGACACTAAGGGTAATTTAGAATAGCCAATCCACCTAACCTGCACATCTTTGGACTGTGGGAGGAAACTGGAGCACCCGGAGGAAACCCATGCAGACACGGGGAGAAAGTGCAAACTCCAAACAGACAGTGACCCAAGCTGGAATCAAACCTTGGACCCTGGAGCTGTGAAGCAACTGTGCTAACCACTGTGCTGCTGTGCCCCCCACGGTCTAACCCTTAGACAGCCTGATGCCTTATGGGAGTGTGATTTTAGAATAAGGAGAAGGTTTACCCTGACAGAGTGCACCAGATCATTCATCCTTTTCCTGCCCTGCAAGGCAGTCTTGTTTTGAGTGCTTCGAGTGCCGACCTCCATGATGACCTCTTCTCAAGCTGATGAGGTTAGTTGTCTGGATTTCCTGCTCCCATCCCCAGGAAGGAGGTCCGCTCACCTTTACTGGACGGCCTGTGAGACCAGAATGTGGTGACTTGGGGTTTTTCACCAGTGACTTAATTTTAGTGTTAATGTAACCCTACTTGTGACAATAAAGAATATTATTATTATTATTATTATTTTCAACCTTGCTGGTGTCCTACAGTGTAGCCTTGATGCTTCACTGATGCTACTGCTTTGCAAAACGTTATCTGGTCAATGTCAACACTTTCTATGTTATCTTATCACATGACTAGCTTTGGCACAGCATTTAATTGTTTGTCACAGTTCTACAATGAAATGAGCATAGCAATAATCTGATTTATATTGCATTATTAGCAATGCTTTATTTGCTAATAATTACCGTGGAGCACATTCCCAATTTGTGTTTTCTCAGTGGAGATAGCTCAGACATTAACATCGTCTGTAAAGATCAGTTTGCCGAAATAGGTGGAGACAATGTATAAACCAAACAACTTCTTCAATAACATAAAAAACAATTTCCTCCCCTTCTCTCCTAAAGCAGTGACTCATGCTGGTGTATAAATAATGGATAATCATTTGGATCAATCAGTTTGTACTTAGGGTTGATGTGTGATACCTAATCTGGCTGTTGAGTCATTCTACATAAAATAACTCTGTTACAAGGACTCTTGACTCATACCAAAGTTATCAAGGTCTGAATAGAGCACAGTTTGATGTATTATTTCAATACACAATTTCAAAAGAACCAAACAAAAGATGATTGGCAAATTAACTATCAAAAAAATATATATATTGGCTTCAGAATTTGAAGAATGTATAAGATTTCTCAAGACCTGCAGCACAGAAAAAGGCTATTCAGCCTAACCAGTCCATGTTGTTGTCTATGTTTCACGATGGCCTCCTCCCCTCTTTCCTCATCCAACTCAATGAACATAACTTTCTATTCCCTTCACCTTCATCTGTTTATTCACACTCCCAGTAAATGCATCTACATTATTCATTTTGACTACCGGAAGTAGCGAGTCCCAAATTCTCACCACTCTCTGTGGAGAGAACTTCCTTCTGAATTTTTCACTTGATATTGTTGTGATTATTTTTTGGCCCCTAATTTTGCTCTTTCCTACAGGTGGAAATATTCACCATGAGTCCACTCCTTCAAAACTGTCCATTATTACGTCACCCTTCACCCCTCAACACTTTCAAGAGAAAATAGACCCAGTCTGTTCACCCTTTTCCGACATGCATACACTGGTGTCCCTGCTATCATCCATGTTAATCCTTCACACCCATAAAGTGCTGTAAGGTGCATCAAGAGCAGCAGAAAATGTATTCAACCACTCTCTGTAACCTGATGGCCTGGCATATTCCTCGCTCTACTATTACCATTAAGCCAGAGGATCAACCCTGGTTAAATGAGAAGTGCAGGAGTGCATGTCAGACACAGCACAGGCTATCTAAAAATGAGGTGCCAACCTGGTAAAGCTACAACATAGGAGTGCATGCATTTTAAACAGTGGAAGCACCATGCAATCAACATGATCTCACAGCCAATTGATCAGATGAAAACTCTGCAGTCCTACCAAATCCAGTTGTAAATGGTGGTGGACAATTTAATTAACTGGAGTATGTAACTTCACAAACATTCTTATCCTCAATGAGAAGGGAGCTCAGCAACCCCACACAAAAGACAACACCAAAGCATTTGCAACTATCTTACGATCAAGTGGATGAACTAATCGCGCGTATAGATACAAATGGGAATTATATGATTGGGATTACGGAGACATGGCTGCAGGGTGACCAGGGATGGGAACTGAATGTCCCAGGGTTTTCAGTATTTAGGAAGGACAGACGTGAAAGAAAAGGTGGTGGAGTGGCACTGCTGGTTAAAAAGGAAATTAACACAGTAGTGAGAAAGGATATTAGCTCTGACAATCTGGAATCTATATGGGTAGAGTTGAGCAATACCAAGGGGCAAAAAACATTAGTGGGTGTCATATATAGACCCCAAACTGCAGTGGTGAGGTTGGGAATGGCATTAAACACGAAATTAGAGTTGCGTGTAATAAGGAAATATCGGTGATCATGGGTGATTTTAATTTTCACATAGATTGGGCAAATCAAATTAGCCGCAATTCCGTAGAGGAGGAATTCCTGGAGTGTATACGGGACGGTTTTCTTGACCAACTAGAGAGCATGCCATCTTAGACTGGGTACTGTGTAATGAGAAGGGAATCATTGTAAATCTGGCGGTACGAGACCCTTTGGGAATGAGCGACCATAAGATGATAGAATTTTTTAGCAAGATGGAGTGAAGTAGTTGATTCGGAGACTAGGGTGTGGAGTCTTAATAAAGGGAACTCGGAAGATATGAGGCGTGAGTTGGCCTTGATAGATTGCGGAGAGTTACTTAAAAGGATGACAGTGGGTAGACAATGGCAAACATTCAAGGAACGCATGGGGGAACTACAGCAACTGTTAATTCCTGTCTGGCAGAAAAGCAAAGGGGTTAAGAGGGTCAATCTATGGCTTACAAAGGAAATTAGAAATAGAATTAGAAATCCAAGGAAGAGGCATACAGATTGGCCAAGAAAAATAATAGGTCTGAGGATTGGGAGCAGTTTTGAATTCATCAAAGGACAAAGAGATTGATTAAGAAGCGGAAAGTACGGAGATGGGACTTGCTCCTGTTGTCATTAGCTGGGAGGGCGTAGACGGTGAAGATGACGGTACTCCCGAGATTCCTGTTCGTGTTTCAATGTCTCCCCATTTTTATTCCGCGGTCCTTTTTTAAACGGGTCAACAAAGTGATCTCTGGCTTTGTTTGGGCGGGCAAGACCCCACGGTAAGGAAGGTAATGCTTGAGCAGAGTCGGGGAGAGGGCGAATATAGCCATGATCAGGAAGTGGGTGGTGGAGGAGGGCACGGCATGGGAGCGAATGGAGGTGGCTTCATGCAAGGGCACCAGTTTGGGGGCGTTGGTAACTGCGCCTCTGCCGGGGAAAGTACAGTATGAAAGGAAGCTTGCAGGGAACATAAAGACTGACACTAAGAGTTTCTATAGATATGTGAAGAGAAAGAGATTGGTAAAGAGAAATGTAGGTCCCCTACAGACAAAAACAGGGGAATGCATAATGAGCGACGAAGAAATGGCTGAGCAATTGAATACATAAGAACAAAGAAAAGTACAGTAAGAAGTCTTACAACTCCAGGTTAGAGTCCAACATGTTTGTTTCAAACACAAGCTTTCGGAGCACTGCTCCTTCCTCAGGTGAATACTCATTCACTTGAGAAAGGAGCAGTGCTCCGAAAGCTAGTGTTTGAAACAAACATGTTGGACTCTAACCTGGTGTTGTAAGACTTCTTACTGTGCTCACCCCAGTCCAACGCCGGCATCTCCACATCAAAGAAAATTACAGCATAGGAACAGGGTCTTCGGCCCTTCAAGCCCGTGCCGACCATTCTGCCCGTCTAAACTAAAATCTTCATACTTTGGTTCTGTCTTCACAAAAGAGGAGACATATCAGATATCAGAAATGCTGGAGAATGAAAGGTTTAGTGAGAGGGAAGAACTGAGGGAGACCCACATTAGTAGAGAAATGGTGCTGGGAAATTGATGGGATTGAAGGCGGATAAATCCCCAGGGCCTGAAAATCTGCATCCCAGAGTGTTTAAGGAGGTGGCTCTGGAAATAGTGGACACACTGGTGGTCATCTTCCGGGATTCTATAGACTCTGGAACTGTCCCTGCAGATTAGAGGGTAGCTCACATCACTCCGATATTCAAACAGGGAGGTAGAGAGAAAGCAGGGAATTATAAACCAGTAAGCCTGACATCGGTAGTGGGGAAAATGCTTGAATCCATTATCAAGGATTTTATAGCGGAACATTTAGAAAGCAGTGGCAGGATCAGTCAGAGTCAGCATGGATTTATTAAGAGAAATCATGCTTAACAAATCTGTTGGAATTCTTTGAAGATGTAACCAGTACAGTCGACAAGGGGGACCCAGTCGAAATGGTATATTTGGACTTTCAGAAGGCGTTTGACAAAGTCCCGCATAAGAGATTATTGTATAAAATTAAAGCGCATGGTATTGGGGGAAATGTTTTGAGGTGGATAGAAAACTGTTTGGCAGAGAGGAAACAAAGAGTAGGATTAATGGGTCCTTTTCCAATTGGCAGGCAGTAACCAGTGGGGTATCACAGGGATCGGTGCTCGGACCCCAGCTATTAACAACATATATTGATGATTTGGATGAGTGAACAAAATGTTACATCTCAAAGTTTGCAGATGATACCAAGTTAGATGGGAGGCTGAATTGTGACGAGGATGCAGGGATCCTAAAGCATGATCTGGACAAGTTGGGCGAGTGGGCAAATCAATGGCAGATGCAGTATAATTTGGATAAGTGTGAGGTTATTCACTTTGGAAGCAAAAACAGGAAGGCAGATTACTACCTGAATGGTTGTAAATTGGGAGGGGGAGTGTGTAGCTGGACCTGGGATCCTTGTGCAGCAGTCGCTGAAGGTAAGCATGCAGGTGCAGCAGGCGGTAAAGAAGGCTAATAATAATAATTATTATTAATTATCTTGGTTCTGACCAAGACAGAATCACAGACAGAAAGACAGAAGACAGAATCTTATTAATAATAATAATAAGGCTAAATAATATTAAGGGGCAGGAGGGTAGCATGGTGGTTAGCATAAATGCTTCACAGCTCCAGGGTCCCAGGTTCGATTCCCGGCTGGGTCACTGTCACTGTCTGTGTGGAGTCTGCACGTCCTCCCCCTGTGTGCGTGGGTTTCCTCCGGGTGCTCCGATTTCCTCCCACAGTCCAAAGATGTGCGGGTTAGGTGGATTGGCCATGCTAAATTGCCCGTAGTGTCCTAATAAAAGTAAGGTTAAGGGGGGGGGGGGTTGTTGGGTTACGGGTATAGGGTGGATACATGGGTTTGAGTAGGGTGATCATGGCTCGGCACAACATTGAGGGCTGAAGGGCCTGTTCTGTGCTGTACTGTTCTATGTTCTATGTTCTAATATGTTGGCATTCATTGCGAGAGGTTTTGAGTATAGAAGCAGGGATGTGTTGCTGCAATTATACAGGGCCTTGGTGAAGCCACAGCTGGAGTATTGTGTGCAGTTTTGTTCTCCTTCTCTGAGGAAGGGTGTTCTTGTTCCCGAGGGAGTGCAGCGAAGGTTTACCAGACTGATTCCAGGGATGGCAGGACTGTCATGTGAGGAGAGATTGACTCGGATTGTTCTTACTGGAGTTCAGAAGAATGAGGGGGGATCTCAAACAGACTTATAAAATTTTACAGGACTAGACAGAGAAGATGCAGGGAAGATGTTACCAATGGTGGGTGTGTCCAGAACCAGGGATCACAGTCTGAGGATTCTGGGTAAACCATTTTGGACAGATATAAGGAGACATTTCTTCACAAAAAGAGCGGTGAGCCTGTGGAATTCATTACCACAGGAAGTAGTTGATGCTAAAACTGTGAATATATTCAAGAGTTGGCTGGATATAGCACTTGGGGGAAAAAGGGATCAAAGGCTATGGGTAGAAGGCAGGATCAAGTTATTGAGTTGGATGATCAGCTTCCTCCTGCTCCTATCTTCTATGTATCTATGTATCTATGTGTCATCTCGGCCTCTTCCTGAGGCCCCACTATCAATGATGCCCATCTTGAACCAATTAAAGCAGCATTTGACCAAATGTGGCATCAAGGAGCCATGGAAAAATCAAAGTCAACAGGAATCAAAAAGAATTTCTCCACTGCTCGGAGTTACATTTAACACAAAGGAAAATGATTGTTGAAGTCAATCATCTCAAGGCATTCTTGCAGACTAGCGTCCAGGTCCAGACATCTTCAGCTGCTTCAGAGATATTTTAAGAAATTGTTCTTTGAAAATAAGGTCAGAAGTGGGGATGTTTGCTGATGATTGCGCAGGGGAGGCGGTGGTGTGGTGGTATTGTTACTAGACTAGTAATTCAGAGATCCGGGTTTGAATTCGCTAGTGGAATTTAAACTCAATAAAATATTGGGAATTAAAAGTCTAATGATGACAATGAAACCATTGTCGATTGTCGTAAAAGAATACCCCATCTGGTTCACTAATGCCCTTTAGGGAAGGAAATCTGCCAACCTTACCTGGTCTGGCCTACACGTGAATCCAGACCCACAGCAATGTGGTTGACTCTGAAATGCCCTCTGAAATGGCCTAGCAATCTGCTCAGTTATATTCAACCGCTACAAAAACACAAAAAAGCAATGAAACCGGATGGACCACCCGGCACTGAACCAGGCACCGGAAATGACAACAGCAAACCCAGCCCTGCCAGCGTTGCAAAATCTTCCTCACTTCCTCAGGGGGCTTGTGCAAAAGTTGGGAGAACTGCCTCACAGACAAGTTAAGCAACAGCTTGACATAGTCATACTGACAGAATCACACCTTACAGACAATGTCCAAGACAGCATGACCACCATTCCTGGCTTTGTCCTGCCTCATCAGCAGGACAGACCAGCAGAGGTGGCAGCACAGTGGTATATAGTCGGGAGGGAGTTGCCCTGGGAGTCCTCAAAATTGACTCGGGATTCCATGAAGTCGCATGGCTTCAGGTTAAACATGGGCAAGGAAACCTGCTGCTGATTACCATGTGCCGGCCACCATCAGCTAATGAATCCCTCCGTGTTGAACACCATTTGGAAGAAGCACTGAGGGTGGCAAGGGCGCAGAATATGTCCTGGGTGGGAACTTCAATGTCCATCAAGAGTGGCTCAGTAGTACCACCACACACTGAGATGACTAGGTCCTAAAGGACATGGCTGCTAGACTGAGACTGCAGCAGGTGGTGAGGGAACAAACAAGAGGGAAAAACATATTTGGCCTCATCCTCCCCAAACTGCCTGCTGCAAATGCATCTGTTCATGACAGTGTCGGTAGGAGTGACCAGCGCACAGACCTTGTGGAGACAAAGTCTCGTCTTCACATTTAGGATACCCTCCATCGTATGTGTGGTGCTACCACCGTGCTAAATGGGATAGACATCGAACAGATCCAGCAAATCAAGATTGGACAGCCATGAGGCGCTGTGGGCCATCAACAGCAGCAGAATTGTGCTTAACCATAATCTGAAACCGCATGGCCCGGCATATTCCCCACTCTATCATTACCAACAAGCCAGGAAATCAACTCTGGTTCAATGAAGAGTGCAGGAGAGCATGCCAGGATCAACATCAGGACTACTTGCATACCAAACAGCATAAGCAGCAAGTAATAGACAGAGCTAAGCAATCCCACACCAAGTGCACCAGATCTAAGCAGTCTATAAAAAAAAGATCGAAGCAGTCCTGCCACATCCAGCAGGCATTTGGTGGTGGACAATTAAAAAACTTTCTGAAGGAGGAGGCTCCACCAATATTCCCGTCTTCAATGATAGAGGAGCCCAGCACATCTGTGCAAAAGACAAGGCTGAGGCATTCGCAACAATCTTCAGCCAGAAGTGCCGAGTGGATGATTCATCTTGGTTTCCTCCAGAGGTACCCAGTATTACAGATGTCAGTCTTCAGCTAATACAATTGACTGCACATGATATCAAGAAATGGCTGATGGCACTGGATATTGCAAAGGCAATGGGCCATGACAATATTCTGGCAATAGTACTGGAGACTTGTGCTCCAGAACTTGCCGCACCCCGAGCCAAGCTTTTCCAGTACAAGCCACAACACTGGCATCTACTCGGCAATGTGGAAAATTGCAGAGTGTGTCGTGTACACAAGAAACATGAACCCCCCCCATCTGGAGGTTCCCCTCTAAGTCACTCAGCACCCTAACTTGGAAAAATATTTTGATACCCTCACTGTTGCTGTGGCAATATCCTGGAACTTCCTCCCTATCAGCACAGTGGTACACATACACCTTAAGGAGTGCAATGGTTCAAGAAGGTAACTCACCATCATTTTCTGGAGGGCAACTAGGGATGGGCAATAAATGCTGGCCTAACCAGCAACGTCCACATCCCATGAATAAATTTTAAAAAGTGTTCAGCACCATTCGCAACTCGTCAAATACTGAAACAATCAATGTCCATATGCAACAAGACCTGGATAACATTCATGCTTGGTCTGATAAATGCCAAATAACATTTGTGCCATGCAAGTGCCATGCAATGACCATCTACCAGAAGAAAGAATCTACCTTCTCTCCTTGACAATCAACTGCATTACCATTGCTGAATCCCCCACCATCAACATCCTGAGAGTTACCATTGACCAGAAACTTAACTCGACCAGTCATATAAATACTTTAGCTATAAGAGAAGGACAGAGGCTGGCATTCTCTGATGAGTAACTCACCTCCTGACTTCCCAAAGACTGTTGCTAATCTACAATGCAAGTGTCTGATGGAGTACTCTTCATTTGCCTGGATGCGCTCAAGAAGTTTAACATTGTCCAGGACAAATCAGCCCGCATGATCGGCCCTCCATCTACCACTGTAAACACTCACACCCTTCTCCACTGATGCACAGTAGCAGCAGTGAGTACCATCTACAAGGTGCACTGTAAAAACCCACCCTGGTTCCTTTGACAGAACCTGCAGCTTCGACAACCTAGAAGGACTTGGCTACCCAACCACCTACAGGCTTTCCTGAAAGCAATCGTACATCCTGACTTGTCAGAGAATACAACAAAATATAGATAGATTGGAGAGTTGGGCAGAGAAATGGCAGATGGAGTTCAATCCAGGCAAATGCGAGGTGATGCATTTTGGAAGATCAAATTCAAGAGCGGATTATATGGTCAATGGAAGGGTCTTGGGGAAAATTGATGTACAGAGAGATCTGGGAGTTCAGGTCCATTGTACCCTGAAGGTGGCAACGCAGGTTGATAGAGTGGTCAAGAAGGCATACAGCATGCTTGCCTTCATCGGACGGGGTATTGAGTGCAAGAGTTGGCAGGTCATGTTACAGTTGTATAGGACTTTGGTTAGGCCACATTTGGAATACTACATGCAGTTCTGGTCGCCACATTACCAGAAGGATGTGGATGCTTTAGAGAGGGTGCAGAGGAAGTTCACCAGGATGTTGCCTGGTATGGAGGGTGCTAGCTATGAAGAAAGGTTGAGTAGATTAGGATTGTTTTTGTTGGAAAGACGGAGGTTGAGGGGGGACCTGATTGAGGTCTACAAAATTATGAGAGGTATGGACAGGGTGGATAGCAACAAGCTTTTCCCAAGTGTGGGGGTGTCAGTTACAAGGGGTCACGATTTCAAGGTGAGAGGGGGGAAGTTTAAGGGAGATGTGCGTGGAAAGTTGTTTATGCAGAGGGTGGTGGGTGCCTGGAACGCTTTACCAGCGGAGGTGGTAGAGGCGGGCACGATAGCATCATTTAAGAGGCATCTAGACAGGTATATGAACGGGCGGGAACAGAGGGAAGTAGACCTTGGAAAATAGGAGACAGGTTTAGATAAAGGATCTGGATCGGCGCAGGCTGAGAGGGCCGAAGGGCCTGTTCCTGTGCTGTAATTTTCTTTGTTCTTTGTTCTTTGTAACTATATTGTCAATCCTTCACTGTCATTAGGTCAAAGCCATATAACTCCTTACACCAGGTGAACTCTAGCATTTCAAGAACACCATCGTCATCACCTTCTCAAGGATCATTAGGGATGGGTGACAAATGCTGGCCTGGTCAACGATGTTCACATCCCATGAAAGAGTGAAACGTAAACAAGGGGGCACAGTCTAAAAATGAGAACCAGACCTTTCAGAAATTAGGAAACACTTCTACACATGAAGGGTAGATGAAATTTTAAAACCGTCTTCCACACACAACAATTGATGGTAAACCAATGGTTAATTTTAAGTCTCAGATTGGTAGATTGTTATTAATCAATAGTATGAAGGGGCATGGGCAAAGAGGGCCAGAAGAATCTCGGTCAACGGTCAGCTATGATCTCATTAAATGGTCGAATGGGCTTGAGGGGCTAAACGGCCTACTCCTGTTCCTAAGTTAATTCTTATGTTATGCTCTCTTGCCAAATTCTTCACTGGGAGCCTGAAAGAATCCCTGGAGAAATTACAGAAGGATCTTAGGAAGCCCCCCCCCCCCCCCCCCCCCCCCCCCCACCCCCCGTCTCCAATTGCAGCCTCTGCAGATATTCAGACACCACCATATGGAGTTATCTAACATATCACCTCACTACTTGTATTCACCTGAAACAAAAATGAATGTGAATGAGTATTTTTATTACGGATGTTGTTCTGAAACATCAGTTGGAGTTAATAATAATAATAAAAATAATAAACTTTATTGCCACACTTAGGCTTACATTTACACTGCAATGAAGTGACTGTGAAAAACCCCTAGTCACCACATTCCGGCGCCTGTTCGGGTACACACAGGGAGAATTTGGAATGTCCAAATGACCTAACAGCACATAGAACATAGAACAGTACAGCACAGAACAGGCCCTTCGGCCCTCGATGTTGTGCCGAGCAATGATCACCCCACTCAAGACTAACGTATCCACCCTATACCAGTAACCCCCCCCCCAATTAACCTTACTTTGACACTAAGGGCAATTTAGCCTGGCCAATCCACCTAACCCGCAAATCTTTTGGGACTTATGGGAGGAAACCGGGGCAACTGGAAGAAACCCATGCAGACATGGGGAGAACGTGCAGACTCCACACAGACAGTGACCCAAGCCGGGGATCGAACCTGGGACCCTGGCGCTGTGAAGCCACAGTGCTAACCACTGTGATACCATACCGCCCATACCATTTACTGAGTCCCTGTTGTTGTGAAAAGTAACTCTGGGGTAATAGATTTCTCATGTGTTAATTCAACTTTTACGAAGGGAAGA
Organism: Scyliorhinus canicula; assembly: GCF_902713615.1. Taxonomy (NCBI): domain Eukaryota; kingdom Metazoa; phylum Chordata; class Chondrichthyes; order Carcharhiniformes; family Scyliorhinidae; genus Scyliorhinus; species Scyliorhinus canicula. Next base: position 62,054,299 of record NC_052148.1, read on the forward strand.
CAAAGCAGGCCATGATTATATATTGTTACTCATGGTTTATTTTGTTGGTATCAGCTTATGTTCCTTGTCCATCTTGACTCGCAGAGATGGAATGACATCAATTGTTTTCTTTGATTACTGGGCTTAGCAGTACAAATCATTACAAATCCTCCTCTTTAAAAATTTAAGACATGGGTTGTTAGAGTTGCCTCACTTCTTCACTGAATGTGGTGACTCATGTTTGCAAAATGTAGAAACCAAGGGAAAGCCTTGGGAAACCAATGTCACACAACTCTCAAATTTCACTTATGACTCCAAATAGCTGGTTGTGCACACCACGGTCATACCCTGGGAACTCAACGTGGCAATCATACAAAACTAAGGACAGAATTTTATGCTCCCCAAGACGGGTTATGATGTTGGGGGGGGGGGGGGGGGCATAAAACCTGAATGACAGGGTTCCCCCCCAGGAACCCACCCGTTCAAATCCAGACACAATTTCCCACTTGGGCGGGAGAAGCACCCTTGGGCGGGAGATGAGTGGGAACAGCGGATGCATCAAGTTATTAGGACAATGGCTCAGAAGGCGGAGACCAGTAAGGTGCATGACGCATCCATTGCACTGTCATGTCACTTCAGAAGGCAAGTCATCAGCCACCTGTGAAGAGTCTAGGACCTCACACAGCATAAGCCCCATAGTTAGCCATGAAACATACCATAACACCAGACCTCCTGGTAGAAGTAGCTACAAGCAGCTCAGCAAATGACAGAAGGAGAAACCATGATGATAGGCCCAAGATCATAATCTATTGCACCATCAAGGTTGAAAAGGATGGGGAGGTCATAAATCAGGAAGCAAGTTATTAAAAAGCAAGAAAGAGCATAAAGATTAGGAGCAGGAGTTGAGACAAGTGGCCTTGAGCCTGCTCCATCTCTCAATATGATCACGGCTAATTTTCTGCTTCAACTCTACTTCGCTGTCTGCGCCACGAGAAAGAAAGTGCAGTTGGAGCAGGAGAGTTTTCATGGTGCGCCATAGGGAAAGATGGCAGAAGGCTAGGGGCTGCGCTGCCCACCCAGCGGTCGATGGAGCAGCTGGTGGAGTTCTTGAATGATAAGTTTCGGTAGCAGAGGAAAGAGCCAAGGTGTTGGAACCGCTGAGATCTGGGATCTAGCAAATTGAGCAGAGGCTGGAGTCCCAGAGCCTGGTGATTCAGAAAGTGGAGGAGGCAATGGGGGA